>NC_028359.1:3766529-3921330 GCF_000741045.1 Vigna radiata var. radiata | reverse complement strand
TACAAAGCCAAATGGCTGAATACCTGTGGGGCCGAATGGCCGAGAACCTATGAGGTCGAATGGCCGAGTACCTACAAAGCCAAATGGCTGAATACTTGTAGGGTCGAATGACCGAGAACATGTGAGGCCGAATGGCGAGTACCTGTGAGGCCGAATGACCGAATACTTGTCGGGATTGAAATTTCTTTTCCACATAAGTCACAGATTATGTATCAGTTGATATGTAATCTTGTTCACTTTTTGAATTTTTAAATAGCGTGGGTTGGTCCACCCCCATATTGCATAATCACCGTTGATGAGATTGATGTAAATGCATCTTTTTTAAATTTCTAAAATCTCTAAAGCATGATAATCTATAAAATGGAATAAAACAAATGCTAGGTCCGACTGTATAATTATGGAATCACGGGAGCTTGAGGTTATATGTTATATTATTATATTATAATATAAAACAAGTGTTTCAGCATATAACATGCTATTATATTATTAAGTATATATATTTTCAATATTTATAAGATAGTCATTAAGATCTCCGTTAGATCTTTTATGAGATATCTATATTTGCAGTTATATATTATATATAATATATCAGATATGATAAAAGTCGTTATTTAATATTCTTAATATTTATATGAAATAATTGCTGCAATATTTACGGTAATCACATTTTTAAGATATTTGTATTATAAAAAATACTTATCTTGTTGAAGAAATTTCACATTGATGACCCATGTTTTGTAACTTTAGCTTTGATGAAAATTCCTTGTTGATTCGAAGTGGCATGTTGAGACCGAACGCTTGTCTTTGTTCCTCGTGGCTTTCGATGGGATGTCCCCCGCCCCACGGTGGGCGCCAAAATGTTTCGGTAGATATTTTGTGGGACCGAGACACTAACCTTTTCTGACGTGGCTTTAGGCTTTTTGATGCTTGAACTGTGTTCTCTGATTATCTTCTTTCCGCTTGGGCCGCTCGATCGCCTACAATCTTGGTCGTTCGGTGATTTTCAAGCTTTGACCGCTCGTCCGCCTTCCCGATGGAGAGGGGAAGGTACCTGCAAAAGGCACTTCAACGCCCAAGTCAGGCGTGTATTGAAGAGTCTCGGCGCTTGACTGAATATTAAGTGATTTTGTTATCACTATAGAGTATTTTCAGAGTAGTGGAGTGTGAGTAGAATGTGAATGAAGTGTGATTGGAAGATGATTAGAAGGTACCTGGCTTGTGACCATGGCTTTCTATTTATAATTTGTGTCATGGACCTTTAAACTGATATAAGCCCAACAAAATAAAATATAAACAGAATATAATATAAACAGACTTACTTGAAAATCTTGTTAGTTGCTAAATATCTGTAATTAGATATTCTTGATTATTTTATATCTTTAATCAAATATTTTATACGGTACATACACCAATCTAAGAAGAAATATGTTAAATATTTTCAACCTTTGTCAAATATTCCTATATTGTGATTTTGTGTTGTGATTGTTTAGTTCGACTTGGTATGACTTAATATTTTTTGTGTGTGTAGAAACAACTACAGCAAGTTTGGGAGAAATATGTCTAATTGAATATTAGATCAAGATAATATCTCCCTGGAAAGAGTGCTTCAAGACTTATATTTATTTATTCTATTAATGTACATTGTTATTTATTGAAACCTATTAATGTAGAAGGTAGAAGATGTAACCTTATGTTGTAACAAACTGTATTTGATGTTTAAAGGAAAATCGATTTCAAGTTGTACAAAAAGTGTTAAGGTTCTCGCCGTTAATTCTTGTAATGTTTTGAAGTTGTATAGAAAGTATTCAACTACTGGCCATATATTTTTGTATTTTGTAACACTTATGTATAAGCCTTGGTGGGCATTTTTTTTCAAAACAATGACTCAATACGTAGGGTTCATATTTGTCAGGTTTACTCACCTTCATGGTGATAAAAAGTAAAATCCATTGGTTGTTTATAAAACCTTGTTTGGAAAAATGTTTCTTAAAATTGTACAGAAAGTAATGACTCGCTCTTTAGTTATTTGTTCATTGTGTACCACTTTTGTTTCATCTCTAGTTTACCCTTTTTTTTCAAATTCAGTCATCCTATGGAAGCACTTTGGGTCATATTTGTTAATTTTAATCATATTTGTGGTAGATAAGAAGTAGAACTCATTAATTGTTTATAAAACCTTGATTCAACGAAAGTTTATTAAATTTGTACAAAAAGTCATATTCAACTCCCCGGTTATTTATGCATTGTATACCATCTTTGTTTAAGTCTTGGTAAAGTCTTTTTTTTTTTTCAAAATAAATGCGAGAGTGAAATTGTTAATCATATTATTAGTAATTTGTTTTTTTCAAAACAAATACTAGAGTGAAATACTAAGGTTCATATTTAGTCACATTAGTCAACTAAACAAAAGTATATTGAAATCAAATTAGATATAGATAGTTTTATAATGAAATAAACTCAACAACATCACAAAAAATTTATTGATATAAACTTCAATAATATGATTGGTGCCTTGGTTGTACTCTTCAAACACCAAATTCTTGCTTCAAGTCATTCTCATTAATTTATTTACTTCTTATTAAGTTTACAAAAGTAGTTTTCATGTACTACATGAATCAGAACACAAATGTTTTGAACTAATGGCATTATGTTTTGTATTTGGTGTTACAGAAAATAAACAATTTGTTTCCATCCAATAAACAAATGAAGGATAACATAACAAATGACTTCCTTGGCTTATTTGTGTACATGGAAAGGACTTTAGAGATTTGTGCTCTTTTATGGAAGAATATGCTCAATTGTTAGGTATCTGTGAATCAATCCTTTTGTGTGATGCAAAACTTGGTGCCCTTAATAGTTGTAGGTGTATGTATATGTTTGGGGTTTCGTGTAGGATGAGATGAGGTAAAATTTGATGAAAATTGATGTGATGTTGTAGGTTTACTTTTTAGTAGCAAAGTAATAACCATTAAAGATAGCAAAATGATATTTCAACACCCTATTTTGACACTCCTTTAACACTACCCACGTGGCAAAGTGTCATTGGGTGTTTTTTATTTTAAAAAAAATGATTTTAATTCTGAACCAGGGGCAAAGATGGAAGTGAAAGAATTGTATTTTCATTTTCGCGGTTTCCTTTCTTCTTTCTCTTGCATTGTGTTTTGTTCTGATGAAACAGGGTTTAGGAACCGCTTTCTCGCTCTCTCGTCTCTGTTCTATCGCCTCTCGTGTTCTCGCCAATCTTCGATCAGTTTCGCCTCTCCGGTCGCCTCCCCTCACCATTGTCGTGTCCGTCTCGGCTGGGCTCGCCTCCACTGGTTTGGGCAGTTGTTTCGCCTGTCGGGAAGCCCTTATTTTGGGCGTTGAAGACCTTTCCCTTGCGTTCCTCACTCGATTCGCCTCTCGGCAAGCACTCTCCACTCCCTTTCACCTCACCATTGTTGTGCCCTTTCTGTGTGGATCGTCGTGTTTGTCCTTGGTGTCGTGGTGTGTATCTGCTACGTTGATTTTGGTAAGTGGGAACTGGAGAATATACTATGTTGTTTTCGTTGTTATCCATTAACTTTCACAAACCCTAACAATGTCCAAATACTATGTTGTTTTCGTGCAGGTCCAATGGCTTCCCCAAAACAAAGTGTAAGATTAAATATAAATTTTCTTGATGTTTGGTATGGTTGATGTTTTGGTTTGTTGTATTTATGATTTTCTTGTAATGATTTATAGTGGCGCCTGCGTGTATCGATGAAATCGACAACCATTATTGAAATGCATAGTTTATTGAAAAAGCCTCATGTAGAGCGCATTAGGATGACACTGTTTCACTGGCGCGTATAAATTTTGAAACCTGTGGAAGTCAATTTAAAATTTTTGAAACGTATGCTTAAAAGGTGGGTTGGGAATGATGTGAGTTTTAGGGTTTGTCAACAACTTGTTCCGTTGACTACTTTAGATGTATATATGAAAACCGGTTTGGGTTTGGGCAGTCTAGATGTTCCTCTATATGAGTGTCTAGTTGGATCTGTTGGTGGGGTATTTAATCCGAAAACCACTACCAAAGAAGATTTGATTGATATGTTTAACTTGATTGTGAACGATGAAGAAGTAGATGTTGACGTAGTTTGTAGGTTGTACATTTTAGTATGTTTAGTAACCTTTTTTCTGCCTAGGAAATCTAGATATGTCGCAAACATGCCTTGTGCTGTTTTAGACGACTTAGATAGTTTGTGTTTGTATGATTGGGAGTCATGTGTACATAAACACCTAGTTCAAAGCTTAAATAACTCAAAGAAGAAGATTATGTCCGGACGAATGAAGAAGATTATGTCCGGACGAATGAAGAAGTCCCTCAGTCTTAGTGGGAACGTGGTTGTGCTGTAGGTAAAATGATTTATTGAATAATATTTTTGTAAAGCACTTGACTATTTGGCTAACTTGTTGGTTTTGATACTTGAAGGCATGGGCGGTGGAAAGATTATCTTTGCACCGACACACAAGTCACAGGAGGTTCCTACGCATTTGGATTTGGAACCCGTTAAAAGCAAAGACAAAAACAATTAAAGAGATATTTGAGACCGGCGATGTAAGTGTTTGAAAGTTTGTTTAAATTATTTGATGGATATATTTGACTTATGTTGATGTTTGTGTTTGTTTGCAGTTACATCTTGATTGGTATGTAAGTCGAACGGATCGTCATAATGCTGAACTTCGAATTGCATTGGGAATGGATGACATTGGGTTGTTGAAAGGTGAACAATCAAAGGGTGAAGCATCGAGGATTGAGGAATCAGATGATGAAAGCACCGACAGTGCCACGTGGCTGCAAGATGCTGATGTGATATTGAAGAAGATGAACTCTGAAATAGCGTCATTGCATGGCCATATTTCAAGGCTGACAAAGGAGTTAATGGACCTTCATGAATTTCCAATGCAAAACGAAGAAGCTTCATTTGGTGATCCTAGAGAAGGAGTTGGTGTCGGTGACGAAGATGTCGGGTTTGGAGATGATGACCACCCTTTAAGGGATGAAGAACCAGCAGCTAGACATAACGAAGCTGGAACCTCTGAGCATCGTCCTGATTATATCAATGTTGTTGATGAAGAAGACGATGTTCCTGAAGGATTGGTACCTCTGGTAGTTGCCCCTCTCCGTAGTTATGTTGGTTATCCTAGTGCCTCCGATGTCGACGTTGACCGATTGTACCATGCAGTATGTAATTGGGACAAAAAGAGAAGACATAGGTAATTTTTATGATTTTCATAATTTTATTGTGGTAGACAAATGTGTTTCAATTAATAACATTTGATTATTTTCAGAGTTGTGTGTGAGATAACGGGGCGTTCTTGGACACAAATTCTATGCGGACTTTAGCACCGCGTAAATATGTTGATAACTTGGTAAGTTTTATGTTACATTTGTTAATGTTTAGTTATGTTGTTTTTTTGTTCATTGAAGGTTGTGCGGTGTTTTATTTCGTAGGTGGTGTTATTTGCTTCAACGATGTTGTTGCAAAACCAGAGAAAGTTGACTGGTGTTGTGAAGAGGCTTATTTTCAATTCCATATATGCGGTACATATCAATTTATTTCATATGATTAGCTTTGTAGAAATAATGTGCAATGGCTTNATGCATTAGTAATTGTTCATAGGGCCATATTCTCGCTGACTTTGGAAGACGACGTCNCGAATATCGAAACNAGTACTCCCTTAGTAGTTANACGTNGTATATGANGTCTGATATATTTGGNCTTGGAGACATTCCCANTGCTGACTTTGTGAGTTAGTTAGTTTATTATGTAATTATAATGTTTCGCAAATGTTGATTGTTCAAGCATTGACATGTGTTTTTGTTTGCTTATAGCTGTTTATGCCCTTTCTCCATGATGAGCACTGGTGGTGCTATGCAGTCAAAATTAGCACATTAGAACTATATGTCATTGACTCAATGGGGAAGGGTGTAAGAAATAGGAAACGAATTGACAAATTTGTGGTATGATATGATAGTTCATTTTCTGGATAAATTTGTTGATGTGATTTAATGATGTGTTAATGTACCTGTTAATGAATTTTTGTGGTAGGGTGAAAACATGGCCAAATTCTTTTGCATGTTGTACAATAGACCCGAAGGGAGTATAGGTCCTCTGTCCATTAAACAAGCAAATATTTCATCCCAACCAAACTTGTAAGTTGTTTTATTAATTGTAATGAAATATTTGGATATTTTATTATCGTTTGTTGTAATTACTTATAAATGGTTGTATTATTTAAGATATGATTGTGGAGTTATCATGTTAAAAGCCATGGAAATGTGGAATGGAAAGGATAGATACAACGAGAAAAACATGTCGTACTACACAAATGTAAGTATGAATTTCATTGTTAGCATAGTTTGATGATTTTGTTAATTATATCTAAAGTTTACAACTAATTTTTTTCAGGAGGAGTTGAGTCAAATAAGGAAAAACTATGTCAAATATTGGATCCTAGACAACGACAACAGTAGACTATTTAATGCGTTAGATGAATATGGGTTGTTGTAAGATTTTGATGGATATCTACAAATGATTAATGTGTTCATTTCATATGTATTTAGACGAACAGTGATATATGTATTCATCTTCAATTGTTCATCTTTAGTTGTAAAAAGTAATGATTGTTACAGACAGTGATATATGTGCAGATTGTTGAATTTGAATGGCATATGTTTTATATCCAACCAGTGTTATGTACAATGTGTATCTATTTATTTAAAATGTATACGAATGTGAATTGTTGTTTGTATATTGATCATATTGAGCAACTTAAGTTAATAGGTGTGAGTTGTTGTATAGAAAGTTGTTCAGAAGGAGCCAGTTTTTACAACTTAACTATGATTTTTGTGATTTTTTCACATGAGACCAGTGCATGTTATTGGGAATGGTTGGTAAAGTGTGTTAGGAGGGTTAGAGGACATTGGTTGGGCACCCAAGGTTTATGGAATTTGTCCATGTTAGTCACTTAAGAAACTTAAGTGAAAACAGACCATTGTAAACGTTTATAGGGCAATGTAAACGTTTACACGAGAGTTTTTGTGAAAATGTACAGAAAGTTCTTCACAAGGAGCCAGTTTTTATAACACAGGGGGCCCAAGTACGTTTTTTGTGATTTTTTCACTTGAGGACATTGCTTGTTATTGGGAATGGTTGGTAACGTGTGTTAGGAGTGTTGGAGGTCATGGTTGGGCACCCAAGGTTCATGGAATTTGTCCATGTTAGTCACTTGAGAAACTTAAGTGAAAACAGGCCATTGTAAACGTTTACAGAGCAGTGTAAACGTTTACACGAGTTTTTGTGAAATTGTACAGAAAGTTCTTCACAAGGAGCCAGTTTTTATAACACAGGGGACCAAGTACGTTTTTTGTGATTTTTTCACATGAGGACATTGCTTGTTATTGAGAATGGTTGGTAAAGTGTGTAAGGAGTGTTGGAGGTCATGGTTGGGCACCCAAAGTTCATGGAATTTGTCCATGTTAGTCACTTGAGCAACTTAAGTGAAAACAAACCATTGTAAACGTTTATAAGGTAGTGTAAACGTTTACACAAGAGTTTTTGTGAAATTGTACAGAAAGTTCTTCACAGGGAGCCAGATTTTATAACACAGGGGACCAAGTACGTTTTTTGTGATTTTTTCAGATGAGGACATTGCTTGTTATTGGGAATGGTTGGTAACGTGTGTTAGGAGTGTTGGAGGTCATGGTTGGGCACCCACGGTCCATGGAATTTGTCCATGTTAGTCACTTGAGCAACTTAAGTGAGAATAGGTCATTATAAACGTTTACAGGGCAGTGTAAACGTTTACACGAGAGTTTTTGTGAAATTGTACACAACGTTCTTCACAAGGAGCCAACTTTTATAACACAGGGGACCAAGTACGTTTTTTTGTGATTTTTTCACATGAGGACATTGCTTGTTATTGGGAATGGTTGGTAAAGTGTGTTAGGAGTGTTGGAGGTCATGGTTGGGCACCCAAGGTTCATGGAATTTGTCCATGTTAGTCACTTGAGAAACTTAAGTGAGAATAGGCCATTGTAAACGTTTACAGGGCAGTGTAAACGTTTACACGAGAGTTTTTGTGAAATTGTACACAATGTTCTTCACAGGGAGCTAGTTTTTATAACACAGGGGACCATGTACATTTTTTGTGATTTTTTCACATGAGGACATTGCTTGTTATTCGGAATGGTTGGTAACGTGTGTTAGGAGTGTTGGAGGTCATGGTTGGGCACCTTCATGGAATTTGTCCATGTTAGTCACTTGAGCAACTTAAGTGAAAACATGCCATTGTAAACGTTTACAGGGCAGTGTAAATGTTTACACGAGAGTTTTTGTGAAATTGTACAGAAAGTTCTTCCAAGGGAGCCAACTTTTATAACACAGGGGACCAAGTATGTTTTTGGTGATTTTTTATCATGAGGACATTGGTTGTTATTGGGAATGGTTGGTAAAGTGTGTTAGGAGTGTGGAGGTGATGGTTGGGCACCCAATGTTCATGGAATTTGTCCATGTTAGTCACTTGAGCAACTTAAGTGAGAACAGGCCATTGTAAACGTTTACAGGGCAGTGTAAACGTTTACACGAGAGTTTTTGTGAAATTGTATAGAAAGTTCTTCACAGGGAGCCAGTTTTTATAACACAGGGGACCAAGTACGTTTTTTGTGATTTTTTCACATCATTTATGGCAGAAAGCAATGTCCAACATTGGATTTAGTTTACCTTAATGAACAATATTACAGAATAACATCTTAATGATAAACATCTGAAACATAAAAGTAATGGTGACAAAGTTTTTGAACTTGTCATAATAGCATCTTACAGTTATCCATAGAAATTAAAAGTTAAGGTGCATAACAAAACATTGAACAAAATATATCTTAATTAGACTAGTTGTTGTTTGGTTCTTTGGACGATGATGGTTGGTCAGATGGTGGTGGAATGAATTTCTTGAGGATTTCATTGACATGGTTGTTGTTTTCTGCCCACATAGGTAGTTGAATAACAGGTTTTGGTGTTTGTTTGACTAGCTCAATCGTAGGTGGTCCAATTTCAGCCGGAAACACCTTCACCACGTTGCGATGCACTATATTCAGGTAGTGGTTTCTTCAAGAGTCACTCAATGATGGTACTTATATGAACATACAAAATGAATTTAAGTAACATCAAGTATAGGCTTTTACAACTTAGTTTATGTTATTTTCAATTCCTGTACTTGTTTTTTTATTAAAAAAATATATGTTTAATGTTATTTTGACTGAATATCATTGGGTGAAATCACCATATTCTTATTTCTTTTCCCCAAAAATTGGTAAACGAACATCAAAAACCCATGAAAAGTTTGCCAAAAAGTAAGTTTGCCAAAAACTTACTGTACAAAAAAGTGGTCCCTTGTGAAGCACTTTTTGTCCAAATTCAACAAACCATTCGCGTAAACGTTTACCACCTATTGGTAAACGATTACACCACCTTATTTCAATGCACTTGACTCAGGATTTGACCCAACTACTTTTTGTGAACACAAGACCTTCCCAAATGGAATTTGGGGTCCCCAAAATCAACTTTCCACCCCCAACACACAACTTAAAACCAAAAAAAAAATCGAAAACCCATGCAAAGTTTGCCAAAAAGTTAGAATTTTACATCTTGGTCCCCTGTGTACAAAAAGTGGTCCCTTGTGAAACACTTTCTGTACAAATTCAACAAACCATTCACGTAAACGTTTACCACCTATTGGTAAACGATTACACCACCATATTTCAATGCACTTGACTCAGGATTTGATCCAACTACTTCTTATGAACACAAGACCTTCCAAATGGAATTTGGGGTCCCCAAAATCAACTCTCCACCCACAACACAACTTAAAACCAAAAAAATCAAAAACACATGCAAAGTTTGCCAAAAACTTAAATTTTTACATTTTGGTCCCCTATGTACAAAAAAGTGGTCCCTTGTGAAGCACTTTCTGTACAAATTCAACAAACCATTCGCGTAAACGTGTTTACCCCCATTTTCTAAACCATTACAACACCTTTTTTCAATGAATCAACTTTCTGTATTCAACTAAGAATGTTGGCAATGTCCACATGCATTGTTTCTTTCATCCATTAAGTCCAACATCAATAACAATATCTGTCAAGTGTAACATTTAACAACTGTATCGTAACATTATTTCCCAAGGGCAATGACATAACTAATTCATTTAACTTCAATACCATGTCACAAAATTGAAGTTCAATGTAACATACATTACAATTTCAAATTACTAAACAAATGTTTCAACAATACAACATATCTCAACAACAAGGAAAGTTTAAAATCATTAAACATATCATAAGGTCACACATGTTTTATTCTTAGAGTTCCAGTAAAAGGAGTTTTAAGAGCTTTGCTCTTGAACCGCGGTCGTGAACCCTTCCTGACATAAGTCTTCAATGCAGCTGCATCAGTCGACATGGCTCTGAAGGAAATGCCTTCCGGGGAAATGCCTCCTGGGGAGAAGGAACGATCTTCACGTCCCACACTCGGTCCACCTTTCTCCGATCCTCTTCGTCTAGATTTTTCAAAAGCAACTTCTTCGTCCAACTTAACAACCTCCCTTTTAAGCCCTGCAACTAGTTTTTGTTGATGCACCAAGGTACGCATAACACTATCTTTCAGGCTTCGTTTCAATATTTTCTTTGCCGAGGGTGGGTTATCAACTTTAGTTTTCAGGCTAGGTTCGTCATCTTTGTGATCATTCGTTGCGCCAACATCAAAATCATCACCAACCTGAAATTCAACAGATAATATCATACCAGCAACACATACATCGAAAAATAAATAACTCAAACATTAAACATCATACCACACCACTTTGCAAAGCTTGTTTCACAATGTTGTCTCCCAAATGTACAGTCATCCAATGCAAAATTCTAGGAGATTTATGTATTTGACCTTTCGGAGGTAAAAATTTCTCACATAACCAAACCTACAAAAAATCCATCATCACAAACGCTACTCAAAAATACAATTCAATCCACAACTCACAACACGATTAAAAATAAATTTACTCATATTACCTGCAGCATGTAAGTGCATCCATCAATGTAAACATTGCTTGTGCCTTTTCCTTTCTTCAATCCATCTGAAGCATTGCACAAACTACGTACCAAGTAACGGTACACTAAACTACCCCAACAATAATTACCCAACCCACTTAAATTATCAACAATTTCATACAAAACTTGAAACACTCTTCCACTGCGATTGGGAAATAATAACTCAGATATCCTAACTAAAATATACAAACTACAAAAATCAGAACAAGGAATCTTCTTCTTACATTTCCTCATCATACATTTATAAACCAAGTTTAAATGTTTTGTGTCTTTCCCTACATATTTAACACATGAACTTTTTGTAAAATTTTCTTTCAAGTTCAACTCCTTACCTTCTGAACTCAACCCCAAACCTAAACAAAACTCATTCTCAGTCATAGGACTTCTTTATCTCCGATTAGAAAACAACCATTAGAGTCAACCCACTTCAAAACTAATTCACTCAATATATTCCTAGCTAACCTAACTTTAGTACTCAAATCTAGGAACCAACCAAAAGGAGTCCCAAAAATCAATGACCGCTGCTCCTCTGTCAATTCCTTGTTCAAAGTTGATATATAGGTCATGGAAAATGAGTGCCTAACCGTCAACTGCATCAACCACAAATGCTCAAAACCCTAGAACAAAAGCCCAACAAAAAATGGAGAAAACTAAAATAGCCCAAGGATAATGCCGCTTACTTTCGTTGAAGAACTGGCCATTTTGAAACCAAGGGATGACACAACCACACCAAGATCGACGAGATGACACGCCAACACCAATGACGAAGAACGATGTAACGAACGAAGAGATGACACACCAACGAAGACGCTATCGTCAGCGATGGTAAGAACGAAGCCCAACCGCACCGAAATCAGAACAAAAGAGATGGAGAAATCGAAAAATTGGAAGAACGAAGACAGCGGCAGGGAGACGGAGAAATGAGATGAAAGAGAACGTTTCAATCCTATGAAACAGGTCAAGGGCAAAACGGGAAATGAAAAATTCAAGTCTGAACCTCTGCAGTGACGTCACAAATTCTATTTTTAAAAAAAATAAAAACCAACCAATCCCCTGCCGACACCTGACAGTGTCAAAATGGTGTTAGAATTTTGGTGTCAAAATATCGAAACGCTTAAAGATATTATTAAAATGATGAAATGTGTTATAGGTAGTAAGAACTATGATTTAGATAATATATGTTGGGGTTCAATACACACACCCTTTGCCCAATAATTAGATAAAAATCAAATAGTTATATAAACAAAAGTTAAAATGATCAAATTTATATTTTAAAAACAACTTACTAAAGAACATACAAAAGTTAATATAAGATTTTCTAAAATACCTAATAAATTAAAGGTGTTTTGATATTTTAAAATTAGAAATGATGATGAGAGAAGAATAAGAATGAGTATGAGTATGGGAAAGAAAGAAGATATATATATATATATATATATATCCTAGTTTTCATATCCAATTCAAAAAATCAAGTATTATCAATACTCTTTTTTTTATCAAAATCAAAATAAATTTGAACAACAACCAAGATAACATATTCATTGGTCATCCTATTCAATCAAGAGTTTATACGCTTTTCTAACTCAAAAAGATTTTACTTCTTATACAACTTGTTCAATGATCTTCAATCTTCTAAGAGAAAAATTATGAAAAAATTCATTAGTGATGAAAAATGAGAAGCAAATTCTGCAAATAACGAGTAGACCGGCCTTGAATGTGAGAATCAAGGAAGGATTAAAATTTAGAACGCCTAACTGAAGAAATATCGTCTCATACAATATGTATTTTCATGTCCCATCAGGTTATGGTAGAACTATTACTCCACTAATTTTAATAATAAGTTAAAACTTTTACATTCCTCGTAGTGTTGTTTCATTAAAAGGTTTAGGTACGTTCCTTAAATTTTAGCCGAAAAGCCACCCTAATCCGTCCTTTAGAAAAGATTGTTTTAGAAAACGGTTGAGAATTTAATAAATTCTTAAGTGATTACGTATATAATAACAATTTTAATCCTTTATTTATCAGTGACCTATTATCGTTTTATACTACTTTGCTTTTAAGGTGCTGAATGCATTTTAGAGGGACCAAAATGCCAAATTCAGCCTCCATGTGGAAGAACCAACACATGAGATTTCAGAACCATTAACAAAATAGGAAATGGTAATAAATTTACACACAATGAAGGAGCAAACATAAGGATTATTATTATTATTATTGGAAACCTACTCTTAATTTTAATACACACCATTATTAGGTGGTCTTTATTGAAAACTATGCCTTTTTTATATACTCTTTCTAATCTAACAATGTTTATGATTTTCTATCAATTTCAGCCAATAGTAAAAACTAGTGTTCAAAACAGTATCTTAAAGAGTGGTTTGATAGCATTCTTCATTACACAACAAAAGCAAACAGCTAGTTATATATATTATATATATATATATATACACACCATCATTCCCACAGAGTGAGAGTAGCATAATTAACATGATAATATTACCCAATAAGTTGAAATACAAGAAAATAGTACATGCAAAAGATCTAAAACGTGAGCAAAATTTCTGCTCTTCCCCTTTTTTCCATAATTAGCTGAGCAGATGGACAAGCACTTATAAACAGACCTTAACTCCTTTGTATGGTTATCAGCATTTCAACTTACAGTTAAATAACCATCCAAAACATACATAAACTTTTGTGGCAGACCTAAACAACAAGAACCCTTCTTGCACAAGGGGAGAATGTACATCATTTCTTCAGAAACTTCTGCGAGAAAATCTTCTTGGAATATGGGCTGTTTCGAGAAATGGCTTTGTGGGACTCAATTGCTTCAACTAGTACATTGTGCAGACGGCCCTAGTTTACAAGGAAAAAGGCAAAGAGAGAAAAAAAAAACAAACATTTCCACTAGATCAGGATCAAAACTCAGTCATGAAATGAACCTCTTAAACAGCTAAAATATGAGTATAAAAGTTATATGCACTATTTACTTATCTAAAACAGTAGTAGTACAACATATTTGTAGATGGTATAGATTTTGGCTAGTGATAAATTATGACAGGATTTTGCACTTACTATATTCTGTCATTGGCTTTTCAATGAGGATTGAATGAAAATAAGGTGGCCATGTTACAAACCTCAGAATTTCGAAGAGCTGATTGAACAACATAGTTTGCATGTGGATCTTGAAGCAAGTGTTCGAAGTGAGGAGTGGACAGCAGCTCCAGAATGACTCTTGATCGATTTTCATCATTGAATACAGCCAGACATTTTTCAACCACGTGACTACCAAACTTCTGCCTTGACAGGTGCACGTAGTTACCTTCAAATTGCGACCTTATATATGCGGTGGCAGATGGAATCTTTAAGTCCAAGATAAACTGAACAACATAATTTCTGCAGCAAGCAAAAAGAACAGAGTGATGAAAGGGTAGAAGAAAGAATTCATAATCAATAGAGAAAAAGGCTCACTGTTGTTTGAGTGCTTTGTACTACCATCTGATTTAACAAATTCCTGAGATGTTAAAACTGATAGCAACATATGAATTTCAGTTTATAACAATCTCCTTTCCTAGTGTACTATTCATTTTTTCAGTGGTACATATATCTTCACCAGCGTAGCACAAGGAATGGTCATATGTAAAAGAAGAAAGTGAAGAACAACAGGTACTGTCTGACCGCCACATTTTCCAGTCCTCATTAGTCTTGGCCTCATGAAAATGGGTTAGAACTTTTTATACAAATTGTCAATGACACTTGACTACAACTAAGTTCTCACTTTGGGAAGAAAAAAAGGCATGTTTATGAGATGGAAAGTGGATATTCTAACAAGAAGAAGATGAACCAGCCAAAGGAATTTTGTGCTTTGTAAACTATAATGCTTCCAATAGTTACCCGTATTGATCTTGAGCTAGCAGAAGTGCATTAGCGCATATTTCTTCAATCAGTTTTTCTCGGTACTCCCCGCTGGAATGGCCAATGCATCTTTGCAGAACACAACATCCATGTTGGTGAGTTGCAATGTCAACACAATACTTTGCAGCAGCAACAAATATAAACTGCAGAATGCAAAATAACAGGGTAAATGTTTAACTTATGCAACCAGATATCAATTTGCAAATTTATTCTGCATTTCATCACACTTTAGTGATGGCTCAAGTCAAGAACAAAAGACAAATTAGCATTTCAATCATAGTTCACAAGCCTTTTATCCCAGAATCCAGATTATTACAAGATCGTTTCTTTTGATCCTATTCCAATATTGCTCTCCTTTAACAACCGTGTAGATATTAATTTCACAATCGAAGCAAATGTCCTTAAAACTCTAGTTTTCTAAGTTTTAAAAATTGTTTAATAGGATTTTCTCTAGGCGTTAAATTCAAAACCCTTCGCAAGCAATTTTCATCTGACCAAATCACTAGTCGTTAGAGTGGTGCTTGTTCATCATGGATCAATACAATTTTTTTTCTTTGAAACATAATTGGAATCTCACAGCAACACAAGACATTTATATAAATTTATATTCATTATTAGTCTTGAAGATAAAACTTTTAGCACATTTAACAAGCCTAGTCCACGATACAAAAAAGTTCAAACATTTATATGTGCCATTTTTCGAAGTACCATTATTGTTACCATACTAAAAATGGTAGTATGTTAAGGACGGAAAACTTTCAGAATCAAATGAACGTGTAAGAAAACAATGAAATTCTATTTCACAAGAGATGATCAATTATCACCGACTAAAATGTGTATAAAACAGAAACAAGAGTGAGATAAGCACACAGATTTCTGTTCATTGATAACAATATCATGCACAATATTATACAATATGTATGCTTTATTGAGAAAGATAGAAATCGTGCCTTGTTATCTTCATTGCTCAAACACAGCAAACAGCGCTGAACCACATGGTTTCCATTTAGGTCTTTAATGAGAGCCAAAAATCCTGGTTCAAGAGCTGAAACAGCTAATGAAATTTGCTGCCTAGTTTTGAGAGACTCAATAAGCTTCTGTACCACACGAGTGCTGATAAAAGAAAAGGCAAAGAAGTGAAATCAAACGTAATATAACACAACCATAAAATATTTAAGTAGTTGCATAAGTTGTGCCATTACCCATGAGTGTTTAAAGAGATTCTGACAAGCTGACCCGGTTCTTCAGTAAGGATTAGAAGGATTTGCATCCTCTGTTCTTCATTGCATACATCTAATAACTTCTGCATAAGGTAATTTCCAAAAGGATTCACCATAAGTTCCACTACATGATCAATGATCTCGTTAAATATCACTTGAACATCATCCGGTGTACCCTCATCAAACATTTTTTGCAAGAACCTACAGCCATGCTGATCTTTAGCCATTAAATATATATAACCTTGAGCTTCAGCTAGAGAATTGTATTTGGGCACCAAAGGTAAGGAGCAACCTATCCTGGCACTCCTAGGATTGTCAAAATTTCCTACAACCTGGTAAGGCATGCCTAGCTCTGATCTCTTGCAATGCTTATCAAAGCTAGTGCCCCGTAGTGCAGACTTACTGTGATACATGGAAGAATCCGAACCTCTGCCAGCAACATAATTTACACCTTCACCTTGTATGATGAAGCTTCCCTCACTAGCAATTGCATCAATATTTCCTTGTGGGATTCTAGCATTTGATAGAGGGACAGCTCTTGCATTATTAGGCACAGAACGGCTATACTGCAGTAAATCTTGAACACCCAAATAAGGTCTTAAATTAACAAACTGGGGAGAGGTAGGCCATCTTTGCATGGCTGTTTCTTCAGTTAGATGCATTCCATTATTCTGAGCATAAAGTAACGCATCAACCACTGGATTTATACTCAAAGGAGTGTACTCCGGTGGCTGGCTTCGACTTCCTCCACTATAGTAGTTATTCATCAGCTGCCTTGTCTGATGGCATGGAGACTTCAATGAACCACTAAAGTCATTTAATTGAGAAAGCATTGTCTCAGTCCTTTCAGCACACTGTCTTGATCCAAATAAATTAGCCATTCTATAGTCCCGGGTCAACCCCGACAAGGCCATATTCATTTCACCATCATGATTTACAGGGCTCAAGGGCACAGGGGCTTGAACCCCAACACAATCCAAAGAACCTCTCCTGAAACTGCAATGTGCCCCGTTTGTGTGAACATTGCTGGGACCATTTCCAGTGAACGAACATTCTGGAAACAGTGGCCTATTCATGCCCATCGAATGTTCCTTGAAATCACAAGGCCTCTCTTGTTGATTGCTGATATGCATTCGACTCAAATTGGCACACAGGCCAAATTCATCAAGCAAACCTCCATTGGCATTATTAAAAACAGTTGAATCAGGTGTGATGAAACGGTTATTAGGGTAAGAAGAAGAACCTCCAGAAGGCATGGTGGATTTAAGATCCTCCAATGGAGGAGGGGTTGGTGATCCAGTGTCAGACAAAGCATGTCCAGAAGAGAACAAGCTTGAGGAAGAACCATCAGATTGCAGAGAAAAACCACTCGCAGGAGACGAGACACATGGATACTGAATCTGACTAAATGGGTCATCATCACACACACCACACATTCCATTAGACACAAAAAAACCATGATTATGATGATCATCACCATCATTAACATCATATGATTTCCCCTGGTAAAGATTGTTTGATGTTGCCTGAGGGATCTCATTCAGCAACATCTCAAGCTCTTCAAGGCCCCCATCGTCCTTCACATTCTCCAACATCTCTTTCCCCATCTCAATGCTTTCACACACCAACAACCAGTGACAGAACACAACCAAAAAAACAAAAGAAAAAAACAACAACAAACCAAACTCACACACAACAATCAAAAGACTCCATGAATCAGAAAACCCATTTCAGACATCGATTAAAAGAGAGTAAATAACACAATCCCATCAGAAATTAGAAGCCTGGGGTCATCTGGGTTGCGCTCAGTGGTTGTAAAAACTGAAAAAGTTAGGTTCTTTGTTATTAAGAAGAGAATTGGGATTGCATTTGCATTTGCATTTTGAGAAAATCATATTATTTGGGTAATGGGTATTGTCTGAGGGGAGTTGGTGAAGCATGCAAATATTGAAGATTTACATGCGGTCACTTGGAACCGTAGGCGTACACACTCAGCGTAGTCTCACAGGCCATTAAAGCTGAAGCAAGAACAGACGCTATGGGCTTTCTATATTTATATAGAGGGAATATTTAATTGGAATATATTTATTTATAGAATAAAAATCACTCCATGATTTTTACTAAATTTATAAAATTATATGGTAGATGATTAGTTTTTTTGGAAGGTGACATTTTAAACCTATTTTTTTAAGAAAAAACCTTTTTTAGAAAATAAAATAATTTGTATGTATTATTAAAATAAAGATAATTATACATCCTTTTAGTTTACATAATGGGTAATGTATAGTTAAACTAGATGTAATTTTTTTTTTATCAAGAAATAGTATAAGAGTATAACTATTTTGTATGTTAATATCAAATTATTTTAAATTAAAATAGTATGTTGTCTTTAACCAATCATATTAATCATATTTCTGTTTTGATCATTATTATTCTAAATAAATGAACATAATAATAATAATAACAATAATAATTAATAACAATTATTATTAATAATAATTAATCATAATAATAATGGTTAAAAATAATAAATAATTTTTTTGAGTGACATAAATAAGATATTTTAGAGTGAATAATTTAAATATGTTAAAGATTTGATTTTTTTTAAAGAAAAATAATACTTCAGATTATGATAACTATACAAGATTTTAATTTGAAAAAAAAAAGTATATTAGTATAGGTTGTTTATTTTAACATGACTAACATCTTTTTTTGGCACCACTTGAATTCAAAGTTTAGTTTAATTTACACACGTAACACTATTTTGTTCCATTTGAGTAACAAGAAAAAGTTGATGGTATAATCAAGTAAGTAAATTACTCTATCTAAATACAGTTCTTGTTTTCTAAAATGGATTTGAGTTATTAGTTCAATCCAATTTTACAACATTGTTCTTAAAATCCTATTAAACATTGTAAAACAGTACATTGTATTTCTAAAGAAACTAAGAAACTAATAACATAATAAAAAAAGTATTTTATAGATTTTATTACAGGATAACAGTACATTGTATTTTTTTTTTATAGATTTAGATTAAGAAAATAAAAATAATTACAAGTTAGGTGAGTAAAAGTATTTAAGTTACTATTTTATAATAGTGGAGTTTAACTTCTTTATATTACAGGATAACACATATATTTTTATCATTTACCAAAGTTTATAAATATGAAACTTTATTGATCTTAGCATGAAATAATATTTACATAGATAATTTTTTACTTTTATTCATAATATATCAAACTGCAGTAAAGCACTAATTATTGTAAATGAATAACTCCTACTTTCAATATATTGTAAAAATATATAATCATAACAAATAAAAACAATATTTATATTTATTTAAATAATTCATATATTATGTCTAAAAATAAATATATTTTTTTCAATGAGTTGATATTTAGCATTTACAACAGAATAATTTTAAGTAAGAAATCTTGGATTATTTTTATCAAGTTTAATCAAAGTTGTTTTCATATAAATGAATTTGATATTTCAATTTCCAAACAAATCATGGATATGGTTTCTCTTCTAAAAAGGAATTCAATGTGTTTTTTTTTTATATATATAAAATTATGTTCTCATGTTTAACTAATAAGAATATATTTAAAAGTATTGTTTTTATTTTCTAAAAGGTCTGATTAACCTGCTATAAGATGAGTAAAAGTATTTTATAGATTTTATTTTTTATATTTTAACCATAAACTAATATAAAATAATAATAATAATAATAATAAATTGATTAAAATAATTTTGCTTTTGGATTTTTTATCTATAGAACAATTTGGTTTAATTTTATTAGGGTGAAAAAACAATGAGAAGTACTCCTACAATAGAGATCATTTTATTACTTAACTATATACGTGGTACATAGCCAAATAATTATATTATATATATATATATATATATAATATTATAAAATTTACTTAAATTAATTATTTAATAATCTTTCATAAAATTCTTTTATACAAAAATTAATTATTTAAGTTTTAAAGTCAAGTAATAATTGTGAATTTTTTTATTTAAATTAATAATATCGTTAATTTTAATTTTAATGCACAAAAGTGTAATAATTAAAAGGATAATTCATACAAAATAATTAAAGTAGGTAATTAACTTTAAAATAAAATACTTTAATGATTATTTTTTAAATTAAACTTATGAAAGTAAAGCTTCTATATTGTTTTTAAGAAATATATGGGTTTAATTTCGGATTAAACCAATGATTTATAATCAGTTACACAATTTTTTATTTACTTTTTTATATAAATAACACCTTTTATATGGTTACCCATGTTGATCGTAGCTATCCTAAACTAACGGAGAATTTGTCAAGAAATGAAGCAGATGTCAGGAGAAGTTTTTGTTTGAAATTGCACGTTGTATTCTTGGGAATCACAATCCTTGGGAAGTTAGTAACCGATATCTATGTTGTTCCTACACGTGTTTTAAAATGTCTTTCTTAACTTTTTCACATTTTTATAATTTTTTAAAATTTTAGAATAAAACTATGTTCTCATAAGTTACAAAATTAACTTTTCACATGCTCTTTAATGCAATGTTTGGTCTCCTTAATGTAGGAATAAAAACTATACATATATAATATATACTTTTTTAAAATGTAAAAACATTTTATATTATTTCCATCTTTAATAATATGATAACCAACATAACATAAACTATATATTTTATATTTATCTTGATGTTGGACGGAAAAGAAGAGTAACTCATGAAAGAAAATAATGTTAAAAACTGGGGAAAAAAATGGGCTTTCACTAAGTTTATTGACATGCGTATTGTCATATATAATCTTTTAATGTTATAAAAAGTCCGACATAAAAATAAATCTTTTAATGTTTATAAAAAGTCTGAGGTAAAAATTAATTTATTGAATAAAGTAAAATACAAATAAAATTGAATATATAAGAATAAAGTTCTTGGTAATGAAAAATTATTAAACTTCATGATAATTTAGATATACAAGTACGTAATCATATATTCCGTATGAAAAGTTCTGTAAATTTTAAAGAGATTCATTTTCTTAATGGGGGTTAGTCACTTTGACTTGTTTTGTAGCCATGTGTGACATAAAAAATGCAGTAAAAATATTGAGAAAAATGTTGAGACTTTGACAAGCGTACCAAATTGTTCAAGTAATAAAATTGGTAAGACCGGACATCGTTTCCTAAGAGACTCGTTGTACTAGACAATCGTATAATTTCTAACTAACCTAGACTAAAGAATGCTTCCATAAATTAAGTTTTAGTGCAATTAAAATAAACATGAAACATAAATAGTAAAAGTGATCTTTAACACTTAAACACTTGGAAATGGTAAGATGAGAAATGATATGGAATGGTATTGTTGGGGGTATGATTTCACCTACTTCACTCTTATGTATAGAAAATTACTTCCTTTTCATTAATATATCTACTAATTTACTCAAACTCCAATCCCTTGGTAGAAAGAGCCTAGACTTCCTCATTAGGCTCCAATCTCTTGGAAAACCTAACAATTAATTCCGCATTAAGAAATGAGATTTTAAGACAACCAAAGGTCCTAGTTCTATCCCTAGAAACTATTTCCTTTAGGTGTTTAACCCAAGTCAAGATTTACCCAACATTTCCCAATATCAAGAAAACCCTAAAATCATGTCATGGGTAGCAACCTCACAACAAGCATTAAGAGAAGGAATTAAACACTAACAATCAATGAAAGAGGCATATATTCATTCAAACCAAAATGATTTACATAAGAGTTTAGTGACTACATCAATTCCCCAACAATAATGGAACTAGCTCTCCATGAATGGAGAGCTCAAGGTTACAAAAATGGAGGAAATGGAAGAAAGAAGAGAACCCAAGGAAGAAGATGGACTGTTCCCACAGCTCCTAGCTCGCCTCCAAGAGCTCCCAATGAGTGGAATCATGTCTGGTTGCAAAAAGATCCAAAGCCCCTCGCGTTTTAGGTCTAAAAAGAGCTAATTTTTCCACATCAGCATTGCCACCGCTCAGTTGTACCCCAGCTGCAGACTTCCAGAGAGCTGGGCGCTCAGCTGTACCCCAGCTCAGCCTTCCAGAGAGTAGGGCGCTCAGTTGTACCCCAGTTGCACCCCAGCTGCAGCCTTCCAGAAGCCTTCCAGAGAACAGGGCGCTCAGCTGCACCCTAGCTGCACCCCAGCTACAACACTCCAGAGAAGAATGGGGCTCAGTTGCACCTCAGCTGTACCTCAGCTGCAGCAATTATCTTTGCTCAAAATTTTCTCTTTTACATTCATTCAAACTTTGTGATTCTTCCATTCCTCGAATCGGCCAACAAACTTCATGTATGTGATCTAACAACCAAAAAGTGGGGATTAGTGATGAAATTTAAATTAATTCAACTAAAGGTGTAGCTACTTACAAACTTAACAAATTGAGGCATAAAGAAGGTGCAAAGTTAAGAAAGAGTTTATATTTTCTCTTAATTCAATACTGAAATCATGGTAAAATATGTCCATATAAAAAAACTCAAGCCATAATTTCCTGAGACGTGTTAATCATTGTCCTTAAGGAAAAGAGAATGAAACTAAGAAGAGAGGAGAATGAGAAAGACTCAACTTGGTGTATTTTGGAATGGGGGAGAGCTCTCTATTTATAGAGCTAGGAAAAAATAAAATAAATAAAAGAAATTAAAACCAATAAATGATTTTAACGTTGCAAAATTAATTGACATTGAAAAATTTGAATGTTGGCATATTACCATTGAGCAACGTTTCTTTTGCAATAATCTAACATTATTACAACAATCCCCAAATTATTGCAAAAGAAAGTTGAGAGAAAAGAAAAGAAACTTTTATCCTGGGTCTCATAGGATAGGATGTAATGCATCAGAGCTGGTATAACAAGCTATATGAACCAGTTTTAGATTGAAATACATAACACACAGTGTAGTTGGTATAGCAAGCTATATGAACCAAAGACACTTGATGTGGGTTAGAGGTTTATCAATCATAATACATGTCAAATATCCTTGTTGTTATCGTTGTGTTGCGCTTACTAGGCCATGCGTGTGCCCGGTATTCATGAGTGCTCTAGAAATCGTGCCAAGATCTCATGCAAGCAGTCCCACTTGACACTCACATAGGTGATTTCATCAAGTGTATGCTACAAATCATACACCACCCATAAGGGATATGAAAATCATTAAAAACTTTGTTTAGGCTAAAATTCTTTCACCACATAGAATTTAATGACAAAGTTTACCTCTCAATAATGTAGTCTCTAGCACTTTCACACACACCATAGGAAGGGACATAATTGATTAAAATCAATTTAGTGCTATCAGAACTAACAAGTGACTTGTTTTTACCCATATGAACCTTATTCATGGGATCTCAAATCGCAAATTAGCAAGAAACTTTGATAGAGTGTATACCCAAGATGGAAAAGAGAATGAAACTAAGAAGAAAGGAGAATGAGAAAGACTCAACTTGGTATATTTTGGTATGGGGGAAGAGCTTTGTATTTATAGAGCTAGGAAAGAATAAAATAAATAAAAGAAATTAAAACCAATAAATGATTTTAACATTGCAAAATTAATTGACATTGAAAAATTTCAATGTTGGCATATTATCGTTGAGCAATGTTAACAACAAACTCAGATTCCATTGTTGATCTTGCAATAATTGTTTGCCTGGCTGATCTCCATGTAATCACACCACCCCTAAGTGTGAATACATAACCACTTGTGGATTTTGTCTCATCTGAATCAGAGATCAAGTTAGCATCATTGTACCCTTCTAGTACAGCGGGAAATCCACTATATTCAATGGCATAATCCATTAAACCTCTTAAGTTTCTCATAAGCCTAGCAAGTGCATCTCAATGTTCCTTATTTGGACATTGAGTGTACCTACTCAGTTTACCTACTACATAAGCAATATCAAGTCTAGAAAAGTTCATCAAATGTAGTAAGCTCCCAATTATCTGAGCATACTAAGGCTGATATATAAATTCTCCTCTATTTTTCATTAAATTAGAATTAACATCATAAGGGGTACTCACATGTTTGAAATCATAAAACTCAAACTTTTTAAGAAGTTTCTCAATGTATTGTTTTAGAATAGTAATATACTATCTCCCTTCCTTATGATTCCAACATCTAAAATTACATAAAATTAATAGATTCTATTACCAAACTTCCTTTTTATTAATTTTAGAAGCACAGAACTAGCAAGAAACTCTGATAGAGTTTATGACCAAGATGGAAAAGAGAATGAAACTAAGAAGATAGGAGAATAAGAAAGACTCAACTTGGTGTATTTTGGAATGGGGGAAGAGTTCTCTATTTATAGAGCTAGGAAAGAATAAAAGAAATAAAAGAAATTAAAGCCAATAAATGATTTTAATGTTGCAAAATTAATTGACATTGAAAATTTTGAATGTTGGCATTTTACCATTGAGCAACGTTTCTTTTGCAATAATCTAACATTATTATAACAAAAGGTGAAGTTTCTCTACAAAATCTTGACAAAGTTTAAATTTATAATTAAAATAAAGAATGTGAGGCCATCTTTCACCAATTAAAGAGGGAAATCTTAGCACTTTTTGTTCTTAACAATCCTCAATCAAATCAACCTTTGGCCTTATATATAGTAGTATCTTTCTTGGAAGTAAGTTCGGTCCTTAAAATGGAAGAAAGTAAAAAGTAATACCCGATATATTTGATCAGCCAGACTTTTCAACCTACTGAAGAACGCCATCAAACAGTAGAGAAGCTCGTCCTAGCTTTGACTTTTCACTCGATGACTGCACTAATATTTTTTCAGTTTCAATATATGTGTACACACCAACTACCCTACCAAGCAAATCCTGCAGATACCCAAGCTTGCTAGCACAAAGAAGCTTGGCCACTATCATCCAACAGACTCTCTCGAGTTCGAGTTGGGATCAGGAAGATGTCCTCAGGGTCTCCAACGCTTCACCAAAATGGATGATACTGATTATAGCTTACCCTACCTCGAACAAACTCCTCACCGATCGGAAAAGGCAAAGTGCATATGGCAGTAAGCCATGTTCTACACTATGCAAGATGGAAAACTCTTCCAAAGAGGCTTCATTTCTCCTCTACTCAAATGCCTAGATCAAAAGGGGCTCATTACATGCATATAGAGATGCATCAAGGTATATGCGGCATGCATTCCAAAGCCCGATGCATGGTCACAAGAGTGTTAAGAGTTGGATACTACTGACCTACTCTGAAAAAGATGCCCACGAGTACATTATGAAATGCCCAAAGTGTTAGTAATTTGGTTCACTACACAGAGTTCCTCTTGAGAAGTTACACACATTGGCCTCTCCCTGACCATTTGCCACATAGGGCATGGATATACTCAACCCCTTTCCTTAGCAAAGGGGCAAGTGAAATTTATCATTATGGTCATAAAACTACTTTAATAAGTGGATAGATGTAGAACCACTTGCCACCTTCTCGGCCCAACAAGTGTAAAAGTTTTGTTTCAAAAGTATTATTTGTCGCCATGGACTACCACATGACATAATTACGGACAATGGCTAACAATTCATTGATATTGACTTCGAGCAGTTCCTCAACCATCTAGACAAAGAACCTAAACTCTCGTCAGTAGAATACCTCTAGTCAAACGGGCAAGTTGAAGCCTCCAACAAAGTTATCCTTACTAAGCTAAGGAAGAAGTTGGAAAAGGCATAGGGCTTTGGGTCAAGGAGATACTGGTCATATTATGGGGTTATCACTACACCCCACAATCTTCAACAAAGGAAACATCATTTTGTCTACCCTACGACGTTGATGTCATGGTATCAGTAAAGCTCAGCTAAAACTCTTGGAGACGCCAACATTTTGATGAAACACACAATGAAGAAAATCCTCGAGCTGAGCTTGATCTCATGTGCAAGATCCGAGAAGAAGCCAAAGTAAGAAAAGTAGTAGCTAAGTAGAGGCTAGCCCGGTGCCACAACACCCGGATTCGAGAAAGATCCTTTAAAATACAAAAGAGTACTCACTAGTGCAAAAACAACGTATAATGTCACGCGTTCAACGTCCAACCACTGAATAACCAACGTTAAAAATGACCGATGAAATTTTTGTAAATAAATGCAATTGTAGAACGTCGAAGCCCATACAATTTGACGTTCTATTATGGTAACTATTTAAACCAGTGCTTTATTATCTTTCTTCTTTCTTTTAAACCACCAATAGTACATCGAATTATGTAGAGGCTTTGACGTATTATTTGTCAGCCAAAAGCCAAAAAGTAACCCCCTTTTAGTTATTTTTTCTTTTTTCTTTTAAACCACATATAATACGTCAAATTCTGTAGGGGTTTCGACGTATTAATTTTCACCCAGAAGCCAAAGAGTTACTCCTTTTTAATTCTTTTTTCTTTTAAACCACCAATAATACGTCGAATTCTGTAGGGTCTTCGATGTATTATTTGTCAACCAAAAGTTTCCCCTTTTTAATTTCAGCGGGAGATTGAAAATTCATTCACTTTATCTTAGCACGCGAGACCTTTTCTTCTCAAACTTTTATCAAACGAAGTTTGACGACCATCACATGTAATCTTTCTTTCATTTGACACAAATGCATGTTAATTAACTACTTTATGTGTGGTTTTTGTTTGTTTTGACCGATTATTTTTGTGTTCTTGTCCTTCATAGGCGCATTATGCTTTCTCTCTCACTGGTGGAAACACTTTATTCTGACGAACTCACCTTTTGAAGGCTAGTTTTCATTTTCATTTTCATTTTGAAGAACTTATTTGTTGAACTTGTTTGTTATTTCTTTTGTTGAACTTGTTTGTCGTTGTTGTTTGGTTGAACTTGTTTGTTGTTGTTGTTTGATTGAACTTGTTTGTTGTTTGTTGTTGATACTATACTACATGTTCATAGTTCATGCTTTATAAAATACGAAAAACTAAAATTTGTTATTTTTCTGTTTTTCAGGTCTCGTAGAGTTTTAAAAAAGGATCAAAATTAATTAAAAAAACAAAACAATTGCTTAATGTCGAATATTGACAAAATTCGACGTCAATTTGATTAACGACTCCCAATATGACATTGACCTCGAATTCTACATGAAAGGCCAAAAAACAATGATGTTATACGGTATTTTTGTACTAGTGAATACAACGTACATGCAATAAAGCGTTAGATGATCCTAGTCGTTTAGGCATTATACGTGTATTATCATTTTGGTGTTGTTTGTTTAAGTAACTTATAACATTTAGGATATTTTTAATATATAGCATCTAGCATTTTTCATTTTTATCCTAGATGGTTTAAATGTTATCATACAATATTTCATTTGTACGCATTGTTAAACTTAGTGCAATGGAGCATCCAGCCTAACCCATCTCAGCCCACCTCGGGTTGACCACTTAGCGAGCCAATCCAACCTGACTTACTTATTAGTGAGTCGTCGAAAAAAATTTGAACTCGGTCCAACCTACCACAGGTTGATGGGTTAATTGGGTTGGCTCACTGACTCACTTAATTAGAAGCTTTTTTTTCAATTAAAAAATAACAATTTTGTTTATTTCAAATCGAAGTAAACAGGAAGGGTCTTAAAATATATTTATGATCAATCAAACATAAGATTTCGTTCATATAAAGATATTGCAAAATGTCCTCAATAAAATTTTTAAAGGCTTCATAGTGATTCAAATTTGTTTCTACATAAAAATTGAGTTACTAAGTAGAGATTTGTGGATTTTTCATGTTTCCTAATTATTCCATACAAAAATAATTTCACACAAGCCTCCATTTCAATATTTTGCAAAAATGACTAATTCAATAAGAAAGTACTTATTAGAACATTAACCAATATTGAAAATTAATCCAGGTGAGTCGGGTTTTTAGTGAACCAAGTTTAAAATTGATCTATATTGAAATTTTAAATTTTTTTTCAACCCAACTTGATCTAAACCCGTGGTGAACTAGGTTGGCTCACAAGTTCCAACTCGTTTTGACAACAATAATTAATCTTCAAAACTAAGTTTGCTTAAACAACTTTTTTTAACACAACAATTAGACGATCTAGTCTTAACATATAACGTTTAGAGGATTTGTCTTAACACATAGTGTTTAGACAATATTGTCTTGACATATTTTGTTTAGATGATTTTTTTTCTTAACATATAGGACTAGATGAAATGGAAGAATGATAATTTTATGGTATCAGTAAATGCTAGGTGGAATAGAGAGTGTGCTTCTATGTCATGAAACCTCAACATTGAATTATTTCATCTCATGTCTTGATGTGTTGTATGAATATGGTTAATTATAAGGAGAATTGTCATATTGTATTAGGATATGTATTAAGTGTAGAGCTGTCAAAACGGGTCACCCGGCCCAACCCAGCCTGGTCCACCACGGGTAGATCCCTTAGTGAGTCAACCCAACTCGGTTCATTTATTATCGAGCTAGAAAAATTTGAACTGGGCCCGATCCAACACAGGTTGGTAGGTAAACGGGTTGGCTCACTAGCTCACTTAATTATAATTTTTTTAAAATAAAAAAAAATTACAAACTTTTTATAATTTAAATCTAAATAAATTTCACTCCCAACATGACGGTGTTTTATTAGTTTTGAAAATAGGGAATTTAAATAATTTTTTCAAGCAAAAAAAATAATAAATATTTTTTTATAAAATTAAAATTAAAATTTAATAAAATAAAATTAGGTAAGTGAGTTTGTGGGCCAACGCAACTCACCACAAGTTCAACTCGGATGAATCGGGTTTAAATGAGTCGAGTTGAAATAAGATCTGCATAAAAAAATACAATTTTTTTAAACCTACTTGACCCGAACCCGTAATGAGCCAGATTGACCATGAGTTGTGATACATTTTAATAACTCTAATTAAGTAAAAGTCTTTATTATGAAATTTTGATTATAAAGTCTTATTGTGAAATCATCTTAAATTTATTAAACTCACGAACTCTAATGATGTCAAAATTAAAGAAACTAACACTGTCATGGGACATTCAAATTTATTTATCTTAAATTTATTTTCATACATTTTTTAAATTTAGGCTTAATACCTCCATTGGTCCTCATATTTGTGTGCAAATCTCAGTTTGGTCCTCAAGTTTTGAAATGTCTCAATTAAGTCATAATTTTTGTAAAAATGCACACATTTTATCCTAACTGTTAAGTTGTCTCAAACGGCGTTAATTGATGCTGAGATGATTTTTTTATTTTAGGCTTAATCCCTCTCTTGGTCCTTATTGTGTGAAAATCTCAGTTCGGTCCTCAAGTTTTGAACTGTCTCAATTGGGTCATAATTTTTGAACTGTCGACAACGGCNACATTTTTTAGTTTGAGAGGGAGAAAAGGTGTGAGTCGGGAGGTTTGAGGGTTTGAGGGTGGAGGAATGAGTGAAATGTGATTAGTGATTGGAAGGAAAAAGAAAGACCATAGCCATGTGGATTTAATGATTTTAAAACATAAAAAAAAAATTACAGCTCAGTTCAAAGTTAACGCCGTCTCAATACACTTAACGGTTGGGATAAAATGTTGTAAAATGTTTGCATTTCATAAGGACTTGAGGAAAAAGTGTGATAAGTGATTGGAATGAAAAAGAAAGACCATAGCCATATGGATTTAATGATTTTAAAACATAAAAAAAAAATTACAGCTCAGTTCAAAGTTAATTACGTCTCAATACACTTAATTGTTGAGGTAAAATGTTATAAAATGTTTGCATTTCATAAGGACTTAAGGAAAAACTTGAGGACCAAACTGAGATTTTCACACAAATATAAGGATCAAGGGAAGAATTAAGCCTAAAATAAAAAATTTATCTCAGTATCAATTAACGCCGTTTGAGACAACTTAACGGTTAGGATAAAATGTGTGCATTTTTACAAAAATTATGACCTAATAGAGACAGTTCAAAACTTAAGGACCAAACTGAGATTGACATACAAATAGGAGCACCAATAGAGGTATTAAGCCTTAAATTTACTATTTAACTACAATAAAATTATTTATCAAAGTCAATGTGTACAATTTCGGATAATATATTGAATGTACCATTTACATATATTAAATATGGATAATGATATTTAGACAACATTTTTTTGACAACATTTGAACATTGATTATGTGTCAATCCGTGATTGGTCAAAAATTACTTCACAATAATGTTTATGATTATTATTATTATTGATTGTGGAGTAATTTTTAACGAATCACAGATTGACACGTAATCAATGTTCAAATGTTGTCAAAAAAATGTTGTCTAAATATCATTATCCATTAAATATTGTTCCGCGTGTGACTATTTCCACATGCTATGCAATGGTTATTTTTGCCGAATAATAAATACTTGCCACACAGACAATAATAAATAATTTTTATAATATTTACTTTTAGACGTTTTAAATTTATTTTATTACGATCATAACATATATTTTAATGGCATTGCTTTAAATTTTATGAAACTTTATTCAATTAACATAAATAATCTTATTAATTAATTAAATAAATTAACTAGAATTACATAAATAAAAAGTAAACATTATATTTAACTATTTTTTAAAATAGAATGAAGTAAATATATTTTATGCATCATTCTTATCGTTTTAAATTATCTAAATTTGTAAAAGTAAAATACTCACGTTTCGTTCTTAAAAAATTCACAAAAAATAACAAAAATTAAAAAGGAAAAAACGTGTGAATACGATTTCAACAAAAAAAAATTGAAAAAAAATAAAAAAAAATGAAGAAAAACATGCTTTGTAACATGACTTTAAAAGAATTGAAAACATACAAGTTCAAATGTAAAAAAGAAAATTAGAACTCTGTCTCATAAAACATGAATATGGATTTAAAAGTGAGAAAACTTGCTTGGGGGTAGAATCCCAAAGATTATGCTAAAAATGACTAAATTAATCAACTTACTTTTTTATGAGCAAGAAATTTTGTAAATAGATTTGATTGATGATAGCAAGAAATTTTGTAAATAGATTTTAAAATTTATTTTATATATTTATTATAATAGAATAAAAATAGATTGATTTGATTTTTTTTAATGGAATCAAAATATTCACTTAATTATTCAAAAAAAATTATAGTTTGAAATTAAACTATAACATATATAACTTTGACAAATAAATAAATTTAATATCAAAACTATTAAAACATTATTAAATAATATTTTAGTATTTTAAAAAAATGAATCTATATAACTTGAACGAGAAAATAATTATAATAAAAAGCTTATAAAAAAATTAATAAAGTATTATCAATCCACCTTCAACTAATTCGAAATCATTTAACTAATGGATTAAACAAATCAAATTTAGTTCGATTCACATTTAATAAAAAAATTAATATTTTCTCATCTAATCTCAACACGAATACTCAATACAACTTTAACACAGAACAAACTAAATTAACTCACGAATTAAAACTCTCTACTTTACATATGATAAATTAAAATATATAGATTAAACAAAAATCGAGATATAAAGTTTACTTATTCATTTTAAAGTGATGCTTCCGAATACAATTTGTCTAATTTTGGAACTTTTTTCTGATTTTGTCTTTTTTTCAAATTTACTTGTTTTATGATATCCCTTCAAAGATATTACTTTAATTGTTTTCAATTTAAACAAAATAATAACTATAATAAATAAAATTTTAATTTAAAAATGGGTAAAATTGAAATATTACATATGCTCACTTGGGTTATTAAAGACATTGATATTTTTATTACAGATTATTTTTAAAAGTCTGTAAATTATGATTTACATTTTTATCAAACTAATATGAAACTTTTTAACTACTAAAACAAGATGGCTTGAAATTCTCTTCCTTTATCACCATGCGTATCAATAAACAGAACGTTACCTGATATTGAGATAATATTTCTAATATATATGTAACAGTTTAATATGTATGGAAATTATAAATCATAAACTGCAATAATTTACATTAATAAATGTCTAGAAATGACAGATCATAAACTACAATAAATTTCATTAATGTAAGTGAGTTTAATTAATTTAATGTTAATATTGATATTTTAAATTTCCATATGTAAATATCACAATTCATAATGTGAATGTCTATACTTTTATATATATTTTCATTTTTCTTAGCTTTATTCTCTTTCTAGCTATTTATTTTCTCCCACATTTCTTCAGTTTCTAAAACTATTTCCTAATCTTTTTCACATACATCTTTTACCAACTAAAAAAAGATGATAAAAACTAAAAACTTCTTTTGATTTCAAATATTTTTTTTTTTTAAATCTCAATATTCTTAACTTTTGTTCTATATTAGTATTTCAAAGTTCGCCTTGTTTTATAAATTGAAAAGTGTTGTTATCCTAGCTAGTGTTCATTTTCTTTTGAGTTTTAGTTTCAAATAAAGTTATATATTTTTATAAACTTTCACATCTTAGTAGCTATACTAATATTTTAAATTATTCATCATAAAAATTTATTAAAAATAAAAAATATAGTAAAAGAATACAAAGTATGAAGAATTATATCAAACCTATGATAAAAATTATATCTCATAAAACATAGGTGAATTATACTATGAAAAAATAACTAAATAAATATATGAGGTAAAACATTAAACTATTTATATTCTATATGAATCAAAGATAAATTAACTAATCTATCAATACAATGATTTTCTTCATGAAAAACAGGAGAAACTTTGAACTACATATACTTACAAAAGTGTCAGCACCAACATCATCTTAAGACTCCAAGGAACCACTTGTTAATCCAAAAAACCATGAGAGACTAAAGAAAAATCATTCTCCATCAAAGCCTAAAAATTTCCTCCCTCTAAAACATACTTTAAAGCATAAATAACTCTCATAAACTCAACATAAATAGAAGTTTGCTCCCTTAAAAAAACATAGAAAATCTACTCATATATTCATCCAGACTTCATCTAAAAACACCAACACATGAAGTCAAACCAGGACAATCCCTAATTGCACCATCAATATTCACCTTAATGCAATTGGTAGATGGAACTTATCAAATTACATCCATAAATGATACTATCGTACCTTTCCTAGTTTGAATATTGAAAAATTTCAACACCAAAAAATCAGAGATAATATTACTCATATGCATCTTAATAAATTTATTTTCAACCATACACAATAACTCCTTAATTTGAAAAATATCATAAGCAAATGCTATTGGATCCTAAACTCTATTATGATTTCTCATCCTTCAAATAATCTAAATAATTGTAGTAATGATAGCAACTTTAATCACTTTAAGCAAAGGTCTATAACAAAACTTCATAAACTAAACAACCAAATACAAATGTTGAAAAACTTCCTTCAACCATTCTCATAACGGTATATCACTAGAATAATGAAAGAACAAATGAAAAAAAGATTCAACATTATTACCTCATAAAGAACATATAGAACATAAAACCACTCCTCTTTTATAACTTCCAAATCAATATGTAAATGACCATACAACAAATTTCAAAGAACAAAAGTTTTATCTGGTGGCACCTCATTCAACCAAATCAAGTTTCCTCAATCCACACATTCAATGCGAGAAGAGTAAAACCTTTTTGCAACTTTTTGAGATAGCACACTAGTATCGCCTATAACCAACATCCTTATCCTTATCAACCATTAAAGAAGAAATATCACATAAATTGACAACAAAAGAAGGAAAGTTCCAGTGAATACCTATCCAAGTTGAATAAAGAATAAATATAACCTTACTTTGTCAAAATAATGAATTTTATCCAATTTAGAACGCAACCAATAATTTTAAAGATTAATACAATTACCCTTACCTAATGTCCAAAAAGTATTTTCAAGAACAACATCATTTGTATCCTTAATACTATGCCAAATTGACAACAATTTAAAGAACAAATATTTCTAATACTTTAGACTTAAGAAATTGAATACACATGAGCTTAGTTCAAGTCATTTTTCCATAAGCAAACTCTCAAGCTAAACATAGTATATATGCTTTATTCTCCAATTAAATATTAGTAACTTGCAAACAATCACTCACCTTAGAATCCCACAAGATAGATCATTTAACAATAAACAATCATTGTTTCTGTATATCTCCAGTCCAAACAAAATTTTGAATCCAATGTTCCAACTCAAGAAGAAGCTTAATAAACTATTTGTAAACTTGGAAATTATAAGACAATAAGCCAACAATTACCGAATTTACTAGCTTAATTCTTCCCATCATACTAAGCAACTTTCTTTTCCAAGAAGAAAACTTATTACAAATCTTATAAAAAAAAGGTTGAAAAATTGTGTCTTAGGATCCCCACAAAAATTTGCACATCAAAATAGGTAAAAGGAAGAGTTCCTTAATGATAAGAAAGAAAATTCTTGAGATGTCTAACAAAAGAAGCAAAAACATCAGCGATGAAAAACTGACATTTAGAAGGACTCACTTATTGACCTAGGAAAGTGTCATACTCATGTAAGAAAGATTTCAAATGCTGCAAAGTTTTAGTATCTCCTCTACATTAAACAAATATATTCATTAGCATAGATAGTATGAGAAGGAAATTATATCCCCCGGGAACCAACCATAGGAAGCATAAGGCTTTTAGAAACAAGCTCTGAGAAGCCCCTACTCAAACCTTCCTCAACAAAACAAAAAAGTAAAGGAGAGAAAGGATCCCCATATCTAACTCTTCTACTACAAACCATCCAAACTACCATTAACCTAAATAGAAAAGATAAGCATATTGCAAGATATGAAGAATCCACGTCAAAAAGTCTTCATGAAAACTAAAACAACACAACACCTAAATTAAGAAATGATAATCGGTGGTGTAAAAAGCCTTGGTTATATCAATCTTAATGGCTACATTACCACTCTTAACCTTTTAAGATAGAAGATTAATAATTTTAGAAATAATACAAATACAATCTTTAATATTCCTCCTTTTCATGAAACCATTTTTTATTAGGGAAAATAAGCCTATTAAAAAAAATTTATAATGATTTTGAAAATTAGCCACTGTTATAGGACAAAAATCAGTTATATGTTCTGTCTCATCAACTTTAGGAACAAGAGAAACAATATTTGAATTCATACTAGGGAGGATCCAACCCTGCCGAAAGAATTATTGGACAACTTTACAAACATCAATAATAACAATATCTCAAAAAGAGTGATAAATCCATCTAGACTAGGAGCACTATCACCATTAAGTGGAAAAAATCACATGCTTCACTTCATCAAAATCATGGCATTTAATAAAAAAATTATTTTCATCATCAATAACAAGAGAAGGAATATAAAAAGCAACAAAAGACTACATAGAAGTAAATAAAATAGCAAGATTAGTAGGTGCAACATATAAATTTGTATAAAATGACAAAATAGAATCATCAATCATTTTTAGATCAAAAATAACTTGATTATTGATGAATTCATATTTATGTCCTCATTTAACCTTTAATCTTGGATTCTTCATTGATTTTTGTACTTTAAAATAATACTTTAAGTAGGATTTGTTATAATTGGATTTATTGAGCGTGAGATACAAAAACATGATAAAAATAGCGTTTTAGTTGCATAAATGTTCTTTAGATATTTTGAGATAGTTAATTGGTTAAAGCTTAATGACACCCTAAAGATAAATCCAAGAATAACAAATAATTAAAACCACAAGAAGTCAAGCCAAGCATTGCATGAAGAAGGTAAGAAAAGCATGAAAAAGTTAAGAAATTTAGCTAAATCCGAAAGAGGGAACAAACAACAAAAATTAGACCTTGTTGTTTTCTCTATTTTTTTCTACAAAAAATACTTTGGTAATTGATAAATGTTTATGGTAAAATATGATTTTGGAAAAATATATCTCTAGATATTTTATTTGATATCTTTAAATAATTATCTTATTTAACTATATCAGTAAATATCAAAAGATAATATTTGTCAAACCTTTTTTAATGTAGCAAAGATCTTTTCAAATATTTTTAAATCTCCACAATAATCAAATATATCTTTATGATATTGAATTATTTAGAAGATAACAGGAGGAAATTACATTATCAAAAAGAAGATTACAACAACAAAAAAACCCAAAACAAAGCTCAATCCAATTTTTATATAAATAGCATTAGGGAAACACATTACGGGAGCTTAAGAACCCTTTGGGGAGCCTAATTTCGTCCCCTCTCTCTTCTCTTATGTTTTCCACCCTATCTTCTTCTATTTTTATGTTATTCCCACATTCTATGGAGTGTTAAGTCTCTTAGGTTGATTCTATTGTAATTTTTTAACTGGATTCTTAAGTTAGACGAATAAATTTGGTTGTTCTTTTGATTCTTGTTGTAATTTATTTTTATCTATGTTTTTTGCTTCTTAAACAAGTAAAAATAATGATTTTTACATTGTAGCAAGATAACATGATGTTAAATCTACATAACATATCACTCAAATGAGTTCAATGGTTTTTAATTTCAATTGAGAATTTACTTTTATTAAAGTTAGAAACTTTCAAGTGATTGAATGTGTTTTTTCCAATAATTAAGAATGTACTTTGATTAAAGGGAAAACTTTAACAAGAATTAATAAATAATTAACTTTGGTTAATTAGATTTTTACTTGATATAAGAGTAAAAGAATAGACATGATTAGGTGTAGTAATATTCAATTGAGAATGTACTTTATTTAAATTTACTATGATTAATCTACAAAGTTTTTTCTTTTAGTTAAGAATGTACTTTGGTTAATAGTGAGAACGTCAACCAATTAATTGAGAATTTACATTGATTAATTTGAAAATCTAAGACAATAATTAATTTGAAAATCTAAGGCAATAATTAATTGAACAATAATCTTTAGATAACCAATGATAAAGTTTATTTTGATAAAGAATTGAAATCAACATATTTTCTTTATCATTGTTTTTATCTTTTTAAATCTTTTTATAAATTTATTTTTTTCTATTTGTTGTTATTTTGTTATTTAATCTTATTTCTTTTATTATCTATATTTTCTTTACTATTTTTATTTTAGTAACCATTTTGTATAGTTTTTATACGAACTAATTTGTTAAGAATAAATTTCACATTCGTTGGCTATTATCTTAGCAGTACTAAGTTGTTATAGTTTAGTAGTATTAATTTCATCCTGACAATGATAATGTTACCAATTATCATCATGACACAACTTAAATATACTCATTGCATTATGCCTCTTGCGAATAATAACATGAAAAAACGCAATATTATTATCCTTATCTTTAAACCATTTCATTTTAGACTTTTCTAGTAAACAGAGAATCAGAGCAAAATCTATGGTTGAATATTAGAATTACCAAAGAATCCAAATCAGATAGAGAAATGTTCAAAATCTATGGGTGAATATTAGAATTGATAATCCACTACTAAGTTATGTATGTTCCCAAAAAATATTTTTCTTCCACTCTTTCAAAGCAACTTTAAGACGTTTCAATTTCCTCTACAAAATAAACATAGGAAACTAGAAATAAGAGCATTTCAAGAGCTATTGATGAGGAAACGACAGTCGATGAGATATCCACATGTTTAGAAATCTAAAACATGATGGTTTGGAAACCGCAATTGAATGAGAAAGAAAAAAGAGCAAGAGATGATGATCTAAGTAATTTTAGTATAAACGTTAACTGGAGAGGAAGAACAATTCTCAAGACAAGGAAAATTACAAAAAGCTCTATCAACACAATGCATACCTCTCTAAAAGTTTAACCAAACATAGTAAGATCTAGAAGATGGAGTCACAATAAGTTCACTAAAATTGATCAAATCTAAAAACTCAGCACAAGAGATTGGACTAGAGGAAACACCACCCTTCAGATCCTCAACACAAAGAACAACATTAAAATCACCAAGGATACACCAAGAATCATGAAGATTAACAAGAGAATATCACAAAGAGCCAAAAGTAGCTAAGTAGTTGCACCATAAACCTCAACAACCTATAATTTAACATCATTGACCATAACGAAAAATGAAATAAATTAATTAGTAATATCAATAATATCAAACATGAATTCACTTCTATCCAAGAACCACAAGCAACCTTGGTATAAGAATCATAGATAACCAACAAATTAAAGTTCAAACTATATAAAAAAAAATTGCTTGATAAGAACTAAAATAAGTCATTGTTTCAACTAAGAAAAGAAAATTAGGTTAGTGTTTAACAATCAAATTTTGTAGCCTATTAAGAGTTCTATCATTAACCAACCTCCTCATATTCCAAAAAAAAAGCTCTAAAACTCACAATTGCTTTTTTAGAATTCCCTACTTTAGAGGATTTGATATTAGCATTATTTGTAGGTTTTCTCCTATTTGGTTTCTTAATAGTTTGAATTGGCGCATCATCTTTTTTAATAGTAGAATTTCCACCACATTACCTCAATTAAAAGCTAATTTCAATTCTTCTGCAAGGCAAGCTTCCTCAAACATAAAAGAATTAAAGATAATCTAAAAATTTTTATTATAAGAATCAAATTATTGTGAGTCATGAAAATTATTTCCAATGAAAATAACATACTCCAAATAAGACATATGAGCCAAAGAATCTGAATTCATTGACACATGACCAATGGTAGTATCAAGTATATGCATAGGAGAATACCTATCCTCAATTTTAGAAGACTTATTCATGGTACAATTGAAAGATAAAAGTGTATCAATATCACATGTTATGGAAAAATAGATTTCGATTAACAATACCTTAACAGAGAGCTATGGAACATAAAGAATACCAAAAAATAATTCTAAGTTCCAATAGTCAAAATCCTTTTCATATCCTCTCTGTAAGAGAAAACAAATCCATATAAGTTTTTTATCAAGAGGAATTATCTTTCATTGATATAATGCTTCCAAATCATTAAGTATCTTATAAAGGTTCAAATGCGTAAGAAGCTTATCTTTTTTCAATAGGATACACTGATGTAAGTGAATTTTACAACTGTACCAGTAAAATAAACTTCCTCTGCAATATGCACATAAACAATGTCTTCTTTTAATCCAAGGAGAAGACAATTATAAAAAAGGAACATCACATGAATTAATGATAACTTAAGCAAAAGAACGTTTTTATGTCCAAACACTCAAAGATGATTTGGATGACAGTAAATATCCGTGATTTTGCAAACATCCCTACAGAATATGAAACCTGAGCACAAGACCATATTCAAACAACCAAAACCACCACGCAAGTTTCCCCAAAACACGAAAAACCATGAGACGGCGCTCCACCAATAGTGATCCAGGTTGGATGCGTCTTCGTCCAGTTAGGGAATTGGAGCTAAACCTCAATCCCTAGGGCACACTGCAATTTTCCCCCTTTCGATGACGAATTTAGGGTACCCACACACCAAACCAGCTATAGTCGCCCTTGTTGGGTCAAAATTTGATGATCAGAGAATTCTTCCTTAACCTGCTGGAGGTGACTGATGATAGTGTAGGAACGAAGAGTGAGAGTGAGACAGATAGGAAAAACAGAGAGAATATCATAACTGAATTGTATTCTCATTGACAGACGTATTGCCTTTATAGGCCACAAGAATATAAGGAAACTAATACGATGTAGTTTTGGATTATATACAACATACCCCCTTAATTCAAACTACTCAAACTTCTAACACCTACCAGATTTCTTAATTTCTCAAATCTTCCATGTCTTAATGCCTTTGTAAAAATGTCTGGGATTTGCTCTTCGGTGGGACAGTACTCCAGCTTTAATTTGCCTTTGCTAACGCGATCTCTCAAGTAATGGAACTTGGTCTCTATATGTTTGCTCCTTCCGTGAGAGATGGGATTTCTTGATAGGTTGATTGTAGACTTGTTATCCATAAGGAGCTGCATTGGTCTCTTGTAAGTAATTTGCAGCTCATCCAAAATAGCTTCTATCCAAGCACTTTAACAGGTTGTGTAAGCTGCAACAATATACTCAGCTTCACATGAGGAGAGCGCAACAACGCTCTGCTTCTTTGAACACCAGGATATGGATGCTCCACCATATTTAAACAGATAGCCATGCGTGCTTTTTCTCTCAACTTGGTCTCCACACCAATCATAGTCGCTCCAAGCCTTCAAGTTTTTCTCCATATTGCTGGTCTCTTTTGGAAAGAACAAACCAAAGTCTGCTATTGTCTTCAGGTATCACAGAATGTGCTTGACAGTGGTAAGGTGTGAGTGTCTGGGATCAATCATGAACCTACTCACCATTCCAACTACAAAATTGATGTCGGGTCTCCTGTTGCATATAAACCTGAGTGACCTAACAATTTGTTTGTACAGAGTTGCATTTACCTTCTCTTCATCTTCTGATTTGGACAGTTTCAGATTTGCCATAATTGGAATTGAAGTGTCGTTGCAAGTTAGCATGTTGAATCTTTTCAATACCTTGTTAATATATCTTCTTTGATGAATCAGAATTCCAGTTTCATTCTGTGTGAATTCCAGCCTAAGGAAGTAAGTCAAATACCCAAGATCTGTCATGTCATACTCCTTCTTCATTTGTTTCTTGAACTCAATGATCTCATATTCACATTCTCCAGTTACAATAACATCATCAACGTATAGACATATTAGTAATGTACCTTGTTGCTGCAAATTCTTCACATATACACCAAATTCTACTGAGCACTTCCGAAATCCCATCCTGAGAAGAAAAGCATTTATATGATTGTTCCAGGCTCGGGGTGCTTTCCTGAGACCATACAGGGCCTTGTGCAACCGATATACCTTTTGTTCTTCACCTTTCTTCACAAAGCCAGGTGGTTGTTTGACAAACACTTCCTCCTCCAATGGCCCATTCAAGAAAGTTGACTTAACATCCATTTGATGGATTTTCCAGCCTCTTAAATTTGCCACAGCTACAACCAATCAAACAGTTTCAATACGAGCAACTGGTGCAAAGACCTCTGTGAAATCTATTCCCGGTTGCTGTAGAAAACCCTTTGTTACCAACCTAGCTTTCAACTTCGCAATGCTTCCATTAGGATTGTACTTAGTCTTGAATACCCACTTGACTTCAATGGCCCGTTTGTTCTACGGAAGCTCCACCATTTCCCAAGTTCGGTTCTTCTCTATAGCTTTCAACTCTTCTATCATGGCCTTCTTCCATTCTTCATTATTCACAACTTGTTCCCAGGAGATAGGTTCAGCATCAACAAAATAGGAAAAGTGAGTAAGGTCACCTGAGTCTGTGACTTCACTATCAGCAAAGATCTCATGATCTACAAGTCTTGAAGAGGGAAACCTCACACGTTGAGATCTTCTGTTGTTGTTCTCCAGATTAGCATCAATTTGTTCGACGACTTCATCAGACTTCTTCTCATCAACGTTGTTGGACACCACAATGTTAGGCTTTGTTACGGTTTCTGTTTTGTTCCAGTCAAACGTGGCAGCTTCATCAACAAGCACGTCTCTACTAATAACAATTTGATTCTTCTCAAGATCATACAATTTGTATCCGCCAGTGGAATGATATTCAACCATGATCAAAACTTGACTTTTGTCATCCAACTTCTTTCTCTTTTCATCTGGAACATGTACGTAACAAGGTGATCCAAAAACTCTCAGATGCCCTGCTGATGGCTTGAACCCAGTCCAAGCTTCTTCTGGTGTTGTGCCTTCAAGAGCTCTTGTGGGACTCCTGTTAAGAAGATAGACAGCAGTGGAGACAACTTCTCCCCATAGAAAACGTGGTAGTTTCTTGCCTTTGAGCATACATCTTGTCATGTCCATCAGTGTCCTATTTCTTCTCTCGGCTAGACCATTGTGCTAAGGTGTGTAAGGAGCTATCACTTCATGCAAGATACCTTTGTCTTGACAAAACTCATTCATCTCCCTTGAATTGAATTCTCCACCACCATCCGTTCTGAAGATCTTGATCTTCGGTGTAGTTTGTCTCTCGATCATACAACAAAATTTACAGAAATATCAGTATACTTCCTTCTTTTCTTTAAGTAAGTAAATCCACATTTTCCTGGTGTATTCATCAACAAATAGAAGAAAGTATTTATTACCTCCAAGGGTTTGCACATCAATCGGTCCACAAACATCCGAGTATATCACCTCCAGATGTTGCTTGGCCCTCTTATACGAAGTCTTCTTAAATTCTTTTCTGGGTTGTTTCCCTACAACACATCCTTCGCAGATTCTATTCGGTGTAGTGATTGTGGGGACGCCTTTCACTAGATCGTTAGTCTTTAATTGGCCTAGACTTCGAAAGTTCAAATGCCCGTAGCGATAATGCCATAACCAACCTTCATCTTCAAAACCTGTTACAGTCAAACATTGAACCTCCATTGCATTTAGACTTACCATGAAAGTTCGATTGCGTGTAAGAGGAGCCTTAAGCACCAGCCTTTGCTTTTCATCAAACACCTCAATGTGTTTCTTTTGCATCATCATTGTGTAACCCTTCTCAAGAAGTTGTCCGAGGATCAAAAGGTTACTTTTCATTGTTGGGACGTACAAAACATTATGCATGTAAGCAACTTGTCCATTCCTTTGTGTGATCATCACCTTCCCCGTGCCTTCAGCTTTGATGGTACTGTTATCAGCGAAGCGCACCGTGCTCTTTATGCTTGTGTCTAGATCGAGTAGCCAGTCTCTCTTACCTGTCATGTGATTTGAACAACCTGGGTCTAAATACCACGAGGTATCGTCTTCTGCATGTTCAATTTTTCCAACAAGCGACACATATCTTTCTCGTTTCGTTTCCCTCTGACACTCTTCCTCGTCTTCTGCATGTTCTGTTTTTCCAGAAAGTGACATGTGGCTTCTCTTTTTCGGTTTCATTTGACACCCGTCCTCGCCTTTTTTCGATTCTTGAACACACAACTCTTGTGATTGTCTCAGAATTTCTTTATTTTCATTGTTCTCCACGATGTTCATCAACAAAACTTGTTCCGAGTCCGATTCGCTATTTTCTTTCGCAAGATTTGCCTCATCCTTTGTTCCTTTCTTTGTTGTTTCATTATACCAACACTCAGATGAGTAGTGGCCATGTTTGTTGCATGTAAAACATTGTATGTTCCTCTTGTCGGTACTCTTTTTGCCTCCTCTTCCTCTTGGTTTTCCTCTCCCTCTGTAGTTTCCCTCTCTTTGATCACTATTGTTGTCATCTTTAGCCTGTTCGGAGTAATTGGAAAACCTACCTCCACTACGACATCCACGACCGCCTCGTGTTTTCCTCGTCCTCTGCCAAACCCGCGACCCTTTTGAATTTTAGGTTGCAATGCCTAATTCATGTTCTGAGTTACATCCTTTTCTACAGCTTTCCTTTCTAATAGACGTTGTTCATGGGCTTCGAGCGAGTTTTGCAACTCTTCAACTTTCATTTTCTCCAAGTCTCTGCTTTCTACAATAGCCACGACAATATGGTCGTATTGGGGCGTTAGAGTTCGCAAGATTTTATGGACAATCTTGTCCTTGATAACTTTTCCGCATGCCCTCATTGCATTGACAATCACTTGGACTTTGCCGATGTATTCTCCGATAGTTTCTTGTTCCCCTATGTTCAGAAGCTCTTACTGCCGTCACAGTGACTGTAGCTTGACTTCTTTTAGATTTCCAGCAGTTCCATATCCATCCTGTAGAATCTCCCAAGTTTCTTTTGTTGTCGTGGCCTTGGACACCTTTTGGAAGATTGTTGCTGAAATACATTGATGCAAGATCATGCATGCTTTGCAATCTAACTTTCTATTCTCTTTATACGCTTTCTTTTCTTCATCTGTAGCGTTCTTTGCGGGTTCTTTAAACCCAATCTTCACGATTTCATCAATCTCCTGGAACCCGAGGATTGCGTCCATCTTGACGCACCAATCTTCAAAGTTTTTCCCGTCGAAGACTGGTAGACTGCCCTGGATTAATCCTGCCATCCTTTCAGCGTCGTTTTCTTGTTTGTCGTCTCCTAGGTTCGTCAACCAGACGCTCTGGATACCACTGATAGTGCAGGAACGTGATGTGTGTGTGAGAAGCAGTGTGAAACACAATTAGCGTAGGAAGAGTGAGAGTGAGACTAAGAGGAAAAATAGAGAGAATATGAGAACTGAGTTGTATTCTCATTAACAGACGTATTGCCTTTATAGGCTACAAGAATATAAGGAAACTAATACAGTGTAGTTTTGGATTATATACAACAACTGACAGTGATCCTTTCGTCTCTCTCTTTCACAATCACGCTTATTTTGATCCTCCAAAGGCTAGGTATCTTGAGAAAAAGAGTGTTTTAGTTCATATGGCGTTGTTTATGTAGGTTTCTAGGACTGCGGATGATTCAATCTCTCAATTTCTTAATGTTTAATAATAAAACATTATTGAATATTGTTAATATTAAAATAGTTTATTTTCTGCCATGATAGATGTGTTAGATGGATTTTGATAAAGAAATATAAATGACGAGAATTTTATGATCATGAAATTGAGATAAACATGTTGAGTATAGTTATGATATAGTTATGATATGATTAAGTAAAGTTTTAGAATTGAGATTAATTGTGATATAGTTATGATATGATTAAGTATTATATATAAAAAAATTATATTTAGTTTTAATTTTGTTTTTGGCGTCATATTTGAGTTTTATAAGTCTAGGTTAGATATCAAATACATAAGAACGGGGGAGTTGAGATTTTGTGATTTGTGTTGTTTGGTGGTATTATGAAATTTGTTATTTTTAACTTAATTATACAAAATTTTCCTAGGGTATGAGAATATATTTATACAATAAATCTCAACTTGAGAGTAATGAGATATTTTTTATTTAAATTTGTTGGTCAAATTATACTTGTTTAAACGAATTTACTTTGTTTTAAGATTGTAGGTTATATTTGAGATATATTATTAATATTGTATATATGAAATTTATATATGTAATTATCTGTAAAATAATTTATCTTTTACTATTTATTAAAATTAATGTTAGTTTAATGAATGGTTATTTTTTTAGTTTAGTTTGCATTCACTTGATCAACTCTAATATTTTTTTTAATATTTATTTAAGTTAATCTAATTTATTTTTAATATTTGTTAAAATTGATGCTAACATTAATCTTATTTACTTATGACATATATAGTTATTTAAATCAATATTTCTTACTAATTTGATTTATATGTTCTAAATTGTATATAGATATAACATATAAGTTTTAAAGGTTTAAATTTAGGATATATGAGAGTTTAGGATTCATTCTTCTACTAGAAAAATGTTCTTAAACTCAAATGTTCCTTCTTACCCTTTCTCACATAAAGTTGTTCTTAAATTTTAGCTTCTCTTTTAAGGAAACCACACATTTTAACATAAATCAATTTATCCTCTTGGTTTAGGATCACTACAATTGAATTAAACAATACAAGTGTTTTAATTTACTTTTGAATACAAACACAATTAGTGTTTTAGTTTATCTTACAAGACCAAAAATGTAGAAAATGTGTAGAGGAATGATTAGAGCGTATAATAAAACCAAGAGGGGTGTGAATTGGTTCAAGTTAAAATTCGTTTTACTTTGAACAAATTTTTACTTTTAAAAATTTCTTCAACAAAACTGAAACTCGTGTTGTTCAAAAGAAAATAATTAAGTAAAGTAGGGAGAAGAAAAATTACACAAGTAATTTTTATTACACTGGTTCAAATCAAAAGATTCTACGTCCAGTTGTTAACTCTCTAAAAGAGAGATCAAATTTTCCACTAAATGTAAAACAGTTTACAAAATGATAATGAGAATAAGATTAGAAAACACCTTTCGTAACAAATAAGAGATGACTAATACTTTCTTTTCACACACAAAAGAATGAACAACTTGATTCTACTTGGTAGAGAAGCACCTCCAACTTAGATAGACTAAGTAATAGCTTTTCCTTCTTCAAGCACTGAAACCACAAGTTTTCTTAAACACACAGAGTATTTAAAACAATTCCCTCTACTTTGCAAAAGTTTAAGTTACCTTTTGTGAACTATGAAACACAGTATTTATAACTCAAGGTTCGAGCTAGGTCAGAAGTTGAAACTCCCAACTGCAAGTGATAATCGATTATCCCAAGTGGTAATCGATTTATCTGTTAAAAAGAGTTTCATTCGGTTATAATCAATTATCCCAATTGATAATCGATTATCTGCGAACCTTCATAATTCATGCTTTTGGTGATAATCGATTATCCTGAGTGATATCGAGTATTGCCGAATCAAAGTGTTTTCTTAGTTTTCTTGTGATAATTGATTATCCTATGTGATAATTAATTATTGTAGTAAACATTCTATACTAAAAAGTATATACAAGACTTCTTTAAGTTATTATTGAAAATCTAAAGCTATTACAATGAAATCTACAACAAAAAGCTTTAACATAAATTCTTTCAGTCATGTAATTTTTTCTTCAGGTCTTAAGTGTGTCATCATCAAAATCTCTCAAGGCTTCAATCCATCTTATTGGTAACAAAAAATATCTCTCTTAGAGAGTATTTTTGAGATCTTGTAAAGGTTATCTCTTTCTAAATGAAAGCTTTAGATGATGGGAGCTTGGAAAGTAACAGAGTCAATATTCAATATGATCTCTCTTGATTATTATTTTCTTCTTCTGCAAGACTTCTTTATATAACCTTCGAGAGAGATGGTCGTTGGACGCATAGTTGTCTCAAGAATAAACTTCATGGCCTTTTTTAGTAGGTAGTCAGACTCAAGACTTCGTTGTAAAGTGGTAGTGCTTTATCAAAATTTTCTTTCATAGGTATCCTGTACGATCTTCTAGAGCTGAAAAGCTTTGAGAGAACATTCTAGGAATGTTTTCTTATCTCTCAATGTCTGTCTAATTTTTGTGCAAAGTTTCTGAATGTAGTTTGGTGTTGTCATTTCCTGCACAAAAAAAGAGAGAGCAAAGCATACAAGTAGAGAATAACTTTTTCATATAACATTAGATGTTCTAAGCGTTTGAAGATCATAAAGCACATTGCTTGTATCAGGCATAGTTGCACTATCAACATCGTTTGATAAAGATCATTGTTAAAAGACAAAGCGTTGAATAAAAATGATGTCATCATTGAATACTTGTTTTATCTAGTTGTCTAGGCTTTATTACATCATTTAACAAGTATATCGTTCATATGTTTTTTATCATTTTGTTCAGGTGTTGTATCTTCTATTTAGAGACATCCTGTTAGAAGTTGTCTAGAGCTTTTTATGCATTATATGTGTTTAAGGTATACATAATGTTTAGCACGTTTTACAGATATTTTAGATTATTCGTCCTGTTAGACGCTTAGTGACTCAATACGATTTGACACAAGCTTTTGATCTTCAATGTTTGTCCTAACATTTAGTTGAATGTTTCCATCAAACACTATCTAAAATGTTGCTTTCATTAGCCTATCATAAATGTTTATCTTGTTCAACATTTTTGGATAGATGAATATATTTGATAAACACTTATTTCATTCAATATTACTCTTTAGGGCATGTAGTCGTTAAACATTACATTCTATAAACAATATTTCGTTGAGTATTGTTTGTTGAACTTCAAAGCATGAGTTGCTAGACAATCTAGTCTTTCTAGACGATCTTGTCTTAACAATCTCCCTTTTTTATGTTTAACAAATACATATGATAAACGTAATATGTCTATGGAGATTTTATGTTAGACTATAGTTCAAAACGGTTGATCATTTAATAGTCTTGGCAATATGTTCCAAAATGTTGAATATTAGAGCTATGTCATAAAATTTGTTTGACAAACATCAAGGGTTTACGTTATGAGAGTATTACGATTTGTTTGATATACGTCAAGGGTTTATAGCATCAGAGTTCATCAAAAATATATGGCACCAAAGTTTTTTTATAGTTATAAAAACATCTAGATTTTAAGGTATCAAAGTTATATACAGATATGGCATCAGAGCAATGAATGTTAATAGATGATAGGGGTATACTCCCCCTGACTTTGGTGTCCTAAACATTGTTTAGTGTTTAGCATACAAAGGACATTGTTTAACCTATTACCTTCTCTATTTGAATTTAGCATATTTTATCCTTAATATGTTCTTCCTTATTAATAATTTTCTTCTTTTAATTTCTAGTGTCTGTTTTACTATTTTTTTTTAACATCATCTAATTCTCCCCCTTATTTGATAAATATCAAAACGGGTTCTAAGAAGGGCACAACATATCAAAACAATAATTTCTTATGATTTCTTTTCTTCATCAAAGATAATTGTTACTTTATCAAAACAAGTTGTTAATGGCATATCATATGGATCAGAGCAAAAATTAGAGTAATTTCAAGAAGCATATATAGAAATAATATTTATCAGAAGGATATGAAATAGGTATTATGTGAATGACATATGACTTCTATAAGTCAACCATTTAGACATATGTGATGCATCATAGTATTAGAGAAGTCACACAAGCATACCAAAGTAAGCATAAATCTAATTATTAGAGCATATATGGCAGATTGATGTATGGATCATAGCATCTTATGATGATATCGTATCAGAGCAACTAAAAGGCAAACTATTAGAATAAAGCAAAATTTATCAGAGCAAAAATTGATGTATCATTGTATTTGAAAATAATGTATCACAGTAAAAGAAATGCTTCATATTGTCTAGACTCCTCAAGCTCCTAATTCTTTTAATCTTCTCCTATATGTCATGTCACCCCCTTAGATGATACTGTTTAGTGCTTAAAGGAGGATGGAGGAGGTAGAGGTGGTTGAGTAGTTGGTTCAGGTGGATTAAGAAGTCTATGGGCTAGGGCATTTAGGGTGTTGGCCACTTCCTTGAATTTGTCATTATGCTCAATCCGAGTAGAAGCAAACTCTATAGTAATGTGTGCAACGTGTTGTGCCATGAGATTATGCATATGTTTTAACAGGGCAAGAGAAGTTGGGTGTGTAGGTAGGTTAGGGTTTGGTGGGAGAGTGGTTAAAGGCTAAGAATTGGATGTGGTTGTTTAGGATGATTAGTTAGATTGTTTGGGTTGAGAGGTTTAAGTTAAAAGTTGAGGGTTGATTGTGATGATTTGGTAAGATGGGTTGGATAGGTCAAGTTGAGAGATTAAAGGTAAGATTGGTCCTAGGGATTGAATAACATGATCATGGTCTTTTGTGGTTGGTTTTGTTCTTTGTTGAGGTGGGGAGGTAGTGGTTGATGGAGGGTTGGATGATATCTCAGATATGTCGTGTACAATTTGTTCTTCTTCATACGGTTCTTCAACAACAACTGAAAGCTTTGAATACCAACAGATGTCGTCATCTGTTGCAGCATGTATGTCAACCATTATTGTTGATACAAACAACTATTCAACGACTTGGCCTAAAGCATCCTCAATCAACACAGGGTCTCTTATGACAACTAGTCGATGCAAGGTTGTTCCTGTTGGTAGCTTTGGCAGGAGACATTTGTCAGAGCGGCTGCAGCGGAATGGTTAGCGTGGAATAACAAACGAAGAGGGGTTTTAATATAAACGTGTGCCTTTTAATTTCTACTCAATTTATCTTACTAAACAAATAATAAAAAAAATAACAAGAGTAAGATTGAGAGAAATTTGCACAGATGATTTTTATATTGGTTCGGATCTTACCAATCCTACATCCAGTCGCTTATCTCAAATCAAGATAAACAGTTCACTAAGCACAAAACAATTACAAACTACATTCACAAAGAAACAATTTGTAAGAGTTTAGAAACCACCTCTCTTGATACCACAAGAGATGAACCTGCACCTCCTTTGAGTCTTCATAAAGGATGAGACACCTCCTCCGAATACTTCACGAAGGATGAAGCACCTCCTCCGAATACGTCACGAAGGATGATCTTCTTCCACACACCACCTTAGACGCACCAAGGATGAACCAGCTATTCCTCTGTCACTGTAGTAGCAATATACCAGTACCACAGACAAGAGTTTCCTTAGCTGAACAAGAGCACACAATTCTCAAAGAGTTATGAGTATTTTAGCGCAAGGGAAGAGTTGCTTTTGAAGGATAAAGAGAGCTTATTTATAGACTCAAGAAAAAACTCTTTCATTCTTCATAACTGGCCATTTAATGCTTTTAATCGATTAATATTACTATTAATCGATTAAAATGAGTACACCGACTAGTTTTCAAAAACCAGAAAACTCCAACGGCTAGTTTTAATCGATTATTCTTAGGATTAATCGATTAGCTAATCGATTAAAATAGGTATTAATCGATTATTTCCATATCAGTTGAGTTTTCAGCACCTGCAACATTTTAATCGATTAATACTTGATTTAATCGATTAAAACCGTGCGTTTTTTATTCTGAACAGTATATATAAAATATGAAAGTACAATAATCAAAACCTACTACAAATCTAAGTCATAAACATAAAACTACAATTATTACAAAAGCTTTCCATTGCAAAACAAGTCCTCAAAGGATCTTCTTGAATCTTCATTTCTCTTGACTTGATTTGGACATCATCAAAACTTCATCTTCATCATTTTGCTAACATTCTCCCCCTTTTTAGTGATGATCAAAAACTCCTTTGAATTAAAGCTTTTAGTAATAATCTGGATAAAAACACAACTTATGGAAGAGAAGAGCATTAGAGAATAATAATAAGCTTTAAACATTTTCTCCCCCTTTTTGATAATAATTAAAAAGCTGTGTTTCATGTTTTCCCCCTAAGATAATACTCCCCCTTAATAAAAGCATGTATGCATAAAAAAAAATATTTCAAATATAAAGATTCTTTCAAATATACACAATAAGAGATTTAAAACATATAATTTTAGGATAAAGAACTTTTAAAAATCATACATTGAACCATATAAGATAGGAATTTTAAAGCATACAAAAATATGGTTAAATTTAAAAAAATGCACAAAATGAAAAAAAAAAATGCAATCCTAAGAGATTTCTAAAAATCCTAGATCTCTTTTAATGTTTACCCCTTTAGATATATCTCCAAATTTGTTGTGTAAAGATATTTTGTTGAGATCTTCGTCTTGGGGATTGACATCATTCTTTGTTTCATTTGTTGTCTTTTGCAAGTTTTCATCATTACCTGCATCTGATTCAATTGACTCAAGAGGTTTTGCCTCAAGGTCCACAATTTTATCATAAACAACATGTTTGGAATAAAATTTTCTCAAACTTTGTCCTTTGGGTTATATAAAAATTTGAGATCATTTTACAACCTGTCAACACCCAATTTCATCCGAAAAAATAAATAGTCAAAATTAAATAATAAGAGAATAATAATTAATGGTGGGTAAAGGAAAAAAGGAAAAAGAAAATAATAAAATAATCTTCCTTAATGCAGGACACGTCACTTTAGAATGTTTTTGAAATATTAGTTTAATATGGTAATAATTTGAATTATATTGTCTGACAATAATTACAATCAATGTCTTGAATATTTGTTTGATTTATTTTTTTCTTACAATCAAGACCATTTCTTTCCCTATTTTGTCCATTGTCATTTAATTCTCAATTAAGACAAGATTGTCATAATATTACAATATGTGCCTATAAATACACACTTTGTGAAAGAAAAAAGGGACAGAAAAAAGGGACAGAAAAATAGAGGAAAACACTTAGAGATATTAGAGATTGAAGGAAAAAGTATAGAGAAAAAAATATATTCTCACACATAAGGGTTCTATGAACAATAATCACTAAGGAAGCACTAAGGGAATTCCAGAAGCTATAAAGGTATGTCAATTCTACACTCTTATTCTTCTCCTGTTATTATACTTTAAAGTTTTCTTCCAAAGATATTTTTACACACAGACAATGCTTTTTGAAAATCATGAATTTTTAAATATAAGTGCGCGTCGTCCTATGGCCAGTTTCTTTTCTTTTTTTTCCACCATTTTTTTAACACAAAAAAAAAATACATAAAATATTTAAAACCAAAAGGTCAACTTTGTTAAACTAAACCTTTTCACTTTTCGAAAAATGTCACACAATCTTTAATAATTGGTAAACAAACTCACAAACTTTTTTCTAGATAAAGAACTACGTGATCCCTGATTGTCCATTAATGGATATACGTAAGACCAAGGTCAATCCTTGTCGGGTTCATAAAACAAAAATATTTTTTTTTGTTTCCTAATAATTTCTTTTATTTTATTTTGCTTTTACTTTTGGGGAAAATTAATTATTTTGGAAAACCACATTAATTATATACATTTAATTAAAGGTACTGCCTTTGGGCAGGCGCTGTAGGGTGCTAACACCTTCCTTACGTGTAACTGATTCCCGAACTTCAAAATCTCTTTTTCGTAGACCATGCTTTTATTTTAGGGTTTTTTCATAGTTTTACATAATAAATTATGGTGGAGACTCCCAAAATCTTTTCTTAAACCCGCTTGTTTTTCGGTTCGTCGTCCCGTCGCGATCCCGATTGCGACACAACCCAAACATATCTACCACTTGGAACACCATAATGCTTAATTTTACATTTATTTGAAGTATGACCCTTTTTCATACAATAAAAGCATGATATAAAGTTTGTGTTCCTATAAGTTGTTCCTTTTTCTACCCATGTTCAACGGGTTCTATTGTTATGCTTATTTTTAATTTTAGGAACATACTTATTTTTAACAACCTTATTTTCATTATTTTTACTGCATTCTTCTAAGGTTGTGTGTTCTAGCATTTTCTTAAAATTTTCGCAAGATGCACATTCATCACTACTAGTAAATTTACCCTTTTCAAAAAATAAAACTTTATTTTTCAAATCTTTACTTTCTTCAAAAATATTTTCAAAATTTAATTTTAAATTTTTATTTTCTTCAAAAATATTTTCAAAATTTAATTTTAAATTTTTATTTTCTTCAAGAATATTTTCAAATTCTGATTTTAAATTTTTATTTTCTTCAGAAATATTTTCAAAATTTAATTTTAAATTTTTATTTTCTTCAGAAATATTTTCAAAAATTTAATTTTAAATTTTTTAAATCATTTTTCAATTTCTTATGAGCTTTATCTAATTTTTCAGATTCTACAATTAAAGCAGCATAAGTTTCATGCAATTCACTTTTACTATATTGACTATAATTATCATAATTGCTAGATGTACTTACTTAGCTTCCAACGTCGTCATCTGCCACTAAACAAATATATGCTTGCTCATTAGAATCACCCATACTTGATGTTGTGCTTGATGAAGAGCTTGAATCATACTCTTCCATGATCAATGAGTTGTTTTGAGCACACTCAAATTCATTTATGTCTTCGTGGGTTACTCTCAACATTTCCCACATTTCTTGAGCAGTCTTACAGACAGATATCCTATAAAACTCATCAATAGTTAAAGCAGACGAAATAATGTTACGAGTTCTTACATCGTATTGTGCTCTTCTCTTATCTTCAAGAGTCCACATATCACGAGGTTTAGGTTCCTGCATATTGTTAGTAGGAACAAAAGGACCATGCACAACAACTTCCCAAATATCAATATCAACAGACTCGATAAATATTTGCATTCTTACTTTCCAAAATGCATAATTTTCACCTGTGAATATTGGGGGTCTGTTAATGGAAGCACCCTCTGCAAAAGTTTGATATAATCCTGCCATTTGAATAACTATCAAATCAAGCTCTGATACCAATTGTCAGAGAGGCTACAGCAGAATGGTTAACATGGAATAACAAACCAAGAGGGGTTTTAATGTAAACGTGTGCCTTTTAATTTCTACTCAATTTATCTTACTAAACAAATAATAAAAATAAATAACAAGAGTAAGGTTGAGAGAAATTTGCACAGATGATTTTTATACTGGTTCAGATCTTACCAATCCTACATCCAGTCGCTTATCTCAAATAAAGATAAATAGTTCACTAAGCACAAAACAATTACAAACTACATTCACAAAGAAACAATTTGTAAGAGTTTAGAAACCACCTATCTTGATACCATAAGAGATGAACCTGCACCTCCTTTGAGTCTTCACAAAGGATGAGACACCTCCTCTGAATACTTCACGAAGGATGAAACACCTCCTCCTAATACTTCACGAAGGATGATCCTCTTCCACACACCTTCTCAGACGCACCAAGGATGAACCGGTTATTCCTCCATCACCGTAGTAGAAATGTACCAACACCACAGACAAAAGTTTCCTTAGTTGAGCAAGAGCACACAATTCTCAAAGAGTTTTGAGTATTTTAGCGCAAGGGAAGAGTTTCTTTTGAAGGATAAAGAGAGCCTATTTATAGACTCAAGCAAAAACTCTTCCATTCTTCGTAACTAGCCATTTAACGCTTTTAATCAATATTATTGTTAATCGATTAAAATGAGTACAACGGATAGTTTTCAAAAACCAGAAAACTCCAACGGCTAGTTTTAATCGATTATTCTTAGACGAATAGTAAGTGTGATAATTGGTTTGGAATTCTTTAAGCAGGTTTTGATTAGACGTTTGTTTGGGTAAGTGTTGAGAGGAGGTTTTCTTGGGAGAGGTCTTTTTCGGTGACTTGTGAAGGGTGGTTATTTGGGTGAGGAAGTTGAAGTATGGTTAAGAGGAGTGGGATATCTAGATGGTGATTGAATAGGGGGCTCCTAATGTTGTTCATCATGGACAACAAACTCTGTCACAAGAGTGCTTGAGGGTACCTCCTCAGACGTTGTCTGGGAGGAACGTCTGATGATTATCTTTTTCGTTTTAGGAATGGGCACAACAAAAATTATCCCTTTATCAGCATAAGGATGCATCTTAGATGCAATGCGTGCTTCTAAAGCTCTTTGATTACTAGTTCATCATCAGAGTTGTCAGACTCTTTAGGACATTCAGTGGTAGGAGAGGACTTCTTCATTTTATTATCCTTTGCCTTCGACGCTGCTCGTCGAGGTCATTTAATGAACACTCCACCCTTCGATGTTACAATCGTCAGAGTAAGAGTGGTGGATTTATAACTAGACGAAATTGCAATAGATGGGGTAAGAGACTGTTGACCTTTATTTGTTGTTTCTACTTCTTTTTCCAAAAGTCTTTTCCAAATCATAGTCTCATTTAGTCTAGCGTCTTCTCAGTTCTAGATTTGTGATGTATAGTGCCTTGGCGAGGCATACAACTTTGAGAGTTTCCTTTTTCTCTAGGTTCATGTGAGAAGGATCCAACATGCTTTGTCTAAATATGGAAATTTTGTTAATGTTGAGTGGAGGAATTTTACTAGTTTCTTTGCCTACACTTACATATGTCCCATGTTGCAAATATTGAGCTCTGTCTACGAAAGGCACCACCCATAAATATGTTATTCCTTGTTGGAACAAGAACATTTGTTGACAACAAGTGTTTAATGACCCTTTGTTTTACAAGTAACATGTACACTAATGAGGAATAATAACATTTTATCACATCCTCATCTAGGTTTCTGATTGACTTGATGGAATGGATGAAGATCAAATATGGCAGGTTGAATGATAGTTCAGTCATAATATAGTGAATAGTGAATTTGTCCAACTCAGTCACATGGTCTCTAGTGTTGTTCGTATGCAGGAAAGCCTTTGAGCAGACATGTTGAATAACCTTTGCGTATGCGCAAAACTCTCTATATATGATTTCCTTGTCGATGTACTCCCTTTTGAACTTTATTCCATAGAGAGTACATTTAATGGTTCCATTTGTATCATACATTACATCCCAACCTTTGTAGTAACAATTTTCATATATAGGGCATTCTATTACAGTCGTGATGGTCTCAATGTTGATGACCACTTCTTGTCTAATGACATAGAGACAATGTCATTGGATCACATTTTTGTGTTCGTCCAAAACTGCCTCACCAATTCAGGAACTATTGGTGTATCTCATTTGAAAAATATTGTAATGCTGCATTTGTGAGTGTTATGGAGAATGTCATAGCCATAGGCTCTTAGGTCTTTGAGATCCATCTAGTGCTCAAGGTAGAGCCTTCTGAGTTTTTCTTCGATAGCGTGAATAACAGAGACATATGTTGTAGCACCATATACTTCATCAATGGAGATAACAATTTCTTGTGCAACGACCATGGTAGTATTTGAAGGTTTTCTTCTTCTTCTTCCTCTTCTTCGAGAGAGTTTTGGTGGATTAGGGTTTTTGAGAAGTGATTACTTGAGAAAGAGGAATTGGGATAACTTAATGGGCAAGAAGGCAATTTAGATTTATGGCAATTATGTGTGTGAGGGATAAAAATCATTTCTTGGAATGGTAATCGCTAGGGTTCAAGGGAAATCATGACATATTTAATGTTATATGTACGATTCCACTTATCTGACAACTTTTGAATTTCTTTTAAACTTAGATGGTTTTTGTTGTGCCATTTGGTTTAGGTGGTAGCATTTAAACAATGTCTTGCATGTATGTAGTGTTCTTAAATGATTTTTCTTAGACAATGTTATAATATGAGTCATCAAACAATATGTCTTTAGACATTTAAACACTAAACACTTACATTTATGACTTTAAGAAGGCTTAATATATTAACGCATAATCAATACATTATTACTATTGTTAGCTATAAAAATCTTACTCCTTTTGTAGTAGTTGACTTGATTCTTTCTTCTAATAGTTTTCCTTCAAGGCTTCATTAGAAGATCCTTCCTTGGGAGGTGAAAGTAGCCAGCATTTGTCTTTAGAAGACCTAGATTTTGACATACTGTTTGATTTTCATATTGTTTTCACCAGATGTTATGGGTTTGACATACTAGTTCACTCAACCTTAATCACTCTTAAGGGGTTTCACTAATATTTTACAAGATTAAAAATGAGTATAAATCACTCTTGGTATACAACGAGTATTATTAACCTGACTAGTCAAAGTTTAACCACTCTTCATATTAACAATCCAAACTAGATCAACGACTTTACCCACTCCTAGTTTCAACTATACAACTTATATAGATCTTTTTACTTAACTGAGTTAAACAATATAAGTGTTTTAATTCACTTCTGAATATACAAACATAATCAGTGTTTTGGTTTCTCTTACGAGACAGAAAACAACTCTGTTAGAGAACATATAAGAATGATACAAATCATTTCTGAGATATTGTAAAGGTTCTCTCTTTCTGAATGAAAGCTTTAGACGATGAGAGCTTGGAAAGTAGTAGAGTTGGTATTCAATATGATCTCTCTTGATTATTATTTTCTTCTTCTATGAGACTTCTTTACATAGCCTTCTTCGAGAGATGACCATTGGACACAAAGTTAACTCCATGATAGACTCTATAGCCTTTTTGAGTAGGTAGTCAAACTCAAGTCTTCGTTGTAGAGTGACATTTCTTTATCAACGCTTTCTTTCATAGGTAGTTTGTACGGTCTTTTAGAGTTGAAAACCTTAAGAGAACATTCTAGGAATTTTTTCTTATCTCTCAATGTCTTTCTAATTTTTGTGCAAATTTTTTTAATGTAGTTTGGTGTTGTCATTTCCTACATAGAAAAAGATAGAGTAAAACATGTAAGCAAAGAAGCACTTTTTTGTATAGCATTAAATGTTTTTGAGTGTTTGAAGATCATAAAACACATTGTGTGTTTCAGGCATAGTTGCACAGTCAACATCGTTTGATAAAGATCATCGTTAAAGGATAAAGCATTGGATATAAATGATGTCATCATTAAAAGCTTGTTTCATCCAGTTGTATAGGCTTTATTACATCGTGTAACAATGTTATCGTTCATACACTTTTATCATTTTGTTCAAGTGTTGTAAATTCTATTTAAAGATGTTGTAATGTTTAGACACTTTATTAGGAGTTGTCTACAACTTTTTATGCATTAGATGCAATTGAGATATAGGTAATGTTTAGTGCGTTTTATAAATACTTTAGATTCGTTCTGTCAGACGCTCTATGGCTCAATATGATTTGACACGAGCTTTTGATCTTCAATGTTTATCTTAGTGTTTACTTGAATGTTTCTATCAAACATTATCTAGATTGTTGCTTTCATTAGCCTAAGATAAATGTTTATCTTGTTCAACACGTTTCAATAGATGAATATATTTGATAAACACTTACCTCATTCAATATTATTCTTTAACGCATGCATTCATTAAATGTTACATTTTATAAATAATATTTTGTTGAGTATTGTTTGTTAAAGTTTAAAACATGAGTTCCTAGATAATATAGTCTATTTAGATGATCTTGTATTACCAGAGATTGGGTGTGGGTTCACTTTAGGAATGAGAGGTTTCCTTCCAAAAGGAAATCTAGGCTTCTACCTAGAAAAGATGAGTCTTTTCAAGTTCTTAAGAGAATTAATGAGAATGCTTACATCATTGATCTACCTAATAATTATGGATTTTGTTCTAGTATCAACATTAATGACTTGTCTCCGTTTGACATAGGTACAAATTCGAGGACAATTTTGCTTCAAGAAAGAGGGAATGATAGAGGTTTATCTTCGGATCCTTTACAAAACGAACTTGAGGAAGAGTCGTTGCAATTCAAAGGACTTATGACAAGATCAATGAATAAACACTTGGAAAACAAATTTCCTTAAGGCTCATGATGCTCCATGAAGTTTGGAACTTAAATGAAATAAATATCATGGATTTGAGCACTCTTGTAGAATAATATAGGCAATTAAAAGTTTTATAATTTAATTTTAATTTTGTAATTTTATTAGGCGAGAAAGGTGTTTCGTTGGACGAAAAATTAATTTCTATTTTTAAATTTTCAAATTACTTTTGGGTCCGATGTCTTTGGGTTTCTTTTTAAGATTTCTTAGGTTGCTTAAACATTTGTGCCAATATATAGGGACACCAAATACATATGTAGACACCTAGGTTGGTCAATATATAAATTTTGAATTCAGTAAGAGGGGATTCTCTTGATTCTTATCATACAACTCTCTACTATACTGTGGTTTCCCCTTACTTTGATTCTTATCAAAGATAAAAATCTTTATGGTGAATCTTCATTGAGTCATCAATCTACTAGATTGTGGCATCCTTATCTCTATCTTAATTAGAGTTCTTTGAATTATTATTTTTTTGTGTCTCTAGAGGATTCAAATTCATAAGCAATTGTACTCTTTCCTGGATTGTATCAATTTGAACTTGTAAGCCCACTACAACCTGACTCGCCTGACCCGCCTGACCCGCCAGCCTACCAAGCCAAAAAACAGGTCACCCCGTACCAATCTGTCAGCCTGTTTTCTTGCTATGTATAATTTGTGTATCCCTTTCTTTATTCACTTCACTACCATAAAGAGAAACTATGGAGCCTCGCACTTCTTCTCTTCCCACTTCGAAAAACTCTTCTTTCCTTTCCTCTCATTTCTTATGATAGACCATTAAGAGACTTCCATTCCCTCACACTTCTTCTTTCCCTACTTCAAAAAACTCTTCTTTCCTTTTCTCCCATTTCTCGTGATAAACCATTGAGAGACTTCCCTTCCCTCACACTTCTTCCCTTCCCACTTCGATAACCCTCCTTCCCTTCCCTCCCACTTCGAGCGACTCCAACAACATTCCTTAGTGGCCACCTCACCAACAACAACATATGTCACTAACGGTAGTAAAACTCACCCATAATAGCAACATAAGTTCCTTTCTCTTCAATTTCATTTATCTTCTTCCATAGTGAGAGCAAGTCTCCACAAAGGCGAAGGTGACCCACGGTAACAAAGTCTTCGATTTTATTTCTCGTTCTCTCCATAATGATCATGAACCAGCTTCGGCTTCCACAACATAAGAATCGTGGTTGATTTCTAGAGTTGATGAATTTATGGGTTAGGGTTTTTACGAATTGAAGTTTTTACAAATTGGGATTTTTGTACAGTGAGCTACGTTCTTAGTGCATATGTGAACAAAGATGAAGAGCATGAATTGCAAGCATTTGTTGATGGAGAAAATAAAGGTCGATGATGATGATGATGAAGAAGAAAAAATAATATTGGATGATTGAAGATGAAGACATAATGAGTTAACGTGTCTAATCCACTTAGTGATAGGACAGATTAAACTTTTCAATGTGTTTTATAATGTTGAATGACACATTAGAAATGAACAAACTTAAATAAGTCAAATTAACCTCTTTTGATACTCCTAATTTCAATAACAACATTTCCTGACATAAAGATATATAACTTACAATATTTCATAAATAATCAATTCTAACATAAAGATATATAACTTACAATATTCACAAATAATCAATTCTAACATAAAGATATATAACTTACAATATTCACAAATAATTAATTCTAACATAAAGATATATAACTTACAATATTCACAAATAATCAATTTTGAAGTAAATTTTCATTCTATTAATTAATTAATTACTCTAAACTTTTTAATTGGCCAAACATATGATTTAATTTTAATTCATAATTGTCATGTAAACTAATTAATATAAATAACAAGTTATAATAACACGTTTCATTCATATAAATAATGAATTTCATACATTCATCATCACGTGTCTCAAAATATATATTTTCATGTATAATCATACTTAAGTTTTATTCATAGAAAATCATAACTACATTCCACATATTTTGTTAATAGATTTATGATGATAAGATCTAAACTTACATTTAATTTTGTTAAGTTAGTTTTATCTAATTTAAATTTCAATACAATTATTTAAAACTATATTTATCTTAATAATACTTTTATAAAGTATATTTATTTTATTAATTACAAATATACTTTATTTTTAATTACCAAAATTATTAATAATCTACGTTTGGTTTGATTAATTTGTTTAAAAATAATCATTATCTATAGTTCTAAAATATGTATTTTGTAAATAAAAATATATTAAAAACATTATTTCTTTATATAAGTGTAAAAATATTTTACATTGTGGTGCTATAGTTGTATACACTTTTTACACATACTTTTTTACGATACTTTAATAAAAATCCTGAATATGAGATTTTGCATTTACCCTGTTCTCTTTATCCTCTGTTATGTTAGGGTTTGGAGAATGGCACTTCATTCAGTTCCAGCAACCATGAACACTTGCTCAAACTAATGCTCCTTCGCGATACTCACTCCATTTTTTTCCACCAATAATTATTTTCGCTTAAATAAATCATCCATTTCAAACATCGAAGTTCCTACAAAATATCTTTCAGGTAACACCCAAGTTCATTCTTCTATTTTTTTGGTCGATTTATCATTAATTTTTTTATTCAAATTCCTCGTTCGCTTTATTTCCTCTTAATCTCCAGTATTTTGTCATATATACCTTCAACGTCTTCCTGATGTTGTTCTTCAACCACAGCAATGGCTGCGAGACTCGCAATTGTGAGGGGCACCGGAGGTAAAGGGAAATTAGGAAGTGTTTTAGGGTTTAATAGGTTGATTCAAACGGTGCCCCAATCTCCTCCTTTATCTGGAAGCATTGATTTTGGGGTTCAATCACCGCAACCCGTTTTGCCCGAGTTCAGTTCCCCGAGTTTCTCTTTTGGTGGCTCTATGGAGCTCATGGGTGTCCCAAATCACAAGGTACGGAGTTCACTTCTCTGCCGTTTTGGATTTTCTGGTCTTGCTTGGCACTCTAGAGGCTTTGAATTTTACTGCTGGGAATATCAATTGATATAGTATGGTGATATGATATGGTGTAATAATGTTTTAAGCAGGATTGCTGTGAGTGTCATTATTTGTGCGCTGTTATCGTTTCGGCTTTGTGTTTTGACATATTTGTAATGGTTCTGTCTATCGTGCAGGTTTCTCGCCATAAAAGAGGAATAAGAAATGGACCAAAAGCTCTTAAACCTATCCCCGTGATTGTCTTATGCAAGTAAGACTTTGTCTGTTTCGCCTTATTGTTTGCTATTATTTGGTGTGTTTTGCAAATATCGGGTAATTTCTCTGTTATCAGCTATATTAGAGCCTTTGAAGGATAGGTACTTAAATGAAATATATATCAGTGTAAGACAGTGCAATTTAGGCGTGAAATAAACTTCTAATGAACAGTTCAGTTCTACCTGGTCATATATTTCAGTCTATAATGTTATAGTTTTATAAGTTCCCTCAGCTTGCGAACTGTGTCCTTTCTTCTTTATACTTTTCAAAGATATATAATGCAATAGAAATAGTTTGAGTTTCTGTATTTGAAGAAGTTGAATGGTAAATCAATCTGTTAAAGCCAAAGAAAGGCTAAGGATCACTATAAAGAAAATACATTTTTCTAACTAATTGCTGGTAATATGAGATCCCATAATTTTTTAGAAAGTTTACAATAATTTAATATTATGAAGAGTTCATGTTCAATTAGTTAAAATATTTCTTTAATTAACCAAGAACCAGTGCTGGAGATAAAAAGGGAGAGGTTAGAAGGGAGGGTGGGATTTCTTTATATGTTACGGTCTAAAAGACACTTCATCCTTATGCTTGAGCTAAAGCGAAACTACTATGCAGTTTGGAGAGCAATGGGACTTTTTATTTCATTGCATGCCATAGATGTGGTCCCCCTTCATGCTCGGATGTTATTCCACAATGACTCAAACCTGCTAATAAACAGTCTAGAAAACAGTAATTATGGTAAGATCGTGAGGAGAAAGTTACTAGACTTTACACCTCTAAACCATTACTGTGCTACCAGTTCAACAGGAATTAATCAATAAAGTCACTGATATGCTCTAGTTATGCTTAAAAACTGTATTGAGCTATCAAATAACTAAATTTGTTTTTGTTTGTTCCTAGTGCTACTCAAACTGTTAACAGAAGTTAGAAAGTTGCTCACAATATCACTCAGTTCCAAATTTTTCTTATACATAAGTTGAAGGAGAACAAGTAGTTGAGAGTCATCACACCCAAGAATTGGTAGACTTTAAGCTAGAGTACATATATGTAAAATATTTAGGTTTAATAGCCAATTTAGTCCTCACTTTGGTTGAAAAATCTCAATTTAGTCCCTCGTTATAAAAGTGTTTTAAATTAGTCCTAACTTTTAAAATAGTGGGTCAGATTGGTCCCTTCTGTTAAATATAAGTTAACAAAATTAATGGATGATGATGTGACACAACTTAAAGCTAACGAGAGACCAACTAACACATCAGCTTTAAGCTGTGTCACATCATCATCCATTAATTTCGTTAACTTATATTTAACGAAAGGGACCAATCTGACCCACTATTTTAAAAGTTAGGACTAATGTAAAACACTTTTATAACGAGGGACTAAATTGAGATTTTTCAACCAAAGTGGGGACTAAATTGGCTATTAAACCAAATATTTAATAACCCTTGGTTTTTTCTTTTTCACCATGTTTTGTAGGACAATTGATTTCCATTTTTTTTGAAAATTATAAAAATAGAGTTTGGGAACTTCGCTTTCAACCTAGTTCTTGAATAGCCTGATGCATGAATCATGATTTCTTAGACACTCTTTTTAGCCGATTCAGCGTTATCAAAGAAGTTAACTTGTTTCTGTGAAAAAGGGGGATAAAGAGAGGCAGGGAAGGATAAACTTTAAAATTTATTTCCCATATATGTGCGATGTGTGGATTCCATCATCAACTGCCAGTGAAGCATGCTTGCACTGATAAAATTCAACTGAATTTCTATTGTCTAAATACGGTGTGCATAGGTAGGTTTGATTAGTGTAGGTCCCTTCCATACTTTTGCCAAAAGATTAAAATATTAAACTTTTTGTATTTTTCCAGTTTAGGTGAGTAATTAACCTCACTTTCTTCTGTAGGGGTTGTGGTCGAGTTAGGCTTCCACACTTTTTCTGTTGTGGCGGGAAACCTAATCAAGGTGATACTGGTGAACAGAAAGGTAGTCCAAGATAATCAAGCTGTTTGCGTAACACCAGATGTTGGTTGATGTTCAGAGCCACCCATAAGTAGGTCCCGTTTGGTAGTCATGCTTTATTTTCTTCTTGTTTCCTAAGCAATCCCATTATTGGATCCTAGATTTTTTGCTTTAAAAGATAAATGCAGTGGTTGGTGGATAAAATTTGTGGATTTTGAAAGATGATATTCTTCCACATCCATTTTAGAGTAAGTTGTTTTAGTGCTTTAGTATTGATCTAAAGACATTTATCTTTCACCTATAAGCAAACATCTTTCTTTTGAAAGATAAGTAGGGGTGATTGCTCGTATCTAAACCTGCTAAATAATGCTAATGATTCAGATTTACACTATCATCAATTAGATGGTAAAAGTCCAGGAATCTGAATTTACTGGACCAGTGACTGAAGCATTACAAGTATAGGCCGATTGGCCTGTTTTATGTCGAATCCACTCCAGCAAGTAGTGACCGATTTCTTTTATTTACCTTTTAATGCATAAGTGGAACACCAAACGCCTAACAAAAGTTCGTGGCCGATTGGCCTGTTTTACAAGTAGTGACCGATGTCTTTTATTTACCTTTTAATGCATAAGTGGAACACCAAACGCCTAACAAAAGATCGTTAATCTGAAAAAACGCGCAATTAAGCCAAGCTTTCCGATTTTAATATGCAGTTCTTTGATAATCCTTTTTTGTATCGTATAAAATTCCTATACACTTGCATTTGTACCGGAATGAGCTTTCAAGAATTTGACAGGGGTTGTGATAGAAAAAACCTTGGATACTAAAAGCCTAGTCTTATTTTTATCAATAGTTTTATTTGATATGCAATCTTTAAAAATGAAACGGCAACTGATAAATTTATGAAATTTGTGTATAGCTTTCCGATTTTAATATGCAGTTCTTTAATAATCTTTTATTGTATCGCATAAAATTCCTATACACTTGCATCCGTACCGGAATGAGCTTTCAAGAATTTTACAGGAGTGGTGAAAGAAAAAATCTTCTTGGAACATGTCTCTAAAACCTTTCTACATAAGAATAGATCGAGGGACTGTCATCCCTGAGCTGGATAGGTATGCCATATACCATTTGTTGACTGGGGTACCCTTTAACCTACCGTACGTCATCTAAATTAATTTGATCAGGTCTATAAAAAACTTGCACAGAAACATATTTTGGAGCTATTATGGATCCCTGAACTTTTGTGTTATTTGCCACCAAGGATCGTCGAACATGTTTTTTTTTACTGATGTTCCTCTACAGGTGAGGAACAACATAATGTTGAGTGGTGCATACAAAGACCAATGTTTTGGCATCACCAACATAAAGCAGATGCAATTGTGGGTAGAGATTAAAAAGCAGAAAACCATAATAATTTCTTTAAAGCAAGGAGAATTTGAAGGAGGAGAAGGGACAAGCTAGTCCCTCCCCATATGAACAAACAACTTAAAGAGCCTCTAAGGTTGAAGAACTTTAGCCTAACCTTGATGAACATCAATGTTAAGATCATTACTTGATAGAGGATAAAGGACATCGAAAGCATGATGCTCCTAAATAAGGCACAAACGTCTACTACTCAACCTTTATCTGCTTCATCTAATGAAGAAATGCCTCAGATAGATGCTCTTCCTCCTCTTTCTAGATGTTTTTTTTCTTTGGCTATCAAAGAGAAGATCAAGAAGACCAAGGTGTCTTTATCTGAAACAACGTGTCCTGAAGGAACTTAAGACTTTTATTGTGGATTTGTTTTAAAGTGTCCCCGTAAGTCCATCGAAAGTACCATCAATCAACCTGCTTCTAAGCAGAAGGTGGTGATTAGACACTTCTCTTGCCAAGCATCTAAAGCTACATCTTCCAGCATTGTGCATGTGCTTTCACCTATTCCCATCTGCTTAAACAATGACCAGGTACACCTTGCCTCATTTGTCAAATCTCCTCTTCATCAATCCCCTCCTAAACTCCCTTACCACCACCTCAGCCTCCCCTAAAAGAACTCGTTCTTTACTTAAACAAGCCTCACCCCAAAGAGACACAAGCACCTCTCAACCTTTAACCTCACAAGCCACCACCTCAAAACATACCCTCAATGTTAAAATCCTTTTACTCCGATAAACACAAACCCAAACTTTACAAACACTTCACCTACCTTCTAAATCTATCTTACAACCCTATTTCTCTACCACCAATACCAACTCCCTTAGACACTCACTAAACACTTCCCCACTTCATACTCATCTAATACTACCTTGAAACCCAAACATGCACATCCACACCATACATGCCAAACTTCCATCACCAACCATCCCAAACTTACTGTAACTTACCACTTAAAACCATCACCACCTAACCTCTTCAACTTGGACCACCAAAACTTACCCAAACTTACCCTTTCGACCAAAACTACTCCAAGCACCTCTTGGATCCATGACAATTGTAAGATTAAAACACAAGCACCTACTTGGGTTGTTAATTGCCATGGAAGAAAAGCTCACGAATGACTCAATCCCATGATAACTGTTTGATAAGTATATCAAAATCGTCTGAAGTAATAAAGTAAGTAAACGTATCGTCTCAAGAGAATTTGAGTCACGTTATCAAATTGGATTCGTTTACCATGATAAATTTAGTGATGATAGCAATTGATTTCATATTTGGAAATTTGTATGAAAATAACAAATGTAAAAATTTAAGATTGTTAATTTAAATGAAAGTTTCATTGGAATTGGATTCATGACTCACATTAAAGTAATATTCTGAACAATATATATTCTGTAATCAAGCATTCACATCAATATATCTTGATTTAATTCCTTAAAGCAAATTCTAAAGATATCTATTAAATCACTAATTCCTTAATTAATTCAACAGATACTTTGCATTAAATTTTGATTTTAAGAATTACCATAAGATCGAAAACTATTCTAATCATCATTACTTTTGATTGCTTTTCTTACGTTCATGTTAAAATATACTTCTCAGAACATGTTCAAGTATACTTCCCAGTACAAAAGAATGTTTAAATAATATCGTACTTCCATATATTACAAGTAAATCAAGAAAAGCACATGAGCACAAATATATATTGAATAGAAAATTCACATCAATGAAGAGTCTTTACAACCAATTCCAATGATCAAGAAGTCTAGTCACTCCTAGTCAGCTAGAACATACTCTTTTATTTAAGCAATTCCTTGCAGAAAATGATGTCTGGAAGCCCTGAAGTCGTCTCTTGATGTTTCTTCGGTAATTTTCGTTTCTTGCTCAGTCAAAAGATGTCTCTTTTTTGTATGTCTCGATTTTAAAAACTAAATTTCATTTAATTAATTCGCTCAGGTACAACTATGCATGCGCTGAGCAAAAATCTCAATTGTTATCCTTCAATTGGCTCAATTCGCTCAGCGTGTAGCGATGGTGCACTGAGCGAGAAGTCTTCATTTTGGTTGAGAGAATGATGGTTGGCGCTTAGCGACAAAGGGCTGACAACACTCCAAATAATGCAGAATTTCCTATACACTTTGCTACACAACTTTTCTACTTCCTATTACACTTTTTCTATGAGGAAACACATTAATTCACTAATAAGTACAAATTCGAGCTAATGAATAAGTATGAGAACATGTATTTTTTATACCTATCAACTCTCCCAAACTTGAATTATTTCATGTCCTCATGAAATTATAAAACCAAAAGCAACATAGACATATGACATTTTGATAAAAACGAATCTACACACCAAGTTACATGAATTCCCAAAGATTTCAAACAAGCATGACATGGTGCATTCATCAACCAAAAGTTCACTTGTACATAGAATATGAACAACCAGACCAAAGATTTACATCACTCCAATTTAGTGTATGTCCTCACACGTGTATTAATAAATTTGTTATAGACTTCATCAACTTTTACACATCATCTAATTCACACACTTCACATACCATTGGTTAAGTCAAAAGGTCTTTTCAGGGTTAAAGCTTGGCTTGGCTAGAAAAAGAATTGTGGTTTTTCTTGGATTCAAAGACACCTCTTAAGAAGAGAACAACATTATATACTTCAATTCTTAATTCAGTCATCAAACCCCCAATATATATCAACCAATCCATACCATCTTCTTTCTCAATTCAACCTTCTTTTTCAGTTCATACACACTTTGCTCATTTTTTGTTTTGAACACTTTTATTGAACAACTTTTCCTCCCCCAAACTTTAACCCAATCACACCCTCAACCAAAACATAATACTTGTTCTATTCTAAGGTGTAAGGTAAGATAACATCTAAAAGGCTCAAGGTGGAAGAAAATTTATCAAGGCTCAACAAGGATTCACAAATGTATCACGATGTATCAAGGTTGGCTATTTGGCCAAGTAGCTATACAAATCAATAAGAACATTGCTTTTCTCATCCTTAACCAAAAGTGTGTATGTGTGGAATCACAATCATGCAAAAATCAATTCCATATTTAAACAAATTCATCATTTCATCTCTCTCAATCTCACTCATGCTCTCAAACACTTCACATCTGGTCATAGTTCAAACTCATGCACAAGATCAAATATGAAGCACATTGCAACCACATTCATACATGTTATTTTCTTGCAGAATCATATAAACTTAATCCAGAGATTACATAACCCATTAAATCAGAAATCAAGTGTCTTTACACCAAATTAAACATAATCCAAATAACATACTTCAAAACACCATAACAAATAATAACTAAAATAAGAAAATAAATAACAAAAATAGCTCTCCATCTGCTATGTCACCAAGAACCATCATGCCTGTACCGGTCCTTGAATGCTTTCAACGACTCCTCCTTATCCTACTTGATAGTCATTAAGGAGAAAGCAGTTAAATCCTGGGCCTGACTCCCCCGAACTAGTGCCCAAACATGCGCTTAATGCTCGCAAAATTCTCAATTGAATTGGGTGGCAAAGAGTTGAATCATTCCAACGCTTCTCTTTCCAAGGACAAGGAGAAAGCGCGACACCAGATGCGTCGTTACTCGTGTGGAACGCCATTCGGTTGGTGAACATTTTGATGTGGTCCTCTTGGTCCGTCGAACCATCATATATGTTGAAATTGGGGGGAGCGAACTGCTCCAAAATGTGGACCTCCATTATGGCTGGAACGAACGACAACATTCCAATCGTGTGTTCTGCCTTCATTGTATGGTGTTCCCTACTTACAGCAATGCTTTCCTCTGGGACAGTCCTTATCCGACTTTATCTAACCCTCGTGCAGGCGACCTGACCAGTGTCAGCAAGCACAGAGTTCAGTTCTGTTTGTTCCGCCTGAACGGTCTTATCGCCCTCGGAGCCTTCTCCTTGGCAATCCTCGTCGCGTTATCGGCTTTGAAGGCGGCCAGCTCCCCTTCATAACGTTGTTGCATTTCTTCCATTCGTTGTTGAAGCATCTTGATCATTTTCGTCGGGTCTTCTGAGCTCATGTTTCTTATGGTCACCATTGAGTCTTCTTAAGTCACTCGATCCCACGGTGAGCGTCAAAATGTTTCGGGTGTAGGGTCGGGCAACAACATAACACACCTTCACGCTTTTACTTCTTAACTGCATGAGTCATGGTAATCGTCCTCTGTCTGAATTCTCCTTTGTCTTTGCTCCAAACCGATCGGGGTGTACCTGTCAAAGGTACTTTGATGCTTAAATCAGTAAATAGTCCGAACGAGGTCAGAGCCAAGTCTTAAATTCACAATAAATGTGATCACCTACCTTTGACCTCTATTTATAGTTTTTTATATGGACCTAAAATTAGTGTGATCTTAATTACGGCTCAATCTCAGCCCATCAGGATACTTACCTTTAACCTTGACTCTTGATGTTCCTTAAGAAGTATATTGTTGTTGAGAGCGCCTCTCCGGCTTCCGCTCCTCCTTGACCGAGTGGCTTTTGTGTTTATCTCAGATTTCGGTGTCTAACATGTTAAGCTTCTTGTTCCTCTTTAAGGACCGTCTAGCCATATAGTACAATATCCTTTTATTGTTTTTATAGACTAAAATTTTATTTCATTAGGTAATGATAAAATATCATCTATGAAATAAATATGATAAGATTATCCAATCATTTAAAACTATGTGATAATTTGTTTTTTCATATTCTTTCTAAAATAATCTCCCTTATATTTTTATTATAATCGATAGCTTATTTATTTGATTTACTTATAAAATATATTAAATTTAATTTTATAATCTTATTTATTTTATAATGTTATGTAAAAATAAATTTCATCTTATAACTAGTGGATTTATAGTTTACTCAGTCACATATTTATATTTAACATAGGACGAAGAGAAAAGGATGTATTTTGATATATTATTTTATAAATTATTAATTCATTTCTATACTTAATATTTAATATTTAGTTTTTAAAAATAATTCTATTTAGTAACTCTATTTTATTTTTTTATAAATATTATTAGAAATTAATAAAATTATTTTTAAAATATAATTTTTTTTTCATATTTCAATAAGTTTTATATAACGAACAATCGATATGTTAAAAGCATATCAAAAAGTACATTTAACATTAAACTAAAAATAATTCATTTATATTTCCTAATTTAACTAAATCAATCACAGATATAAACAAATTTTCTACTCAGCTAATATCCTTTCATTGAATCAAATTATCTATCTAATATCCTTTAATTGAATCAAATTATCTTTTTTTTTATTTATTTTCTCTTTAAATTACTACAAATTAATGTTGGACTTTTCACACAATTTTTTAAATATCATTCTCACCAACATATACATTTTTTTTTCTACAGAATTATTGTTCGATGTACACAAAAAGACAAAAACAAAATAAAGTAAATTTTAGATGAGAATTTTTTTCGTAATTTAATTAAACCGTTTATTTCTAAAGAAATAAACATAGAATCAATTATTTCACATCATTATGAGTCCAAATATTACTCTAAGTATTTATATATTTATATGATAAAATAAATAACAAAAATATTTAATATATATATATATATATATATATATTCTTATATTATATAAAATAATTAAATTAACAAACTTTAAAGCAAAATAATTTAATATTTTATTAGTCTTCATTTTGCACCAACATTTTAGAAATAAATTAAAAATCTAGAACCTACTCCATACGTGATCTGATGATGTTTAGATTTTGAATGTTCTTTTACTTATCAACCCAAATAATATTGAAAAAAAATTAGTTACTTCAATTATTTAGTCTTCAAAGTTACTTCAATTATTTAGTCTTTATTCGATATGAGATAAATGCTAAGTTAAAAGTTGCCTTGCTATAAAAATATATATATATAAAAAATGTCTTACACTTACTAAATTGGATAAAAAAAAATAGTATATTATTGTTTACTACTTTGAAACACCTTGTTCACAACAAAACTATAATTATTAACTTTTTCTTAATCTATCCACTAAAATTCAATAACACGTTTCATTTTTCTAGAATTCAAAAGTAGAATTCTAAATTTTGTAGTAAATAGAAATAGGATAGGAGAAGAATAATTTGTATGTAAACAATGAATTATTGCTGCTACTAAGATAGAGAAACATTAGTTACTAATTTTGTTAAACTAATAAACCATACTAACAAATAAGAATCTCCAATATACTCAAACTTTTCAAAACAAGTTTAATAATCGAAGTATTTAATTAAATGGTTATATCTATTTCTAAGAATTATATGTAGGTGATAATGTTGGATATTCTTTTTGAATAAAACATCCATCTTTGTTGAGGGTTATTCATCAAACACTTTCTTAGAAAAATTTTGCAATCGTAATTAAGTTCATGTGGTATTTTCGGTGCTTCTTTGAAAATTTTTCAATAATTTTTTTATAACTAACAAAATTGATATGTTAAAAATATATAAAAGGTATATTTAACATTAAACTAATAATAATTCATCAATATTTCCTAATTCAACTAAATCAATCACATATATAAAAAAATTTCCTACTCAATCTAATACCCTTTGAATTAAATTATCTAAATTTTTATTTATTTTCTCTTTAAAATTAATGTTGCACAATTTATTAAGTATCATCCTCATTTGTCACACAATTTTTTAGTATCATTGTCACTAACACAAACTTTTTTTTCTGCATTCAAAGCACAAAAACAAAATATAGTAAATTTTAGACAAAAAATTTTTGGAAATTTAAAAAACTCATTTCTAAAGAAATATCTGAATGGAAGCAATAGAAAAATGACATACAAAAACAAACCCTGAAGAAACAATACAAGAATAAGAAGTAACAATTGAATTGCAAAAACTAAAACGAAAAGTTTGTGCAGTTTTCTATTTCTACTTCTACATCAGCATATTAAAAAATAATTAACAAAGTGAAATATGGAATGTGTTGTGTCAAAAACTGTTGATACGGTATCGTTTTCCATAAGTAAAATGCAGAGGATTGGGGATTTCCAATTAAACCCTGCAGAATGTAATAAACGAGAACAGTAGCAGGAAATTAATTAGTGAGATGATGACGATGACTGGAGATAACGAGAAAGGAGAGCGATGGAGCGGAGCGATGACGAATCTGACGGAGATGTCGTCGAATCTCGAATCTCTCCAGAAGCTTCTTCTCACCAAAGCCGTCTTCGTCGACGACGACACCTTCTCCAAAGCCTCCCTCACAGCTGACCAAGCCCGCTCCATCAAACTGCTCCAGCAACGAGTCGAGACCTTGGAGAGAGAGGTCGACGCCGCCATCACAGCTGCCGCTCGCGCTCGCTCCGAGAAACGACAGGCTGAGGCCGCTCAGAAAGCCGCCGAATCTCGCGCTCAACAGCTCACCGCGGAACTTGAAAACACCACAAGTATCATCATCTTCATCCTACTCTGTTTTTACTCTTCTCAATCATTGCATTTCATCTTTCAATTGAAGTTTGGAATGGTTCTGGTCTCTGATCTAAGCTAATCGTTTTTTATTTTCCTTTAACAGAGGTGTTTAAGTTGCACATGGAAGAGCTGCGCGCGAAGCAAGAAGAAATCCAGAAGCGCGACGAGGACATCAAGCTTCTCGAAGCTATAATTCGAACACTTGGAGGAAAGGAATCGCTCTCTACGTCTCAGTAAAACCATACGCGTTAGTCTTGGTCAACCCTAACCAATGGCAGTATCCCCTTTCATTACTTTATAAATTCAATTTTACACTTGCAAGTGAAGGATTCTCATCTTATGACTGTAATAAATAATGTTTCTGTATGAATGAATATTGATAATTCTTTGTGCACGATTGCTCTAGTGATTCTCCTGCGCCAAATGAGGATAAAGAATGGAGGAAGTGCAAGGTAGATTGCAACTTGCAGGTGTTGAACTTTGTTTTAACTTGAAACGAATTGTCATCGGTTTCATAGCATGCAGTTGCCATAAGTTACGATACATTGTATTGCTTCTGATCTGCGTGTATAGTTTCATCACAATAGGAGTGTGTGTTTGAGTAAACAGTTAAATTAAGTGCTTGCTGAGTAAGTGTTCTTATGTAAAAGTTGTGTTTACATAAGGAGTGTGTAAACTAGGAGTGTGTGTTTGAGTAAACTACTTGTTTACAAGTTGTTTATGTAATCAAATAATACATATGATTAAACTGTTTTCATTTACTGTGATTTGTGATCTGTTATAGGTTGTGTTCGAGTTTCTGAAAATAAGTTGAAATTAGATCCTGGATATATCATAAGCTGTTATGAGTGTTTCCAAATATATGTACTAATGATAGTCTTATAAGATAAATCTAAATGACACGTGAATAAGTTTCTTTAAATGGGCATTAAATACTTTACTCTTGTGAAAGTTCACGTCATTTCTTATGAGTATAAATTCAAAATTTTTGCCAAATTTTTATATATATTTTTCTTTGATGCCTTAACTAGTTGGTCTACCTTTCTCAACCTTTTTTTAGTTGGGAGAAAGACTGAAAGTAATTGTCTATGCTTATTGGAAAATGTAATAATGAATGGAATGAAGCATGCATGTCTCAAAACACTTCCTTGGATTTAAGTGCAAGCGCTGTGTGCAAGGTTTAGTAATGTTCTGAGGTATGTATGGATGTTTGATGAACACTTGCTAAAATTCCAAGGTAAACTAAAACACTCCCTATGTTACCTTTAATCACGGGTATCTGTGGCTTTGGCCTGTTGCAATTAAAAAAATCAGTGATCTCTTTGTTCTTTGAACTCTTAGTGCAGGCTATCCATTTTCTATCCTCAACTCTCAATTTCTTTGTTCACTCTCCCAGAAACTCTAGCTATTTGTCTGGTAACTTATTCTGTTCCTCCTTTTATAATCGTGGTATGAGATCATGTGAGACTGTTGGCTCTACAAGAAACTAACGGATTCTCTATTGGGAAGAAATTAGTGTAATACTACCATGACTATGGTCCCAATTCAATATTAATGGTCCCAACTCAGTTTTTTTTTTTTTTTAATTTGATGAAAATCAGGATTAAGAAAGACTAATTATGTGGCATTTGGAGATTAAAACGTGATTATTTAATAGTTTCTTTCAGTTAAGACAATCTTAAAAAAACAAAAAAAAAAAAAAAAACTCATTGGTTGACACGGAATTTAATTTTAAACTGTTATTTAGTAATATATTATCATATTGATTAAAGTCGTAAATTCCTAAATAGTTGTTATCATAGTTCAACTCTTCTTATTAAAGGAAATAAATTATTAAATATAATTATTTCGAAAACGCATTTTTAACCACATTCTTTGTACTGACATTTCACTCTTTATTAATTGAATTTTACTCGTAATATTGCAAGTTGTAATTAATTTTAGTTAATAAAGAATATGTGGAAGCAATTTATTTGCATAGAGACTTTTTAAAAGATAATTTATTTATACAAAATTTGAAACATTTTAGAATTTGTTTAATTAAAATTAACTTTAACTTGGCGCTTACAACTTTGGTAAATGATCTTCCTTACCTGGGACTAGCAGATAGCAATAATAGTTGACAAAAAGAGAATGTTGGAATGGACATTCGAAGCACTACAGATTCCAATGAAGTTTGTTGGACCAGGAACTTTAGGAGTAGGAAATTAACTACATGAAGTTATCATTAAACATTAAATAACTCTTTATTTGTTGGTTATGTTAATTTCTTTTGTTTCATGAGAAAATTATTCTGTGACTATAGGATACAGGAGCTGAATCCAAAGTGGTGTGAGAGAAACCTCGTGTTCCGAGGATGGACATCAATCTAAGCAAAAAAGTACATCACCCAACTAAATTATACCAAACTTGCTGCTTGGTCTGTTTCCTGTTGTCATTCTCATTGTTTAGACGTTTCTATTCTCTTTTTCTTTTCTCATCTGTACTTCCTTTTCCTTTTTAAATGTGCTCCGCATTGAACCAAATCAAATACCATATGTCAGATAACAAGAAAAGAATTAATCTACTTTATTCATACGCATACCATGCCTGTACATAGTGCAGAATAAGAAGTTTACAGACCACTTTTTGTTTATGCAAAAAATGGAAAATATAATCTTCTATCACTTATATCAATCAAAAAGATAAAAATAATACAACCATAGTACATAGTTAAATATCATTAAGGAAAAGTAATATGATATTGAAATTCATCTGAAGCATTACAAAACATAAAACTGAAAGAGTTTCTTTTATATGTGATAACATAAATAGAGTTTGAGTACTAGATGTGATAATTTAACATGGTAATGGACAGATTAGAGCTACAAGGTATGTGCCAGATGTTAATCATGGTGATGCACTTGTCATCAAATCCAAGAAGTCCTTGTCTGATTTCTTTCATTCTTTGTTTCCTATCTCTATGTGAGTAAACTTCAGTCAAAAGGGAAAAAAAAGGTCAGGTTGGACCTGTCAAAGCCAATCATTTCAAATTCTCATACACTCATTGCTTTGCTTGGATCCAAAACCTCGAGGCCCGTGTCGCATATTCTAAAGTTTAATGTGCTTCTGTCTGAAAAAGTTTATGGTTTTGCCTTATATTACTTGTTTAAACAGCCAGCAGACTAAAAATCCAAGAGACACCCCACTTAATTTTTTCTCCAACTTTTGATCTTGTCTTCCGTCTAACGTATATAAATAACCTTGAATGTCTCAGTCTCATTGATTAACTCTCATTCCAATTGTTTTCAAATCATTCTGTCTCACTTTATCCTTCACTCCTTCTTGTCTTCTCTCTCCAAGTCATCATTCTGTAGCATCACTTCCTCTCAGCTGTTTCTATGGAGGTATTATTCTTCTAACCTTTAATCTCTTATTGACTATTATGTGGTTTGTTTAGACATTATCTCTCATCCTTGCATACATGGCCTTTAATATTATGCAGAAAAATCATGATTGTGTGTATTTTTAACTTTAATCTCTGTATTTTATAGTATGCTATTCATTAAATTAATAAATGAAAACATGCATGGTGATCTATCAACAAAATGATTACCAAATAAACTGGAAAGAAATCGTGGACATTCTTAGGGTGTTGTTTATGTTGTTTTCAATTTAGAATTGGATTTTTATTTTTTTTTAATATTCTGCATAATAAAGTTTTATTGTAGTTATTAAATATCAGTATAAGTTTGCTTTTGGTGAATTCTAATTTTGATGGAGAACAGCATCTTAGAGAATTGCATCAATGTATTGTTTATAAACTGAAAGGTTATTACCATGGCTTAAGCAGATAAATCCGTTTATAAAAAGAATAATATCAGTTAACAGGCTAGTCTCTTAGCATTGGAGCCAAATCTGTTCAATAACATTCAATCACTTGTTTTGCTTTGCAGGTTGTTGAGTTAAAGGTGGAGATGGTTTGTATACACGAGAAAAGACTAAGGAAATGTCTCTCAAAATTGAAAGGTTTGTTTAATTGAAAGAGATTTCGCTAAGCAGTGTCACCATAATTCTGAGCTAGTTGTTGTTGTACTAACATATGGATGATCATTACATGCAGGGATAGAGAAAGTGGAGGTAGACACTAACTGCCAAAAAGTAGTAGTCACTGGATACACACACAAGAACAAAATTCTAAAGGCAATTAGGAGAGGGGGTCTGAAGGCTGATTTCTGGTCTGCTCAAAATGAGTTACTTAATGCTTATGTCAGTGCCAATTATACCAACTTGAGATTCAACCCCTTCAGCTTCTTCTAGTTTTTATCATCCCCAGTTACACCAAATTTCATATATTCTTTTCTTTTGAGGGTTTCTTTTTGGACTTTAGTACTTTCTGTCCAGTGTGAGACGGTAGATATATACACTACTTTGTATTCATAATGCTTCTCATTTCCATAGAAATCATCACCAATCACAATGTCCAAGGAATATGTAGTAGAGACATATCCAACTAATTTTGAGGCTTTTGGTGTTTTTACAAATTTCAAACTCAAGCTTTCTTTGTCTGCATGCAACTCCAGTTAATTATTGAAAGATCATAAACTACAATATACAAGATGTATTTTTTAAAATCTCATTTCAAACATGTTCTTATTTACTTCTAATTGTAGTTAAGTTTAATGCAAGTTGGTTTAAGAATCTGTCAATGTCATGAAAAAACAAAAATGAAAACTAAAGTTCCTTCTATGAAGGTTTAAGCCAACATAAATTATACAATTCTCTCGACTATCAGAAATACCAAATTGTTCTGCCTATCTTCATTAGAAACAAAACAAAAACATCTCTTTTTTCATACTTTATATATTTTATCTCTATAGTTTTCTCGTTGTTTATTGGTGAAATCATTATCTTCGTTTTATTTAGATTTACATAATTTTTAAAGTATTTCTTCTTTTTTTTCTCAAATAAAGATTTTACTTTTCGGCATTTGATGCCTTACTGTTATGATACTCGTACATGTGTCTGTAAAACTTCATGATTGCAGTGACCGCTTGGTCAATCTTCATTGCGATGTCATGTATTACATTTACAATCACAAGTTCTCAATGATTCTTCCTTTCTGACCAATAACTCGTGCCAATTATCCCTCTGCGATATTCCTCAACATTTTTATTCTCTACCTGAGAAAACAGATTGGGTTTCAGAATGATTCAACTAATCTAAATATAGTTATTCCACAGTTGTGGCCTTTATTAAGATTTAATTTTTCAAATTGGATAAATATAAAAGAATATAACTACGAGTTAACCTCCTATAGCCACAGATAAAGTTGCAATTATAGAAGGACTCAATCATCTAAACATCAGTATTTTAATTTGAACTTTCTTTGGGTCTTAACTTACCAAATTTATAAATTTGTTAATATAAGCATGAGAATTAATTTTCTAACACATCCATTATGTTTAAGTGGAGAGTTATAACATAATTGTAACCATTTATGAAATGCTTCCTTCAAAAAGGCTTAATTTATACAAAAGCATAATTATTTTATCAAATAAAGTGGAAATTAATTGACTAGAGAGACCCATTTTAAAAGTCGATCATTAAACATTATTTACGTTCAAATTTAAGCCGAAATTAAACTTCATATTTTTCTTGGTTGTGTATTTGAAATTACTTCTACAAGAAGCCACATATAATATAGAGAATAAGAAACCAAATAAACGTAAAAGTTCACAAAGTATATTTAATTAAAATATGAATGTCAAAAGTTAAACATCAAACATTTATTCCGAAAATACAACCATACATATAAATCATTCAATATATAAATAAGACTATGCAAAGCATACAGCTTTAATTTTGATTAGATTGACCCCTTCTAAATACCACATCTCCAACATACAACTCAGCCAAATAAGAATGTTATTCCACAAAACTTAGAAATTTTAGTTTTCTGATTTACAATTAATTGAATCAAATTCCTTTAACCCAGATTAAGAGAAAAAAAAAACAAAAAAAAAAAAACTCATGTCACGCAAAGCAAATAGCCAACGGCAATTCCATCATCATCAAGAGTCCTCCAATTTAACTATTGAGTACGCGAAAAAAATCCACAACCTTAAATCATCCACAATTCTCTTTAAAGCAAAACGATCACAATTCCCACCAATGATTTAGTCTTCTAAACCGGGAATAGCTCAGCTTAACACCCTAGAAATACCTATAATACCTCAAATAAAAAATTACCCACCAGATCTTAATATGCTCAAGACTGACCAACTATAAATATTCATTGTGCCTATTCAAAACTGTTTATTGGTTCTGCGTGCTTCGACAGCCAGCATAGCACTCTTTAATAACCTTTGTTTAATAGTAGACAGTCATTCAAGGAAACGGCCAAGAACTGAAATAAATTGAAGTGCACACCTACAACCTAGAGAGAAATTCATTCGTTGAGGAGAAACTTGTTGCAAACACATTGGTCGCTTCAGTTGTAAAACAATAACAACCAGACACAATGTTAACCACGATCACAATTGAATAAGCAACAAATCTTTTAATGCCATAAGAACGAATGAATAACTTAACTGAGGATACGAAAATAAAACACCAGTTCAATAGTGAAAAACAATTCTGTCATGCGGCTTTGGAATCAACAGAAACCAGCAGCACAGCTAGACAGCCATCATCAGTGTACCAACTGCTAATACCGTTGCAAACCCGATCTCAGCAAAGAGGGCAGCAACAGTCAGCTACAGTAACTGGTTAGTGCTTCAAACTATTCACGAACACATGCATATCTTACTACTAAAGATGCATCAGCTACCACCTCACAGCTACAGTGTCATTGAGCAGTGTGCTACAACAAACGTATCTCACTACATTAAGTGACAGATGTTATAATCTCGAAAGGTCAATGTTAAAAATTATCCATTAAAATACCCTAAAAAAAGTAACCATGAGTGTGTTACCATTGTCCACTTCCAAATAAACACCAGCACATTAAAGTTCATATTTACGACCCACAGTTTAATGTTTAGTATCCGCATCTGAATCAACAAATGACAGGTCCAACTCCTATGAGGCATCGGCTACATGTCAAAATATGCTCAACTTGTTCGTCACAGCATCAAGAATCCCGTTTAGGACACTTTTTCCGAGGCCAAACACGATTACCAGATCAAAAATCAGAATATTCTCAATGGTTATTACGGATCTCAGAAGAAAAAAAAAATTGACCAAAAAAAGCTTACCAATGATCAGATCATTCAGGAAAAAACCAAGTCAACTAATTGTCTGTTTAATCAGCACATTGGTAAAAAATCAGTCTTAAATCAGCATATTCTTGCAACCAGCATCAAATTCACGACCAATCATCAATGACATAGAAACAGCATCAACAGCAACAATGCCAACATGCGCCTATCAGGCCCCCATCACTTTTCCGGATCATAACTATAAAACCCAATAAGTTTTTCAATATAAATTAACTGAGCTTTAACTAGATCTCACTCCTTCCTATAATGGGAAATGAAAATGGAGATGTGGAGAGAAAATTGTAAACAGCAGAATGAAAATAAAATGCAAAAATCCCTTAAACTGAGGTAGAATCATCCTATCAACTACAAGGTCTAATAGTTACCAAACACTGAAGTAGATAACATAGCAAGTCCAAATATAAAAACCAAACATCAAGGAAGTCTGACCCTACCAAACAGCACTTAGATCATAAAATCCTTCAATGACTCTGATAAGACCATTCACACAGACTAAAAGATCCAACAATAGCAAAACAGCTACAGGTGCAATAGTCCGGCACTCTAGAATTTTTCATGGGAAGCATATCTTATTCCTGCAAGAGAAAAAATATGGAAAAGCCACAATAAATAAATACCTTGTTGACTAAAAGGTTGGTAAAAATTTCATTACTGCATTAAGACAAGTTACTTACATCACCATTCGAATTCCGAGGGGAAGGGCTTCGTGAAACTTCAGGGCGACCGCGTGGTGATACACTGCGCGGGGAAGGAGAACGTCCATCACGGCTACGATTTGCTGGACTTTCACCCCGTGGGCTTTTCCTAGGGGATGTACTCCTTTGTGGAGAAGTGCTCCGCTGTAAGGAAGGACTCTTTCGAGGACTAGGACTGCGTCGTGCAGGGGAGCGACTATAAGGAATATCAAGGAAAGAGTCAAACATAATTGCAATAGGGAATGGGGTAAAAACAATTGCAAGAAACTATATATCAACAAATGAAGACCTGTCAACTGATCTACTGCGGCTTCTACTATGATGTTCATCATCATAGCGTGCCCTACCACGACCCTTGTAATCAAGACTGGTACTACGGCTTCTGCTTCTGTGGTGATAGTCTTTGTCTCTCCCACGGTGCTTGTCACGTTCATACCTATCATAGCTTCTACTGCGACTTCTCTTTCTATAATCCCGGTCTCTGTCATCACGATACCTGCAGATGACATTAATAAATTCATTTCTCCAACTACATCAACTGAAAAAATGAACGACTAAACTACATTGGCTATAAAAACTCGTTTTAATTGCTAAAGATCATTTTCATAATGACTGGATAAATGGCATTTGGTATGTTTGAAAATAATATTTTGGGGGAATAATAGCTTTTCTCTTCAAAAAGAAAACTGAAAAAAAAAATGTTTCCCAAACCCTGTTAATCCTAACACAATTCTTTTAAAAACATTTGACAACTTGAATGTATGTTAACTAAACTCTGTCCAATAAATGACAGTTGCCAGGGAGAAAGCATTCAGCGTTCACTAGATAAGAGAAGGCTAGTATATGCTGAACACGGGCCTGTTTTAACTTCCCCTTTTATCCCTGAACTTCAGGTAACAACATTAAGAATCCAAGGCAAAAAAACAGCAACAAAAAAAAAGCTATGCATTTACTTCTGAAAAACAACATAAGTACAAAATTAGATTGCATGATGTACAGCTTGATTGCCACAAAAGCATAGCTCATAGTGTACCAATTTAGATTCCAAAATATTGTTTTAGCTGTAACATGGACATCACATAACATAAAAACAAAAGCTAAGAAAAAATATGAAATTGAACATCAAACTCAAGGCAAAAACAGGCAATCAAAGCATACTAGCACAACTTTTATCAACAAATTAAATAATTCTACAATTGTAGTTCAACACTTCTCATTACAGTAAAGCCAACAGAACACTTTAAAGAAGCAAGTAAATTCAACAACAGCAAACCTTTTCCTGGGACTACGGCTTCTTGACCGGTGCCTTGATCTCTGGGCCGTTTCAATAATCCTTCCTTTGTGACTGCAAATTGAAAAAATTAACTAAGCCATGGACAAACTCACATGTCATCTTCATGCAAAATCATTAAATTGGAGCAAGGCCAGTCTGATTACTGTTTTTCCAAAACTCTTTGTTATTAATAAGGTTAACTTCTGAAACTGGTCATTTTCAAACCGTGGGCCAAAATTTATAGAGAGAAAATTGAGAACACAAATTAGATGATATCATTTTCTTTAATTCTTCGCACTTCTCAATCTCAAAACCTAGCAACATCACCACTGCCACATGGAATGCTAACACCCCAAACACAACAGTGTATGTTTGCAAATTAAGCTAAAACCATGATGAATATCTAAATAGAGAAACAGACAATGGCAACAACTTCAAAAGGGAAAAAGAGGGTCTAGGAAATAATCCCCCAACAAATTTTCATTTTCAGAAATAACAAAAACAAAAAACCACCCAAAGCAGAAATAACACAGTGAAGGTTGATTCCAACAAAAATTACAATTTACAACTGAGATATTAAAAGCAAAATAAATAAATAACAAAAGTATAAAAGTAAAAGGAACCACTTACATCCTCTCAGCATTAGGCCCGTATTTGGCAAACTGGACCGTTATTTCACGACCATCAACCATTCTTCCTGAAAGGGTTACAAGACTCGGCCATTCAAAACAGAATCTAACAAAACAAAGACTAAATGAACGAATCAAAAACAAAAACAAGAAAGCATACCGTCGAGCCTATCAACGGCCTTTTGAGCCTCATCAGCATACTTGTAACGCACAAAGGCAAAACCCCTCGACTCACCGGTCCTTTACGACAAAATTAATAAACAAAGAAGAAATCATTAAATAGAGAAAAAGATTATGAATAAACGGTGAGAAAAAAATTGAAAATGAAATTTAAAAGTACCTTCGATCCTTGGGGATGAAGATGTCGACAACCTTCCCATACTTGTCAAATAGAGGAAATAGGTCATCGGCGGTGGTACCTGAACACAAGAAGATTAAACGTTAGATTAAGGGTTTAGCATAAAAATTAAAGAAAAAGAGAAAGAGAGAAAGAGAGAGAGAGAGAGAGAGAGAGAGAGAGAAGCTACGGAAGGTGATGTTGAGAACGAGAAGAGAGTAAGTGTCGGAAATGTCAGGAGGACCCGAGCGTCCGAAGTGAGACATGTTTGTTAGCAAAAGAGAGACAGAAGCGAAGAAGAAGATAAGAAATTAGGGATTAAGAAGAAGAAGAAGAAGAAGAAGGGGCTAGGGTTTGGGTTTGTGAAGCGTTGGCCGCAAAAACCAAACCTTCTTGAACATTCCTTGTGCCAAACCCTCTATTTATCTTCACATCCAACTCTTTCTTTTATTTTATTTTTTACCAAATGAATTATTACTATTCACAATATTTATTCACCTGATTTTTCAATTTTTTTAAAATTGAAAAATATTATTTGTTAAATTTTTATATTATACTAAATTAATTAAATACTTATATATGTTTTAAATTTTAAATATCAGTAAATTTATTTGATTGTCCTTTACTCATTTTCAATGCTAATCATTATTTCTCTTTTATACTTGTATTTTTAATATTTATTTAAACTTTTTTTTTGAATTATTTGAAAATCTATTATAATATTATTATTGGTGAAAATACATGATACATGTACCACGTGTGCGATAATTTTTTCTTATGGTAAAATAATAATAATAATAATAAAAAATTATTTTTACTATTATTATTATTATTATAAAACTAAATATAAATATTTTTATAACTTTGTGAATTATTTTTATTCGTTTTGTAGATAGTTATAATTAAAAAATTGGGCAAGTTTAAAAAATAGTTAAATAAAAAACACAGTAAATGTAAAGCAATCGTGATTAAGAATAAAATTGTAAAAATAATTGCTTTATTTTAAAGAAATTTTTATTTAAAAAGTAAATTAAAAATAATTATAATAAAAAAGAGAATTTAAATAATTATTATAATAAAAAATTATTCATTTTTATGTATACATTTCTTTCCAAATTTACATTTTAAATAAAAGTTTTTTAAAATTAAAATAATTATATTGTCAATTTCACCATTTTAAAAATTTAACCATTTTTCCAACTTAACAATTTTCTAATTATAAAAATATTTATAGAATAAAAAACATTTACAACAAAATTATAATAATTACATATATAATTTCATAATTACAATAATAATAATTATCACTACTATTATTACTTGTAATTATTCAAGAACACGTGTCTTTTCATTAATAGATATAATTATTCCTTTTTTTATATATTTTTTCCAAGTTTATCCTTTAATAAATAATATTTACCAATTTAATTCTGTAACTGCTTTTCTAAATTTTTTTTTCTAAATTTAATTTTTTTTAAATAATTATTTTATCTTCAACCTTTCAATTTCAATAATACTAACATTATTATAAAATAAATCACATATCAATAAAATTAGAATAATTATGAGAAGTGTAATATAACATATACTATAAAAGAGATAAATATCTTATCAATAAATTTCTTACAAGTCGAAAAAAAAAAGATAAATTACAAACAGCTATAAATATAAATACAACATTTACAACTACAATTATTTTTCTCTTTTTGAAATTTCAAGTTATCGAGAACATCAAAATAATCTTTAATTACTAGTTTCCTATACCAATATATACATTTAAAGGTTTTCTCCTTGAAATCCTTATAACCATCATTCAGATGTCATCACACTTTTCAATTATATCACAGAATACAAGGTACATCATTCTACCATTTACAACTAAACCAAATATAAAAAATCAATTAAAAAAACCAAAAGAATCCAGACTTGCTCGCCTAGCGAGTAGTCTTCACTCATATAGCGAGAGCAAAACCGGTGAGCTTTTAAGGCCCAACGAGCTTACTCGCTTAGCCCCTATAACCACAACTCAAACACCCTACAAACTCGTCAAATGAACCAATCCACTCGCCTAACAAGAGCGAAAAAAGAGAACTCCTACATCCTAGTGAGAAAGATCGCCCAACCCCTGAACTCAATGTCAGAATCCTGATTTACTCGCTTAACGAGCAGTTTGCTCATTAAGACCCCTCTTCATAATCTAACAACACTCCAAACTGCCAAATGACATTACTCCAACCTCACATGTCCTTTCTCATGCACTTCCACCAATTTCTAACACTTTCAAATGGTAATCTGAGCTACAACCAACATGTGTATAGGCAAATAACCTAATATAAACAAGTCGTGACTCTTTCTACCATGAAATTCCACTCAAAATCAACTCATTTTATACTTTATGGATCAAAACTCAAATCTACTAATTCTTGCCCATAACCAAGCAACGAGGCTGAATAAGTCCAAATGAACTCAAAAACAAACCTTAAATCCTCCTTTTTCCTTTAAACCTTCTTCTAAAATTCACTACTCAAAACCTCAATATATACCTAAAAGTCAATGAAAAACACAACATATCTTCTACTATACAATCCTAGACCATTCACATGTTCACCCATCACCCAAACCAGTCTCAAATGACATTACCAATGATTCCAAATTCCCATTTCTTCCATTTTACCATTTCTTCCAAAAGTCAGCTAACAACACCACCCATTTTGATCAAAAAATGATCCAAAATTCAACAAATGCATTTCCACCCAACAATTCAACCAAAATATAACATCACCAGTCCATAAAATATAATTCACGAGTTGATTTCAATCAAAACACATATTTATAAAAAACATCCAACATCACACAACTAATCTCACTTAATCAAAACATAATTATCACTAAGTCATTCATCTTTGATATAACCAAATCATCCTATCAATATAGAAATTCATCAATCATACTTTAAATTTAATACTCAAATCATAAAACTAACTTCCTTAACATAAAAAGAAACAACCATAGCTCTACATAGCTCGCTACTCTTGCTTCGAGCTCAAGAAACTTTAGAAAAACCTATAAACCACAAGAACATGATCATAATAAGTCTTTAGAATCTCTTATCAACGAAGAGATACTAAGAAAACTAATTTAACACATGCGTAGAGAACTCTTATGTATGAATTTGATTGAAAAGTTAAAGGAAAAAAGAAGAGAAACTTACTTGTTGTACAAGGAAAAATGATTTGATAGAAAAGAAAAAAAATTCTTTACCATGATCAGTCAAACACCTCCTAATCGTTAAACAGATGATTTAAATGTTAGAAATTGTAAAAAGAATATAAAGAGAACTAAAAGAAAAGATTCTAAAGATATGACAAATATTTTTGATGATGAGACGAATTTAAACTTTTTTATTTATATTATTGAATTATTTTAACTTTAAAATGTTTAACCTTATTATTTTAAAATACCTGTTAACTATAATAATCAATTATTTTAAAATACCTATCAACTGTAATATTAACACATCTTAAACTTTCCGGCACTCAATTTCAATCCAGAACAACAAACAACATGAAGCTAACTGACTCCAGTTTAAATTTAGTCCATAAATCCACTGCACCAGTTTAATGTTCGAGTATTCATTTCTTACACTGCATTCAAATATGGACCAGAAATTCCATATCCAAACCAGCTCCTAGACCTGCTTCCATCATCTGAATTCCATCCAAAAATAACACTACAGCACGTCAAACACCTACTTCCTTCCAGCATTGATTCTAGTGAGCCATTCATCCCAGAAAATGAACATTGCAATCAGTCCAGCTTATACGTTCGTCTTTGCTTTCCAAGTATTACTGCGTCAGTTGCTGCACCAAGATAAATGCTCCAGCATACACTTCTGTCCAGCACTAGTTCCAGCATAAAACTACTGCCTCAAGTCTATATTTATGAACCAGTTTTCCCCAAGCACCACAAGTGACATTGGCTGCACCGTAAGAATGAAAGATATGGCATCATCTGCTTCTTGGATACTAAAAGCCTAGTCTTATTTTTATCAATACTTTATACTTTTATTTGATATGCAATCTTTAAAAATGAATTAGCAACTGATATATTTATGAAATTTGTGTATTGTTTTTTTTCTCTGCTCCTTTGTCCTAGTCTTTGTAATATACGTGTTTTCGGTCTTGACGAGTTTTGAGGATATACTTGAGATTTTGTTGCTTAATAATTTCATCGAGGCTACTAAGACATGAACAGGCTCCTGAGAAATGCTGCAAACGCAATGCTGCAGAGTTACGCAAAACTCTCGAAAACACTTCTCCTCAATTCCCATTCATTCCCTAAAACCCTAACCACCGCGGCCTCACCCCGAGACGAGTACTTTGCAGTGATTCACCACGTCTCCAACATCGTGCGCCGCGACTTCTACCTGGAACGCACCCTCAACAAGCTCCGCATTCACGTCACCCCGGAGCTAGTCTTCCGTGTTCTCCGCGCGTGCTCCACCGCCTCCACGCCCTCCCTCCGCTTCTTCAACTGGGCTCTATCCCACCCCTCCTACACCCCCACCTCTCTCGAGTTCGAACAAATCGTCACCACCCTCGCCCACGCCAACAATTACCAAACCATGTGGTCCCTCATCCGTCAAGTCACCCTCCACCACCGTCTCTCCCTCTCCCCTGCCGCCGTCGCCACCCTCATCGACGCCTACGGCCACCACCGCCACATTGACCAGGCCGTTGAAGTCTTCAACAAGGCCGCCGTCCTCAACTGCCCCCAAACCCTCCCGCTCTACAACGCCCTTCTCAAATCCCTCTGCCACAACCGCCTCTTCCACGGCGCCTACGCCCTCCTCCGCCGCATGCTCCGCAAGGGCGTCCACCCCGACAAGACCACCTACTCTATCCTTGTCAACGCCTGGTGCTCCTCCGGCAAACTCCGCGAGGCCAAGCTCTTCCTCAGGGAAATGAGTGACAAAGGCTTCAACCCTCCCCTTCGTGGCCGCGACCTTCTCGTCGAAGGCCTGCTCAACGCCGGTTACGTTGAATCCGCCAAGGGAATGGTCAGGAAGATGATCAAGGAAGGGATCGTTCCCGACGTTGGAACTTTCAATGCCGTGGTGGAGACAGTGTGCAAGGAAGACGTTCAATTTTGCGTTGATCTTTATCACGAGGTTTGTGCTTTAGGGATGGTTCCTGATGTCAACACTTACAAGATTCTCATTCCCGCTGTTTCAAAAAGTGGCTCCATTGATGAGGCATTTAGGTTACTCAACAATTTCGTTGAAGATGGTAACCGCCCATTTCCTAGCTTGTATGCGCCTGTTATTAAGGCTCTGTGTAGGAGAGGGCAGTTTGATGATGCTTTTTGTTTCTTTGGGGATATGAAGGCCAAGGCACATCCCCCTAACCGCCCTCTCTATACCATGTTGATTACCATGTGCGGCCGTGCCGGGAAGTTTGTGGAGGCCGCTAACTACCTCTTTGAAATGACTGAGATGGGGTTGGTCCCCATCTCGCGCTGTTTTGACATGGTTACTGATGGGTTGAAGAATTCTGGCAAACATGATTTGGCTAGTAGAGTGCAACAGCTCGAAGTTTCTATCCGTGGTGTTTGATGCATCATGTATTTGTCTCTACCATTATTGCTCATTCCCTGCCTCTCTCAAGCTCAAAAGTTCTCTATACATTGGAATATAGGTCTCAAATCCTTTACTCTCTCTATTCCATCTGTGTTGGGCTAAAGTTCTTAGCTTATTTCTGTCAATTGTGTTCACAAACTTGATTTTTTTTTTATATCATAAATTCATTCCTGTAAGGAACTTGTTGGTTGCACTGCTTGCTCTTGTGTCTTTCTGAAAAGTTGAAAACCTTTATTGTTGTTTGGCAGAATAACGTACATTACATAACACATTGTGAATGAATGACGTTTGAAAACCTGAGCAAACCACATTTGTGACGTGTAAGACGAGACAGACAGACGGAGCAAAGAGAATGTTGTCATTATAAATATATTACTATCATTTAGCACATGAGTGTCCTGGGAAATATCTCAGAATGTAGCATATAGAGAAAGCTATTCTTTATGTCGGATGCATCACCGTTTTTTTCTCTAGTTCCAATACCATCAGGTGATCATGTTTTTAGGAATAGTAAGTACTATGTGCATTGAAATTATTTTCACCGGCATCTTCCTGTTAGAAATGATTTCAACTTGTTGAAGAAGAAATTACAATAGTAAAAAACGAGCTATTGTAGAACTTGCTGTGAGTGTCATTATTTGTGCGCTGTTATCGTTTCGACTTTGTGTTTTGACATATTTTTAATGGTTCTGTCTATCGTACAGGTTTCTTCCCATGAAAGAGGAACAAGAAATGGACCAAAAGCTCTGAAACCTATCCCCGTGGTTGTCCTATGCAAGTAAGACTTCGTCTGTTTCGCCTTATTGTTTGTTATTATTTGGTGTATTTTGCAAATATCGGGTAATTTCTCTGCTATCAGCTATATTAGAACTTTTGAAGGATAGGTACTTAAATGAAATATATATCAGTGTAAGACAGTGCAATTTAGGCGTGAAATAAACTTCTAATGAACAGTTCAATTCTACCTGGTCATATCTTTTAGTCTATAATGTTATAGTTTTGTAATTTCCCTCAGCTTGCGAACTGTGTCCTTTCTTCTTTGTACGTTTTAAATTTATATCATGCAACAGAAATAGTTTGAGTTTCTGAATTTGAAGAAGTTGAATGGTAAATCAATCTGTTAAGCCAAAGAAAGGCTAAGGATCACAACAAAGAAAATACATTTTTCTAACTAATTGCTGGTAATATGAGATTCCATAATTTTTTTTAAATGTTTACAATAATTTAATATTATGAAGAGTTCATGTTCAATTAGTTAAAATATTTCTTTAATGAACCAAGAACCAATGCTGGAGATAAAAGGAAGAGGTTAGAACGGAGGGTGGAATTTCTTTATATCTTGCGGTCTAAAAGACACTTCATCCTTATACTTGAGCTAAAGCGAAACTACTCTGCAGTTTGGAGAGCAATGGGACTTTTTATTTCATTGCATGCCATAGATGTGGTCCCCTTCTTGCTCGCATGTTATTCCACAATGAGTCAAACCTGCTAATAAACAGTCTAGAAAACAGTAATTATGGTAAGATCACGAGGAGAGAGTTACTACACTTTACTCCTCTAAACCATTACTGTGGTACCAGTTCGAGAGGAATTAATCAATAAAGTCACTGATATGCTCTAGTTATGCTTAAAAACTGTATTGAGCTATCAAATAACTAAATTTGTTTTTGTTTGTTTCTATTGCTACTCAAACTGTTAACAGAAGTTAGAAAGTTGCTCACAGTATCTCTCAGTTCCAAATTATTCTTATACAAAGTTGAAGGAGAACAAGTAGTTGAGAATCATCACACCAAGAATTGGTAGACTTTAAGCTAGAGTACGTATATGTAAAATATTAATAACGTTTGTTTTTTTTCTCTCACCATGTTTTGTAGGAGAATTGATTTCCAATTTTTTGAAAATTATAAAAATAGTTTGGGAACTTCGCTTTCAACCTAGTTCTTGAATAGCCTGATTCATGAATCATGATTTCTTAGGCACTCCTTTTAGCCGATTCAGCATTATCGAAGAGGTTAACTTGTTTCTGTGAAAAGGGGATAAAGAGAGGCAGGGAAGGGTAAACTTTAAAATTTATTTCCCATATATCTTATTTCCCATATATCTGCGATGTGTGGATTCCATCATCAACTGCCAGTGAAGCATGCTTGCACTGATAAAATTCAACTGAATTTCTATTGTATAAATACGGTGTGCATAGGTTGGTTTGCTTAGTGTAGGTCCCTTCCATACTTTTGCCAAAAGATTAAAATATTAAACTTTTTGTATTTTTTCATTTTAGGTGAGTAATTAACCTCACTTTTTTCCGTAGGGGTTGTGGTTAGGCTTCCACGCTTTTTCTGTTGTGGCGGGAAACCTAATCAAGGTAATACTGGTGAACAGAAAGGTAGTCCAAGCTAATCAAGCTGTTTGCGTAACACCAGATGTTGGTTGACGTTCAGAGCCACCCATAAGTAGGTCCTTTTGGTAGTCACGCTTTATTTTATTCTTGTTTCCCATGCAATGCCATTATTGGATCCGAGATTTTTTGCTTTAAAAGATAAATGGAGTATGCAGTTCTTTGATTTTAGTATGCAGTTCTTTGATGATATTTTTTTTTTTGTATCCCGTAAAATTCCTATACACTTGCATTTGTACCGGAATGAGCTTTCAAGAATTTTACAGGGGTGGTGAAAGAAAACCTTCTTGGATACTAAAAGCCTGGTGTTTTATCAATTGTTTTATTTCATATGCAATCTTTAAAAATGAATTGGAAATTGACAAATCAATAGTTTTATATTTATCAATAGTTTTATTCTGTTTGGTATAATAATGGTTGATTTGCCTCTGCATGTACGTAAAACTTGTTATGATTTTGAGGATTTTAGTTTAAAAGTAGTATGTTTATGATAGTAGAGTTGTATGATTTTAGTTTAAAAGTAGTGTTTTCCTATGTTTTGTTGTTCAGTGTTGTTTTATTTGGTTAATTCTGCAAACTTTTTATACCAGATTGTAGACATAAGTTTCTTTCAACATTTTGTTGATCATGTTTATATACTTTTAATTCTCGAATTAGTCAAATCTTAGTCTACAAGGACCACCTCTATGCTTCTTAATATGACTTGTATGAAATATGATATGACTATTCTAGTTGAAGATGATTCATGATTTTGATTAGGAATAATAGTTGACATTTTATTGGATTGTAAATGGTTGCGATTAAACATAAGGAAATCTACTCGGTGATGCCTTTTATCTTATGGTCTAATAATTTATTATCTTATTTCAGACTACTATGGCTGACAATATCTCACCTTCTGCCTTTGAAAAAGAACAAGTAGATATTCCTTTTTATTCCGCCAATTTTGAAAAAACTAACCTGGTGATTGATGTTATTATCTGATAATTTGAAAATAAGTTCAACTTCAACTTTAGGTCATTTTGGTGTTATTTGATTATGTAGTAATTATTATTTTTCGATGAGTTTCAATCATTCATGTGATAATGGAACAGGTATTTGGAATGGTTGAAAAGAAGATGGAATATAGGGTCGAATTATTCAACAAGTAGGTTTCCCTGTTCTTGCTTGCCTTGATAGTTTTACTGTTGTTAGCAAGTATAATGTAGGGTATAGGTACTTTTTGTTTGAGAAGATTCGTTGGTGGCATAATTCATTTGGCTAATTTTGTTAATTTTTATATATAGGATGACCTAGACCTGTTTCAAAAAATGTGTTGACAATAAGTGGGGAAACTCTTCTCTAATTTTATTAACTGCTTGAATAATTCTCATGTTTGATGCTATTCATATGCCATCCAGTCCAATCCACCCAAGTTGTAAATTAGTTTCTTATTTTGATGATGGCTCACTTAGTGTTAGTTCTTATAAATTGAAGTTAGAGGAAGTGTAAAGTATAACCCTATAGAAAGATTGTTGGTGTTTTTTAATCAATGATATTTGGCCCAATGCCACAACCCTTATTCTCCTTCCTCTGTTTCTGATTTGTATTGTAAGGTGTGAATTGGAGGATGGTTTTCTTTGGGTTGATGGTTGTGGATTGGTTCTGTGTGTGCAAGGAAAAGTGAAAGTGATGATGGTGTTAGGAGTTGTGAAGATGTCTAAGAAGAAGAAAATGGGTTGAGACATGGCAAAAAAGGATGGATCGGCCTCACGCATATAGCCCGACAACCCGACACTTAGAAGATCAACCTCATAGCAGTCATAGAAGTTTAACATATTTGCATACAACACGACAAGCATCATAGGAACTTGATTGGTAGTATGATAGCTTGGTAGTTAGCGAGGAAGCTCAACTAGCATTATAACTAGTCTAACAGGAAGCAAGAAAGCTCGATAGGCAGCATGAGAACTCGGTTGGTAGTATAACTAACTCGACAGGCAGAATGAAAGCTTGGCAGGTAACATGGGAACTCTGCAGACATTATTTGTATATTTAAAAATAAAGAAACTAAAGTTTGGTCAATCAATGGACCCATGTTGTAAGCCCGGGTGATTGTCATCATAATGTTTGGATTTTTAACATTGTTAAACCTATTTACGAATATTGTATATTTAAATTATTTGTTTCCATGATTGATTCTTATATATTATATAATTCTTTGCAATGTAATAATATTATGAACTTTTATAATAAACTTCAATGTTTAGGATTCTATAACAAGTGTTATCAAAATAGGTTGGTATCCATAAGCCAATTTGGTCCATAAGGGTTTGGGCTTGGTTGAGTTGAAATTTTTTTTTGAAATTTTGACTAATTTTGAGTTTGATCCATTAAGAATTTGGTTCATTCAGCTTAAATTCATGGTGAGTCTGATTGACTCATCAATCCACTTAATTTTGTCTTTTTTTTTGTATGTTTTTGGATTATATTTGGAGTTTAAGATGATTTTGAATTGCATTATTTTTTCTTTTTAATTTAAATTGTCTTTGGAATTTAACATAATTTTATATTGAAATTTATTTATAATTGAATTAAAAAAATTTGTTATTTTTTTAGTTGAAAGAAAAAACTTGTCATTAGGTGAGCTAGTGAGCTAACTTGTGGTTAACCAGGTCGAGTTTGAATTTTTCAACTCACTAATAAGTGAACTGAGTTGGGTTGATCCACTAAATGACCAATCCGTGATGAGTTAGATCGGATTAGGACATTGGTCCGTTTTGACAACATTATGTATTGAAAAAAATCACTAATATTAAAACAAACTAATATATTAATTATAAATTTATCTATAGGTAAATCATCTACAAATTTGTCATTAGGTAATTATCTATTAATTTATATGTATATAATTATAGAGTTTGTAGATAAAATACTTACAAATAGATATTTAAGTAATGTTAATTATGATTAATTTACTCTAAAGTAATTTGTAAGTAAAACTGTTTTATTTACAAATTTTTACAATAAATAATAATGATTTTTTAGTGATTATTTTTGTGAACTTAATACCAACTTATCTAATTAATAAAAAAATAAACTTTTTAATTCAAACAAAGTTATAAACTATCTTCTTGTAATATGAACTCATTGTAGATTTGTTATTTCTTTTTCTTGTGAGTAAAACTTCTTATAAACTATGTTCTTGCCCACTAACTTTATTACAAAGTTCACTCTATACAATACATGTTACATAGCATCGTCATATTTATACATGTTGTCCCAACCTTTGTAATAGTAGTTGGGGGCAATGCGGACATTATTTGCTTGCCTAATAGCTATTTGGTTTAAAGTTATCCAAGTTTAATGACATTGGACCAATTGTCTCTCCTTTTAATGATTTGTGCCAAAACATTCTCACCAAATTTTAAGGTAAATGGATTGATCTTAAAAGATATTGGAAAACAAGTAGGTTTTGTTTCAACACCAAGAGGGGGTTGAATTGGTGAGGTTTGAAAATCAGAGTCTTTTTACAATCTTTTTCACAAAGTAGAAATCTTTGCACAATTTCTTGAATCGCAAGTAATAAAAATTTAAGTGCAGTGGAAAATCAAAGTAGACTACGCTAATCACAGAGTCGACTAAAAGTAAAAGAATAGGGATAGAGAATTCAAACGCAGATTTTTATACTGGTTTGGCCTTAATGCCTACATCCAGTGTCCTTCCAATCCCAAGAAGCAAATGCACTATAATGGTCAAGGTTTTTACAACAAGGCTTTTATAGAGACATTCACGTCAAAAATATAAAACACCTCTTTAACCCTCTAACCAAAATATAGGCAGAAACACACAAAGATTTGCAGCAAGATATCCCCTCTTCTGCAATTTTCAACCCACTTTGAACAATCCTCAAAGTGTCCAGACTCCACGAATCCACCCCTTGTAATCACAACAGGTACGACAATCTCCAACGGATTGTAACACGAGCCTTGATCAACCAAAGAACACCTCAATTGTGCAGATAATGATCAAGTAGTAAGCACAACAGAATTCTCCTTCAGAACCTCTTCAAAGAATGATTACCACAGTCTTCTTGATTTGTTCTTGGAGCACTAAATCACAGATAATCAATCTGAAACAGAATATGAAAATGCCAGTTCTTCCAAAAGTTCTCTGAATAACTCAGGTCTCGCGTATTTATAGATTTCCATAAATCAGAGGCTCATGTAATCGACTAAGCTACTAATACAATCGACTATCTTTTGACAGTTATAACAGTTAAGTCAGAGTAGTAGCAGTCAAGTCAAACAAATTAATTCCACATTCAATACAATTGACTCTCATTCAATGCTTAACTAACATTTGAAAATATAGCCTTTATTATTCACAAGCATAACATAATTCCAAATAAAACAACTAACAAAGTCGAGTACATAGCGCACATAGTCGACTTTAACACATATGCACATATTGAAATTCTTTTAACGTAAAATCTCACATAACACTGTATTTGAAAATCTGTGTAAAGTCTTTAGGCTTAATTGACACTATTGATAATGGAGTCGACTTAGGACATGCAGATGTGTCACACAATATAAGTTCATCAAAGTGCATGTGGTTTTCCATTTCCAAAACATATGTAATGCAATCACAACAAATGTAACATATATCAAAACACTGAATATGCATTCATATATCAAGATCAACACAATACATGGTAAGATATCAAACAATAAGCAACAGAACATGTAACACATAACAAGACATGTGTTATTAATAATGTGTTGTCATCATAAAAAACCAGAGTGATTAAAGCACTGTGAGATTAAGGTTAGCTAAACAGTGCTTCCCTTATCAACAATCTCAACAAAAGAATCCTTTTATACCTTATCCAATAAGGGCCTATGCAAACTCTAAATCTTACTACCTTAGGTTAGGATCAAAATGCAGAGCGAGTCATGTTAAGGGCGATAGCTTGAGTACAAGGTGGCCTGAGTAATTTGGCTCATTAACCCACTTAGGTCCACCCTGCAAAACCCACAGCCCACGTGGACCAATAATGGAATAGGACAGGTTGGTCCACATGGCTCACATTGTGTAGATTTTTCTCAACATGTGTCCATAACTTATGATGTGTTCACTAATATGAGTATTGTGTGAATTTTCCATTAATTAAGTTTACTTTCAAAAGGGTCTTTTATCAATTCTCAATTTTGTTTGAAAACTTTAGTTACTACAAACTTAATTTTCGCTGTTGTTTTATTTAAGTATGTCAGGTGGGTTGCAAATTTATTGGGCTCACACTAACTTAATTAAGAAAAAAATGGAGTGTTGCTCCCTCCACCATCCCAAGTGCTTCTACACCTCTTCACTATTTTCTTTTATTCGAAAAATACTTTACACCTCCCCACTATTTTCTTTTATTCCAAAAATACCCTACACCTCCCCACTATCCTCAACAATCTTTCTCTTTTTCTCTCTACATTAATGGAACATTTATATGACTTTTCAATATTATTGCTTCTACCACTTCCATTTTATAAACTTAAAAGTTAGATACAAATACAAAATAATAAACATAATAATATTAATAGTAAATAATAATAATAATATATTATTATTATTATTATTATATACTAACTTTATAATGACGAAAGAACTAAATAAATTCCAAATTTTTAACAAATAACTTTTCTTTTATATTTTAAGTATTTAATAATATTTTTTATATTATTTATCTAATAAATTAAATACTTTATTCAAGTTATTTGAGTCAAACATGTAGGTAACTTAAACAATAATATAATGTTAAAAAATAGATATTAAATGTAAAAACACACACACACACACACACACACACATATATATATATATATATATATATATATATATATATATATATATATAAACATTTTTCTAGAAATTTAGAACAAAATTTTACCATTTATTAAGTAATTTGAAGAAAAAAAATATTGAACAATGAAAATAAGATTGAATCAAACTTATTTAAGGAAAAGTGTAAATAAAATTTTGCAATATATCACAAGTTTATTTCTGAGCCAGGTGAATGCTCTATTAATGTAGAGAGAGAAATAGAAAGATTGTTGAGGATAGTGGGGATGTGTAGGGTATTTTTGGAATAAAAGAAAATAGTGGGAGATGTAGAGTATTTTTAGAATAAAAGAAAATAATGAGGAGGTGCAGGAGCACTTAGGGTGATGGAGGGAGCAATACCCAAAAAAAATGAGATATTTTTCTTCATGGGCTACCAACCCATTATTCAATTTAAAATTATGCAACCCATTGCATTAAGTTTTTATGAGGGAGACATATAGATAAAATGTGAGTGCCTTGGGTGAGAAAAATATCATGTGCAAATAAGCTAACTTGGAGAAAAGGTTTTATTTCATGAGGTTTTCTCTTTTGTTATCCACCTTGTTGATGAAGAAGTTTTATTTTTTTCTTTTGATCCTTAATGGTTAGTGTACTCATAAGTTATTGTTAGTGATACTATATTAGGTCGTGTGGGTTTTCCTTCTCGTGTTAAAAGTTTTAATGTCTATTGGTTTCTCTCTTTTATATTTTGTGTATCTCATTGTTTTGCATATTATTTATATAGAGAAGATTTGATTTGGTTTTTTCTTCTACTTGTTATTTGTTATTTTTATTATATTCCCAAAAAATGGTATCAAAACTCCAGTTAGGAGCTTTGATTTGTGTTATAAAAATAGGAGATAATAATGTTGTTGGAACCATGATTAAATTGGATTCTACAAATTATTCATTATGGAAATCCGACATGGGAGATTTCTTATTTTGCAAAGACCTTCATGGTCCTATTAAGGAACAAAGTATTAAAGCATTAGATAAATCTAAGGGGGGATTGGAAAAAAGAATAAATAAAAAGATTATTGGCATGATCAGACAATGGAAAGATTAATCAATTTATCAGCATGTATTAAATGATACTCTAGCTTACAACTTATGGAAGATATTAAACTAGTTGTTTGAGTCTAAAAATTCCTTAAACAAGGCATTCCTTGTTAGAAAACTAGTAAACTTGAAATACAAGGATGAAAATTGTTTGTGAGAAATGTTCGTGATGTGAATAATGCAAAGTTGTGGTTGTCCCAACAAAAAATATACTGAAAAGGAATTAGAGAGATTTAATATGAACAATTTTGAGTCGATTAACACTCCACTTTCCAGTTAATTTAAGTTGAGCTCAAAACATTATCTTACAAGTGAGAAAGAGAAAGAAGAAATGTAGAAGATTCCACTTCATCTACAGTTGGTAGTTTGGTGTATGTTATGGTGTGTATAAGACTAAACATTTTTCATGTTGTTGGTGTAGTGAGTCGCTTCCTTATAATCATGGGAAAGAGCATTGTCAATATATGAAATGGATGCTTAGGTATCTCAAAGGTACTTCTAGAGTTTGTTTATTCTGTAAAACTAGTAAGCTTGTGTTAAATGGTTACACATATGCAGACATGACTAATGATGTGAATTATAGGAAGTTTGCTTCTAGTTACATGATGACCTTTGTAGGGGAAGCAATGTCATGGAAATCTAGACTACAAATATGTGTTGCTCTATCTTTTATATAAGCAAAATATTTTGTTGTTATAAAAGCTGCTAAGGAGTTTCTATGGATGAATAAATTCGTAAAAGAGTTGAGATTATTACAAGAAAAATATATTTTGTAATGTAATAATCATGTAATTCATCTTAGCAAAAATTAAACTTTTCAAGATCAAAGCATATTAAAGTCTAATATCATTGGATATGGGATGCATTAACGATGAAACAACTATAATTAGAAAAATTCACACTTACAATAGTAAATCAAATATGATGATAAAAATCTGAATTTGAAAAAAAATATTTTGCTAGCTGTAACTTGAAAAATAATTTGGTTGACTATGATCTCAATTAATTAGTAAGAGAGAGAATTTTTAAGGAAAAGAAATGAAAAAAATATTTTTCTTTATGCTCTACCAGTCCATTATGCAATTTAAAGTTATGTAATCTTTTACATCATGTTTCCTAGAAAAAGATAAACAAAAGATGTAAATACCTCTAGTGAGAGAAAAAAAAAAGAAAGCTACCATGAACTCGAGAAAAAAAATAGAGCTATCTTATGCAAGTCTATTAAAAAGAAAATATTTTATTATATTGTGGTGTATCTATTACTTATTATTAGTAAAAGATTTTACTAGACTAAATCCGATAGATTTTTCTTTCACAGATTTTCACAGGTTAAAAGTTTTGGTATATGCTAGTTTCTCTTTTCTTTATTTTTGGGATTTCATTGCTTTGCATATTATTTATATAGAAAATATTTAATTTTGATTTTTCTTTTGCTTATATTTTTATATTCACGTTAATATACATTTATTATGAAATTTCTAACAAACTTATGTTTAAAAATTAGAAATTATAACTTTTTGAATATTATTTATTTTCATAAAAAGATTTATAGAATTTATTATTTCTATTAATTTAATTGTATAAAAATAAGGTCGTTAACCTGAACTCTAATATTTTACATAATATAACTAAAGGAAAAAAAATTACAAAACTAATAATTCCTTATGCTGTTGACTTACAGCTTGTTGACAAAATGTTATTCAAACGAGTAAAAAAATTAGTCTAAATTTTTATATAAGATTGGACAGTCTATATATATATATATATATATATATATATATATATATATATATATATATATATATATATATATATATATTAGCCACCTTATTTCCTACCACTATTACTACTAAAAAACATGAGTCACAAGAATAAAGGTGCCACCATATTTTTTTTTATCAATCTTCTAAGTTTTACATTTTTTTCTTTCAATTTTATCTCATTTTAAAATAACCTTATTATTTATTTATTTATCATTTTGATTTTGTATTCAACATATTTTACTTGTATAATATATAACAAATTAAAATATATCCGATATGGAATAATTCATAAATTTATTTAGAAACAACCACCACACAAATGTTAATTGGTAGGAGGTAGATAGAAGAACAAGAAGAATAAACAATATTAAACTGGTAATTTAATTTGAATTTACTGCACATACAGTGCACTGCATATGTAATTGCTAGTTTATTTAAACTATATTAATTACTTAGAACCTCTTAAATAAGATTATACTCATACTGAATCAATGTTATCAGTATCAATATAAATAATTTAATAAAATATTAAAATAAGTGGTATAAATATGTTGTTTGATTATATTTTCTGCCAATTAAAGATATGATGATTTTTAGATTAAAAATTTGTTAAATTAATTGCCCATAATTTATATTAAAAAACAATGACTTTTCCTTGATTATTGTTTAGGAAAAATAGTATTATTATAGTGCAATCTTAAACTATAGGGTTGTATAAAATACTAATTTTAAGATAATCAACTGTTACGGTATGACTTTAAATTATTTTTTACATATTGAAATTCTCTTATATAATTTATTTCAATTATGATAAAATAACATCTAGAAACTTGTAATAAAATCAAACAGATGAAAAAAAAACACAAGGCAAATTGAATTCTAAAATATAAGTATAATAATCTTAAATTAAATAAATACTTTAACTTTATAATTAAGTTCTAAAATAAACAGACCATAGTAGTGACTTATATATCTTTGTGATCATGATTCTATTTTATTTTAAAATAAAAACAAATTGATGTCAACTAATATAATGAACACCACTGTAAAAAAATTATTACTTCTTTTCCCTTCTGTATTCGGAAAAGTGGGAAACAACTATCACTACCTATCTCGTTATTTAACCAAAAAAAGGTAACAACATATTTCTTTAACTGACTATTCTACACAGAACACTTGGAAAATATTCATAATCAACAGAGATAGATGAGATTCTTGACGTGAAAAATTTCAATTCGTGCATTGCTCCACTCACACTGATACACACAGTGCACAGGCAGCGCATGTTGCTGTTGTTGATTCAGTATCTCAAACACAATTTCAGTTACGACTAAGCACCGGTCCAAGCAGTAATCAGTAATCATCACTACCATTCCCATTTCCCATGGCGAACCCTAAAACCAAGAGTCTTCATTCGCTGGGGGGCGAGGGCGATCCCGAATCATACGAATCGCGGTGGGTTTTCCAGGAGGACGAGGATCCCTCCGAGATCGAGGACTTCGACGCTGCGGATTTACGCCACCAGCCTATGTTTGATTCTGAGGACGAGGACAATGGCGAACATAGACTCGTTCGCACCGGTCCGCGAATCGATTCATTTGATGTCGAAGCTCTCGAGGTCCCCGGCGCTCAGAGAAATGACTACGAGGTTATTTATTCCGAGCTTGATTTCCGCTTATGAAGCGTTCAATTATGATGTATTGGTGATGTGTATTGTGTTGTGTTGTTTGCATTCTCTTATTGCTTGTCGTCGTTGATTTGTGTGTTGTTGCAGGATGTTAGTGTGGGGAAGGGGATTCTGTTGGCTTTTCAAACTCTCGGTGTTGTTTTTGGTGACGTTGGAACGAGTCCTTTGTATACGTTCAGTGTTATGTTCAGGAAGGCTCCTGTTAATGGAAATGAAGATATTCTTGGAGCTTTATCACTTGTTTTGTACACTTTAATTTTGATTCCTTTACTGAAGTATGTGCTTGTTGTTCTTTGGGCCAATGATGATGGGGAAGGTATGTTAACTTGGGTGTTTTAATGATAAGTATTCGGTATTATTTTCTTTCTTTCTCTTTTTCACACGGGGTTCTGCACTCAAGTTTATGCTTATTTTATAACCACCGCAGGTGGTACGTTTGCATTGTACTCGTTGATTTGTCGAAATGCTAAGGTGAGTCTTCTTCCCAATCAGTTGCGATCGGATGCTCGAATATCGGGCTTTAGACTGAAGGTGCCATCTCCCGAGCTTGAAAGGTCTTTAAAAATCAAGGAAAGACTAGAGAATTCGCTGACTCTTAAGAAGATTATACTATTATTAGTTCTTGCTGGTATTTCCATGGTCATAGCTAATGGGGTGGTTACGCCGGCAATGTCAGGTTGCTTAATGCTGTTGGGTCATATCTTCTATAACTTCTTTTACAATAATATTTTGTCACATTGTGTTTGACTGAAGCCAATGTCATACTTGTAATGTAATGACATCCTGTTGCTTTTGTACCTGGTCACTGTTGTTCTTCAGTAACCACTTCTTTTCTTTATTTCTTCATATTAATTCTTTCTTTATATCTTTTTCATTCTGCAGTGCTATCATCTGTTAATGGTTTGAAGGTTGGGGTAGATGCAATTAAACAAGGTATCACGCTAACCTATTAACAAATTTATATTCGATAGTTATTAATCAACACTTGCATTTTAGGTTGTTATGCACAAACACAACTGGAGAACTTTGATTTCTGTCCTTCTTCTATGGAATAAATTTTTGGAGCTTTTCCTATAAAACAGTGTTTGTGGATGCCTTTTCGTTTATAATATTGTCTGAACTATGCTTTGGTCCTAGTATTGAACAGATTGAGTCATGTATTTGTAGAATTCTTTTGCTCTGCATGTCATTCCAACCAAAGTGTAATGGTATGGGATGAGGTTCTTAGAATTTAGGTAATCCTGGTAGAGACTGTAGATGAATTTGGCTAAATATTGTTATTTTAGTGTAATTTGAAGTTGAATTAATCTTTTCTTCTTTTTCCTCTATTATGCAGATGAAGTGGTGATGATTTCTGTTGCCTGCCTTATCGTTTTATTCAGTGTACAGAAATATGGAACAAGTAAAGTGGGGCTTGTTGTAGGGCCTGCTTTGTTTATATGGTTTTGTTCTCTGGCGGGCATTGGTATATACAACCTTGTTAAATATGACAGCAGTGTCTTGAGGGCATTTAATCCTATTCACATATATTATTTCTTTGCAAGGAATTCAACTAAAGCATGGTATTCTCTTGGGGGCTGTCTTCTGTGTGCAACTGGTAAGCACATATATGTAGGATAATGGATATGGCATATTCAGTAATATATGTTCTGCTTCTCATGTATATTTGTGGATTCAATTCAATCCGTGTTTGTTTTTCTGTATTTATAAACCAATTGTTTGCATGATATTGAATGACTAATCTCCTAGTACTCATTTGTTCTAAAGTTGAGTATAGTTGATTTTTTATAGAAGTGATTTAGGTCTGTTGAATGTAATTGGTATGTGTGCCAATATTCATCTTGACCACAAATTTCACATTGGGACATGGGCACAGTGTGGGAAATTGATTATTGATGTAAAACAAGTAGGCCTTAAGTTTATGCTCGCTATCTGTCTTGATGGAACAACATGCCCAATGACTTTTATTAGAATGCGAGGTTCATTGAAGTATTAGATTTAGATCTTCCTAGCTGTGGTGTGGGATAAAATTATTATTTTTAACTGCTTGACTAATTGGTAGGACCACTAAACTTCTAGTGAAATCAGACTTCTGGTAATGAATTTATTTTGATAGGGTGAATAGATTAGTAATGGACAAATTCAAACAAGCTTTGTTTAAATCCAAGAAGTTGGGAATGGATTCATTATACTCAGGCACTGTTTGAATTTGGTTGGTTCATTTCTTTGTGAGGGTATTAGTCTAGGAAGACCAAAATTAAATACGTGAAATGTTCGTATTTGATGAATTCAATACATCTTCATGAAGTCTGATCTGCAATTGTTACTTGTACAAATAGTCATCAGTTGGGTAATTATTTTATGACAGGACTTGACCAAAAAAACTGACAGGTACCCAAATTTATTTAAAACTGTAAAGACTTCCAAGACAGGTTCTTGGATGTTCACTCAAAGAAACTAGACAACTTTATTAACAATGAAACAAGCACAATAATCTAAATTGTTACACTAGCCTTGGTCTTTTGAGAGGACCAGACTCTCCCTAGCCTTCCCTTTACAAACTTCCTCAAAAAAACTGCTAAAAACAACTGTTTACACAGACTTTATAAAAGTCTGAGACAACAAAACCTACCCACAGACAGTTATGACTGTCTGTCCCTTTTATTTCTTCTAATATAAACATTTCCTTTGAACCTATCAAAAACAGAGAAAATAAATATTTTATTTATTACAAGTACAACTATTACATTCTCAACCCCTGTATTTGTAACAATCACACTCTTTTAAAAGAGGAAATAAAATCAGCTAAAATGAATGTGTAGATTCAAGGGATATTTTTGTTGATAACTATAGAGATATTATGATATTTTTATGCCTATAGTCCCTTATTTATAACACTTCTCTTCAAGTTGGTAAATAAATATTGGTCATTCTCAACTTTCGTTGTGCACATTGGTTGTGACCACATTACCTCAGTCAATTTTAATATATTTGGTCCGATCGTGAAATTATGAGCAATGCTTTAATTGACTTATTATCACAGTACACTTGCACATGGATGTCAACTTTCATTTTAAGGTAATCTAATATGATCTTCATCTAAAGTCCTTCACACACACCTTGATTAGGGGTTTACAATTCAACTTTTGCACTTGAACAAGATACTCTATCTTGTTTATTGCTTCTCTAGATGACCAGGATTTTTCCATAAACATATAGTATCTTCTATTGTGTTTTTTCTATGAGTGCACTTTTCATTTCTAATTTTATGATTCTGTTCAATAGGAACTTTTGAGGGTTTACATACCAACTTAATTGTTTCTAGAAGGAGATTGTTAGAATAATTACCCTATAATCTATAGTAGTAGTACCTAGGTCTGCGCCTAGGGTTCTAGGGGTAGACCCATAATCTTCCATGTACTTTTGTATCAGAACTTTCTTATATATAGAATGAGAGTGAGAGAGATCTTACAAGCCCTCTAGAATTATTTTAGAGTTTCAATCTCAAGTGAGATCGACAACATATTTTCTTTAAGAGATGCAAATCTCCTTTTTGGAATAAGCAACCTCTATTTCAAGGAAATACTTGAGTTTTTCTAGGTCTTTCATATCAAATTGGCCTGTGAATTTTTCCTTTAAACCCAATTTATTTATTTCATCATCTCTTGCAATAATCATGTAATGGAGTGCTTTACAAATAAAGTATGATCTCTTTGACTTTGCTTACATTTTAAGGAAACCATTTGTTAAAAAGTAGACTTTAAGTCTAACTCAATCCCACAAAATTGGCTTTTAAAGTGAGGTTTGCACCTACTTATATACTATAAATTGACCTTATCTCTAGTAGATCTAGGACTTTCAACACCCCCCTCACACCGAGGTATATACATCTCGAACGTGAGACTAGACATTAATGGGTGGTCTGATAGCGGGTGGAACAATATGTCCAACAACACAAATCTCGCTAGGATGGGCCTAACCTGGCTTTGATACCATGCTAAGAAGTGGACTTTAAGCCTAACTCAACCGTACAAAATTGGCTTGTAATGTGAGGTTTGCATTCACTTATATACTATAAATTGGTCTTATATCTAGTTGATGTGGGACTTCCAACACCATTGCTTTTGTAAATCTCCTAAACTATACCGTTGGAGATTGTTTAAGACCATATGTAAGGCCTTCTTTAGGAGGAAAACCTAATCCCTTTCACTATGAGTATCAAATCCAAGTGGAATTTCCAGGTACAATTTTTCTAAAGCTCTATGAAGAAAGACATTTTTCACATTCAACATGTTCAAGTCCATCCAAAGTGAATTGCAAATTCAAACTATATTCATCTTTGGCATGGGTGAAAAAGTCTCTCATAGTCAATTTCATAAGTTTGACTGTACTTCTTTGCAACCAATCTAGTTTCATACCTATCTACTCCGCCATCCACCTTATGTGTTTTTGTAAATATCTATTTGCACTCCACAACCTTTTTGTCATTTGGTTTGTCAACAATCTCCCATTTCGAGTCTGTTTCTAATGCCTCCATCTCCTCTCCCATGGCTTGAGTCAAATGCTCATTTTTCATGGAGTTTTAGATCAAGGTAGGATTTGTGGCATTAATGGCAACAATAAAACTTCAATGTCTATAAGAGAGATTGTGAGTGCATATATAATGAGAAATAGGATATTTAAGACATGATCTTTTTCTCTTTCTCAATGCAATGGGTAAATCCTTAGTAACATTTACCTCTTCACGGTTACCTTTATGGTTCCCCACCTCTGAGTGAGACAACTCTTCTTGCTTTAGAGACAAAGTGGGCTGTCTTTGATATTTTTCCCATAGAATTTGAGTTCTTCTTTACTATCATGTGATTCTATCCTACTTGTGGTGGCTTCATCACTTAAATCTAATGACAAGAAGTATAGATCCTCTGCTTCAAGTGGTTCCTCCCCCTCAAGCGAAGGACTTATAAAAAGGATTCAGTTTCATGATAAGTGACATCTATTGAGATAAAGACAAGATGACTCTGAGGTTGATAACATTTTTGCCCCTTGTGAAAACATATTTAAGAGCTATAAGATCCAATTTATTGCAATTATGGTTATGAGAGTGAATGAAAGCAACACAACCAAAGACCAATGACAAGGTTGACACTAGGGGAGAAGAGTGAACAAAAGATAATATACACTTAATAGCATCCATGCCATTTAAGACACAAGTTGGGAACCTGTTAATGAGGCATGTGGTAGTTAATACAACTTCTCCCTAGTATGTTTTGAGAAAAGGCATTTGGAAAAACAAAGCTCTAGCTACTTTTAGGAGATGATGATTCTTTTTTTCTACAACTCTATTTTGTTTTGTAGTGTTAACACATTTTAGTTCATGGGCAATACCAGTGAGAGACCAAAATTTGGAAAATTCATTATTCACATATTTAGTCCCATTATTGGACCTAACTCTTTTGATGTTTTTTCTATGTTGATTTTCAACAAGATGGAAATAATTAACAAAGATTAGAAATATGTCGGACTTACTTTTTATAACATGTCCATGTGACATGGGATAACCATCAAGAAAACTAACAAACTATTTCATTGTTATGTCTTAGGATTATTAGTTATTAGTTTTCTTTATCTTATCCTGATTGTTTTTGTAGGATATATGTATGTTGTTCTTAGAATTTGGGTTTAAGCTTAATTTAATCTTATAAAATAGGTTTGTGAGGTGGGGGATGCTCTTTGGTTAACCCCATGCACTCAATGTGGTACTGAAGTTTTTCTCAATATATCTCTCAGGTCTCACACTATTAGCCTCGATGTGTGTATAATACGGTGGTAAGTGACTCTTTCAATGAATGAAGGATATATTTTGGTACTATCTTAGAGTTTGAGTTTAAACCTAAATCAAAACCTCAAAATTGGTTTGTGAGGTGACATTTGTGCCCCTCTTTTATATTTTAGTTTAGCTATACCACTGGTGGATATGAGATCTCCAACAATTCTAAAATGTAAAAGTGGTATCTTTGCTTTAGGCTTCTTTATTTTAGATATGGAGTACTTGCTTAGTGAACTTGGAAGCTATACTCAAGGTGGAGAGTTTAGAATGTCGATTGAAAATGTGGTAGCGGAAGGGTCCCACACCTATAAAAGGTCTATCCTCACTTGATAAGACTTCCAATGATAGAATGAACTGAAATCTAAGATGCATTGGAACTGTTAGAATCCTAAATGCTTACTGAAACAAAATTTTATCTACAAAAACATCACTAGCTCTATTTTTCTCCAAACAAAATTGCTTGCTCTATCTATCACAATATCACTTGAGCTATGTAAGAAAATAAAGAATTATTTTATTGATAACTCTTAAGAAAGTGGAATTTAACCCTAACCCAACTTCAGAAAATTGGTTTGAAATGTAAGGTTTGCATATACTTACATGTTTTAATTTGACCATATTTCTAGTTGGTTTGGGATGTCTTACGTGAATTTGAATTTTCTTTAGTTTTTTCTTATATATATATATATATATATATATATATATATTATATGAATAAACCATATCTTTAGTCAATTTTGGATCTCCGGCACACCACCCCACACTAAGGACTAGACATCTGGAGTGAGACTAGAGGGGAGCCTGATAGAAGGTGATATGATAGGTCTAACAAACTTGATTATGTTAAGACTCTGAATGACTTTGATACCTTCTTAAAAAAGTGAAATTTAAGCTTAACTCAATTATAAAACTGGTTTGCAAAATGAGATTTCACCCACCCATATACTACAATTTGGCTATATTACTAGCTAATGTAGGATTTGCAACAATATTAATCATACCAATTACATTCTCATCATCTCTACTTTTGTCATAATCAAATCCTTTAAAATAAGGAAATAAAAATATGCTTAAACAAATAGGGAGATTTTGAAGATATTTTTTCCTAATATTGTGGAAATATTGGGATTATTTTTATCCTAATAATATGCTATCTGCAACATTATCCCTGCCTTTTGAAACCAATCTCTTGTTATTGTAATGCGGTGAATAAGCAATTTGCATTTTGAAATTGCTAAGGTACATATTATTTTGAACTGTTGATTAACATTGTTACTGGATCTTGTTATAGGCTCGGAGGCAATGTTTGCAGATCTTTGCTATTTCCCTGTACGGTCAGTTCAGGTAATGAATGCTGACTATGTTATAACTGACAGCTTATGTTTCCATTATTATACTTTCTGTATCTTATAAGCTAATACCTGATGAGACCGATGGTGGTTTTTTTGCAGCTTACATTTGTATTTCTTGTTTTACCGTGCCTAATGTTGGGATATTTGGGTCAAGCTGCATACCTTATGGAAAACCATGCTGATGCTGGCAATGCTTTCTATTCTTCTGTTCCAAGTAAGTTTAGTCTACTTGGTTTCTGTACTAGTGTTTGTCAACATTTCCAGTGACATTTCTTTGCACTTTACAGAACCTTCATGTAAGACTATTTTGTGTCTGCAGGTGGGGCATTCTGGCCAACATTCCTCATTGCTAACATTGCTGCATTAATTGCAAGTCGGGCTATGACAACAGCCACATTTTCTTGTATAAAACAGTCTGCTGCACTTGGTTGTTTCCCTCGTCTTAAAATAGTTCATACCTCTCGGAAATTTATGGGACAGATCTATATCCCTGTCATAAACTGGTTTCTCTTGGCTGTTTCTTTGGTGTTTGTCTGTACTATATCCAGCCTTGATGAGATTGGAAATGCATATGGTAATGATTTTGTTTCAATTTCTCTATTTTTATTTCTAAGATAATAATGTCATTTTTGTCAGCCTATTCACATGACATGTCAAATTTTAAATCATGTTGCTTTTTTTATGGGATCAATGCATATTGGTATTGCAACTGCTTGGAAAGACATTGAGTTTCTCTCTTATAATCACACTTGAAAGAATAATAAAACTGGAGGTCGAGCCTTGACCAAATTTTCTTTAAGAAACCTTTAAAGTGTATAAAATAAAACCATTATTTATGCAGTTTTACAAATACTGACTTTATTTTTAGAAAAAATGACTTTCTGTACAAATATAGATATAATTATCTTGCACTCACAGCATTTTTAAGAGGTGGCGGTTATCATTTTATTCCAAATGGATGTGGTCAAACAGGCAGGTTACCGGTTTTCAAGGTTAGGTCATGTCAAAAGCTTCAAAAAGGGCTTTACCCACACCCACTGATTGGAATCAAGCAAAAACTCTATGTGGTGTTTGGTCCTAGTGGTCGAACTAGCCTTCATTGGAAACTGGCAGTCTACTTCAGGACAAGCTTTCACCTTACGTGTAAATTTGTAAAATGAATACATCAATAATAATTCGATTCTTACGGGGAGGAGGGAGTTAATCTTTCATTGGTTTTTATACACTGAATTTACCTTTACTATTATTTTACTATACTACATAAAATTATATAAAATGCAAATTTGTTTACAGCTTGTTCCTTTGTCTTCTTTCAGGCATTGCTGAGCTGGGTGTGATGATGATGACCACTATTTTAGTAACTCTTGTTATGCTTCTTATATGGCAGATTCACATCATTGTAGTGCTGATTTTTGCAGTAGTCTTCCTGGGATTGGAGTTGACTTTCTTTTCATCAGTTTTGTGGAGTGTAACAGATGGGAGTTGGATCATATTGGTCTTTGCTGTATTAATGTTTTTTATAATGTTTGTATGGAATTATGGGAGCAAGCTCAAATATGAAACTGAAGTAAAGCAAAAACTGTCAATGGATTTGATGCGAGAATTAGGCTGTAATCTTGGGACAATACGAGCTCCTGGAATCGGTTTGCTCTATAATGAGTTGGTGAAAGGAATTCCAGGCATTTTTGGCCATTTTCTAACCACACTTCCAGCTATACACTCTATGATTATATTAGTGAGTATTAAATATGTTCCAGTTCCTATGGTTCCTCAGAGTGAAAGGTTTCTTTTTCGGCGAGTTTGCCAGAGAAGCTATCATATATTTCGCTGCATTGCCAGGTAATAAGCTAAATATTTTACATTTTGGGATATTTGTGCGTTTTTCATCTGTATTGGATCAGTGGAAGTGTTATCTTTTAAAAAGCCAAATAGGTTGTGAAAAAGAAGTCCTACATACACGTTACTTTTGGAATTGTGCTATAGCTTTACTTGAAATCTCAAGGAAAATAGTCAATAATACAAGGAAAAGTCTCGATGTTGTGATTGTTGGTAAAGTATTTAATTCAGGACAATTGATAAGTTGCTAATTTGAGTTAATCAATGGTTGCTCTTTAGCCACTTTTCAACAGTCAGAAACAGGAATACTTTTTACTATCTTTTTTGTATTTTTTCCTGGAATATATACTTTAATTATAGTTTCATTTTTCTCAATTCTATAAGCCGGATCAGAACATTTTACATTTTCAACAGGTATGGTTACAAAGATGTTCGAAAAGAAAATCACCAGACTTTTGAGCAACTGTTGATGGAAAGCCTAGAGAAGTTTATACGTCGTGAAGCTCAGGAGAGGTCACTGGAGAGTGATGGGGATGATGATTCTGATTCTGAGGATGAGTACTCTGGTTCTAGGGTTCTCATAGCTCCCAATGGGAGTGTTTATTCTCTTGGCGTCCCTCTTCTGGCTGATTTTATTGATACAAACATACCCATACCCAATTTGGAAGCAAGCACATCTGAGGATGCAAACCCTGAATCTCCTAAGCCCCCAGTGCTTGATGCTGAGCAGAGTCTTGAGAGAGAGTTATCTTTTATACGCAAGGCTAAAGAATCTGGAGTGGTTTACCTTCTTGGTCATGGGGATATAAGGGCTAGGAAAGACTCATGGTTTATCAAGAAGCTAATTATAAATTATTTTTATTCTTTTCTGAGAAAGAACTGCCGGAGGGGGATCACAAATTTAAGTGTACCCCATTCACATTTGATGCAGGTTGGCATGACCTACATGGTTTAACCATCAATTTTCCGACCCAACATTTGACAGGTAATTTTAAATTATAATTTGGTAGCAGTGAGTTGGTCTTGGAAAGGTCTCATTTTGCAGTTCTATTTGCATTATCGTCACTTTTTTGGGTCCTCATATTGCTATATATCTTTCTAGCTCATAATCTGGATCCTGTTCCAATGTTTTTTATGGTTGTGAGCTTGGATTGTAGATATATGGAAATGACATAGCTTTGAGCAAAAAAAGAAAAGAAAAAGGAGATAAATGTAGAATTGTCATTACATAAAAGAAACTGTAGGCTGTTATGTACACATATCGTGGATGTGCCAAATTCCACTTGAACACGAATTTTGTACTATCTAAAGACAAATTTCTGTAGTTTGCGTGATCTCATCTTACAAGTCATTTTAGTGATTAGACTACAAGACATTATGGCCCTTGAAGATTTTTTCGTTGTGGATTTCTTAGTTTTTGACGAGAAAATAGATGATGGTAATAAAGAAAAACTGATAATAACTATTTTAAAACAGATATTAATTTTGACTTTTTTACTCCGAAAGTACGTAATCCTTACGCTCTGGATATTGACGCTAGTTAATAGTTGGAAATTGACAAAACTGAGGAACCAATACTTCATCCCAACTACGCATGTTTAAGTTTTATTTGAAACTATAGTTGTATTCTAAAAGGCTTTCTGACTACACTTGGAGATATTTTAAGATGCAGAAATATAAATGGATTTTACTGCAGTCCCTTTCAAATTCCAAGATTCGTGGATTAAAGAGTCATTTTCATGAGAGACGAAGACTGAAGATCTTATTATAAACAACAAAAAGACCAAGGAATAATGAACCTGCCATCAGTGGAAACTGCTATAGAGAAAAGCTTATGGTTGAAAGAGAAAGCTAGAGAGCTCATAAAGAGAGTAAAATGATTGGTGCAATTTATTCTTTTTCACATAACATAAATTGCTTCATTAGTTTTCGCCGTTTCCTGAAGGTGTGAATCTTTCAATTCTATGCATCCGAATTCTCGTGTAAACCGATTTCCTTTCATCCACCATAAATCAAAGTTTAGCAGTATACACACAGAGCTGACGTCAGGAGAGTCCGTTGTTCTACGTTGTGCCTGCGTGTATCCAACATCCTAGTATGGTCGGCTTGTTTTCTGGTTTTGTTGTGCCAGATCAGAATCCACATGGACTTTGGTATATGGCGATGTACTATATATTTGTTTCTGCTTTGAGGAAAATTTTAATCTCAAAAGTAACGAGTTGGTCATTACACCAATGGAACTCAGCCCCATGAGAGCCCCAGCAATTGATGGAGTCAGAATAGTTCCATTTATGGGAAATAACGCTCCAGCTGCAATTGGAATTCCTACCTGTATACACCATGAAGGTTGAATAACAATCTAGAACGATATTTTTCCAGATATTTCAAAATCGCAAATAACAGAAACATTAAAACAACAAAAGAAAGTATCAAATTCTTAGACATACACGCTCATCAATTTCTATATTTGGGTGGTAGAAGAACTTACAATGTTATAGACGAAAGCCCACCAAAGATTCTGCTTTACAGTATTCATGGTCAGCCTGCTAAGCTCCAATGCATCAAGTAGCTGCAATTAAATACAAAGATTAATTATCTACTAACATTCGATTGTCTAAATCAACCACATCCAAGAAATAGTCTGGGTGCACATAATAAAGTGTCTTAGCAGAAATAAAGGCATCGAGAACGTAACCTAATCATTCTTTGGTTATTGAAGTAAAAATACGTATTTTATGTAAATCAACTACTTTCAATCCACACCCAGGTGTCTCCTAGAATCTCAAGTGCACTAAAAGAAAAATGCAAAAGTGTTAAATAAAACTGGCCAATCCTATATATTATATTAGTGCAACATTCCAACGAGTTTGTCTTCTAAACTTTCAGAAGTGATTATAAGCTAAGAGGCTCATTGACAAGGGCAACAGAACCATCAAAAAGGGCTGTTTCCGAAGTACAAAAGGAGATTGAAAGATGAAGTCAAATAATAAAATAATTCAAAAATAATTGAATAGAATAGAACATGACTTCTTACAAATATAAGAATGTTTCAAGAAAAAGCTTAATTAAATAACAATGACCTGTGATAGCTGGTTGCGCATTAATACAATAGAAGACACCTCACTAGCAGCCCCGACACCTCCACCTAATGCAATACCAACATGTGAAGAAGCCAAGGCAGCTGCATCGTTAATTCCATCACCAACCATAGCAACAATGTTCTTATCTTTCTGTAGTTCATTTATGAACTTCTTTTTCTCATCTGGTTTCACTTCAGATAGCACCTGCAAATGGCAACATAAGCCAAACATTAAATAAACAATTTTTTCCGTTTATTAAAAAAATATTAACAAGCAAAAAATATTTAGGCACACAAGGATTCAGATCCAAGACATCTATATCTACCTGTTATAAAAGAAGGATTATTGGATAAAAATATCCTCAATATTCTATATTGATTAGGAAACGAATATGATAGGTTTCTTTAGTCAAGAAACCAATCTTTCACTCCTCACAGTACCCACTCACACAAAAAAGAAAGAATATGTATGTATATTGCTTCTGTAATCAAAGAGTGAAGTGTTTACAATCTTTCCCCAAGGGAGCACTCTCCCTCCACATGAACAACCTCCTATCAATACACTGAATATCAAAAACTCTTATGCCACCAGACTCCCCCTGCCTTCTTATAAAGGTAGTCCACTTCTAACTACCCAACAACAATTAATTCCTAAACTGTTTTCTCTGTCCTTCCCTATTACCCATTATAACCCATTATCCTATCAAAATATCATTAGAATGTTATTCATTTTAGCATATTTTCTTTCCCTATTTAGAGTTTGATTGTTAAAAATAGAGGTGACGAGAATGTAATGGGTGTGATTATTATCTATAAAATAATTCTTATTTTCCTTTTATAGTTCAAGTTGGTTAGAGATCTTGATCCTAGAAGCTCTATTTCCATTGCCGTGTAAAAAGCTGCTATTGTTGTTACTCTATCGCGGCCACTGTTGAGGTCTGATGAGGTCAATAGTGAGCTAGAAAGGTGCACCCTAGTAGAGTTGCCACGTGCCACCAGTACCAGCTGTTAGTATACACACTACAGTTAACTTGTATAGTTTACAAATGTATTGTACAACTTATTTTCTTTGAATAGTTATAGGTTTACCTGTAAACTGTTTTACTACTTTGTACAACTGTCAATTCTTATAATAGCTAGTAGTAAACTACACCTATAAATACATGTTGTACCCATGGTTCTAAGTGTGATATCTTTTCTCTATTCAATTTCTCTAAGATGGTATCTAGAGTTTCTTCAACAATCTAGCTTCTTCAAGTTGCGATTGCTTCCACTTCATCCCCTTTTGAATTCAATCAGTAATTATTCAAGGTTGATTCACTTCCTTAATTCACGTTTCTAATTGGTGATATGTTCTCAATTCAGCTCGAAATTGATTCAGCTTTGTTAATTTAAGGATTCAATCGCCGAATTGATCCTGATCTGACTCGTGATTGCTTCTTTTCAAGTGTTTTCCATTTCAATTGGTGAATTGTTCTTTGTTCTTATTTTTCTCTGTTCAACCGTATCTCTGAATTTGCACTTTGCGAAGGCTTCACTTGCTTTGCTCATGGTGATTTGGATATGCATAGAGTGAATTGCTGGTTTCTCTTATTCTTTTTGCTAAGCATTTCTGTTTTGCTTTGCAATCTTCATAATTCTGCTTGCTATGGCTTTTGCTTCGTTTCCTACATCTACTGCTAAGAAATTGGATGATTCTAACTACTTACATTGGCATCACTATGTTGAGCCAATAATTAAGTCACATAAACTCCAGCGTTTTGTTGTTAATCTAGTGGTTCCATTTAGATATCTCAATGAACATGACTGTGCTGCTAACACTGTTAATCCTAAATATGAAGCTTGGGAAGTTCAAGATCAAACACTGCTAGTGTGACTTCAGTCTACTCTCTCCAAATCTGTTATGTCTCGTGTTTTTGGATGCACTCATTCCTATGAGGTGTGGGAGAAGATTCACGAGTACTTTAGTCTCCAGACTAAATCTTGTGCGGGACAGCTACGTACTGCTATGCAATGTATCAAACTTGACTCCAAATTGATAGAGGAGTACTTGCTAAAAATTAAGAACTATGCTGACGAACTTGGAGTTGGTGTTCCTATCAGGCATGTAGAACCTGTTGATGCCATCTTGGATCCAATTATGCTACCGTTGTTTCTGTCATTGAAAGTAAGAAGTGCATTCCTTCCATTACTGAGATTGAAGCTCTCTTGTATGGTCATGGAAACATGGCTTACTCGTTATGTACAAGAGACTCAGCTTAATTACACCGTCTCTAAACTACACTCAAGTCTCTTACTCTCGTGGTGCCAATCAAAGAGGAGGTTATCAAGGATCCTCTCATGATGGAGGTCTTGCCAAAGGACGAGGTGGAGGTTTGCTAACTTTCAATGCCAAATTGGTCTAAAATTTGGTCATACAACCAATGTCTGCACTTCAAATTTGATTTCTCTAATCAGACGCATGAGTCACTGTTTTTTATTGATCCAGCTCACAACAATCTATTCCCTATTCAGCAGGTTCATAGAAGACTTCAAACACTTGGGTTAATCTGAATGCTAAATCTAATAACAATAATCAACCTAGTTCTATGTTGATTAAGTCTAACTCTCAAGGAAATGCTCATGCTTCTGGATACCAGATTCTGCTGCCAGTTTTCATGTCATTGGTGAACCACCGAATATTAAACAACTCCAACAATTTGAAGGTCCAAATCAGATATTCATTGCAAATGGTGCAGGTTTGAGTATCTATGGTGCTGGTTCATCTTTTGTATCACACCTTGTTAGGAATCCGAGAATAACTATCCAACTCCTAACAAACCTTATGATTCTAGAGTCTTGTTTCAGTTAAAAAATTTGTTGCATGTTCCCTCCATTATTAAAAATTTGTTAAGTGTTACTTTGTTTGTGTTAGATATATTGTGTTTTATGTTAATTAGGGAAACAGTCTCTATGTTAATTATATTGTTTTTACATATTCATTTGTATTTGGGCTTTGTCCACATTCTTATTATTATAAATACATTATCTTATGTATATTTTTTACATAAGGAAGATTAATCCTATACATAGTTTTACTATATGCAATATCTAATAGTCAATATTTGAATTTTAAATTCATTGAGAAAGGATTCTCTTGGTTCTTGTCATAGAACACTGGTTCTTATTTTAAAGGGGAAGAAACCCTGAGTTCTAATGCTTAATAGAGGAATCTCCAGCGTTGGTTGTACCATGAAACTAGGAAAAAAGTGGGTCCTCAAGGGATCAAACAACGGATGGAAATCCTTTGCAAAAGGCAATCGTGGATAATATTGTTCACATTGTATAAAAATCTAATCATACTAAAGAGACATGCTTCAAACCCCATGAAAGAGATAAAGTCTTGGAATGCAAGGGAGGCAACAAAGGAACCTTAGAGATGGGCAAGTGATACAACCTTAGAACATGAAGAAATAGATCAACCCATTGCTTCACCTCAACTGGATGTTCTTATAAAAGTCTATAAGGAGGAAATATATCATTTCAGAACACCAATTAAATGAATGCTTAAGTTCTCTAGATCATTTACTTTGGTCATAAAAGGTAAGAGTTGGTCCTATGTCTCATGGTTTTTGGATTATTGATTTTGGAGCAACTAATCACATGACTCCATTTCCTATGCTCTTCAATTCATATGTCAAAATGATTGGAGAACAACTCATTAAATTGCAAATGATGATAGTGTATCCATATATGAATCCAAGAACATAACTTTAGAATCATATATTATATAAAAGAATGCTTTATATGTCTCACAACTCACCAATAATCATATTTTATACATAGACTTATAGAAGATTTGAATAATTCAATAACTTTTTGTTCTTATTGTGTATTTCAAAACCTTGATACGAGGAAGATGTATTATGTGTTTGAGTCAGAGGGCCAAAAATAAACAAAGATCATATGCTAACAAGCAACACCGTAAACGTGAGCAGTTCCCAAATATGGCTTCATCATAGAAGATTTGGACATCCATTATTCCACCTTATCAAATCCTTGTCTCCTCATTTGTTTTCCATAGAGCCTATTGAGTCTTTCAAATGTACTATTTGTTTTAAAGTATTGTTGTAATTAGAGAAGATATCTTTAGAATCTTTCTAATTAGAGAAAATAGATATACAATCTTCTATTTTATTTATTTTATTTTGTTTTTCTAGTTTCCCTATTTTCCGTTTTAGGATAATTAGATTGTTACAAATATAGGATATGAGAATACATTTTCAATTAATTTTGAATAATAAATTTCAGTCTTATTTTCTACTAGTATCATTGTGCTAGAGCCCTTCTTTTCAAGATGTCTATTCCTTAAACCTACTAGGAAGAGGCTGTGTTAATTGACACATACCTCATTAATAAGTTATTCATGCCTGAAACGACTATTTTTATTGATACATACCTCATTAATAAGTTATTCAAGCCTGAAACGACCTTAGTCCTACAGAGTCTTTATTGTCAATTGTTTTTTGTTTTTCTCTTAGAGTAAAGTCTACCTAATTGGGTTTTCTGATGTGCTATTTTTGTTCAGTCTCATAATCCTAATTGTAGTAAATTAGACCCTAGACCTTTTAAATGAATCTTCATTAGTTATCCTTCCAACAAAAAAGGCATTAATGTTATCCTCCTCCTCATAGTCATGTTTTTAAAACTATGAATGTCACCTTTCATGGAGCATATTCGTTTTTTGTTAGCCATTCTTCTGGGGGAGAAAACTCTTAAAGAGGAGGACCTTTCCTTCCTGTCATGTCTTTGCAAGATGAAGCCACCATAGATGGGATAGTTCTAGCCCACACTAAGGAAAGAGGAAGAAGACACATTCTTTGCATAAATTATCAAAGGGAACAACCCACTTTGGCTCTCAAGAAAGAATTGTTTTCTGACTTGGATGTAAGGATCGTTAAAATTAACAGTGAGAAGGTACGTGTTATTGAGAATTTACTCATTGTATTAAGAGAGGGAAAAATTGCGTGTTAAAGCTTTATTGCTACCAAACCATAATAGGTAGCACATTTAATTCAAGCCTTGTACAATAACTTCTAATTGGATTTTTTAATATTTGTAAGCTTACTATGAAAGGAAAATAAAACTTCACATGTTTAAGCATGGGAAGTTATGCATAATACATCTTGTGTAGCTCCACCTTGTATCTTATCATCTAAAGTGAACAAGTAAAAATTTCTGATTATTAAGCCATTGATGATTCAAAGCTGCTGAAGATAATTTATAGTGGGGAAATTTCGTTGTATAAAACAAAGTAATATTCAGTTCTCAGCCTCTTTTCGATGGAGTAACATCTTCAATATGGCATTGACCAAGTGTAGACCGGTGCTCTACCAGTCATATCTAAACAATATTGTACTAAAATCTCAGCCATACATGTGATCTTAATATAAAATTATATCATAGTTGAAAGCCTTTCACCTTATCTTTGGGAATTCCAACAAGAGAAGCAACATGCTCAGCAGCATTCTTCTTGTCTCCTGATAGCATGTATATATCTAGATTTTGCTTTGACAATCTGTCAACAACGTCTCTTGCATCTTCCCTTATCTCATCTTGAAAATAAATTAGGCCAGCTAAAGTATCGTCAATTCCAACATAGACAAAGGATTGATTATTATATTTCTCCACTTCTTGATCTAAACTGTCAATAACTCCATGCCTGCACAAAGTAAATCACCTGCTGAAGGTTTGAAGTTTATAAAGAAAAAATAATAAATGTTTGTTAGATACAACGAAAGCTATTGGCCTCTTAGTGAAATGAACTGAGTCTAAAGCAAGTAAACACCAGTATGCTGCAATTGTTTGAAGGAATTGTCTGCTGTAATAAAAAATAAATAAGTAATGCTGCAAGGTGTATTAATTGTCTCATGACGTAGGCCAAGTGAATCAAGTTATAATCGAACCATGAAATTTGGAGCCTTACATTCTTAAGTAAAAGAATTGAACCCTAACTACGAATTATTAATGATAGGCATTCAATCCAATAAATAAGAAATATTAAAGAAATTGAGTAACATCATATATTGTGTATGCTTGGATAAATGACCAGTTACCTGGTGATCCATTCCAATGTACCAACCGAAACCTTTTTGTTATCAATTGTTGCCACAGCACCAGACCCAGGTTCTTCCAGGAATGTTCCATCTATTACCTGTAAAATTTGCTGTAAGGCATAAGCTGACTACAAGAAGCTAATGTGTACTTGAAAAATAAAAGGCATACTTTATAACTCCTCTGTTTCAATTCTACAATACTTGTTAGTCAGTCTGACAACTAAAATACTGACTGTAAAATAGTAACCAAACTGTAGAAAAAGATAAGTTGCTAAACAGGTCAACTGGTGTTCATCTCAACAGGAAAATGACAAATGCTTGAATAAGGCAATAAGATAACCCCAAACACAGAGAACATTAACAAGAAATAAGATGAGGAACCTTAGCATTATGACAATTAACAGCCACAGCAGCATCCACAATCGCTTTACCAACTGGATGTATGGAATTCGATTCTACTGCAGCTGCTAGCCTTAGAACTTCAATATCAGACAAAGCATTTTCTTCAGTTTCGCTGCATTAGAAAACACGGTTATATAACCTCTTAGTTTCATAAAGTAAATAAAAAGTATCCGAATTCAGAGTATAGGCGCTAAATCTAGAGATATGATTTCTCACTATATCTATGTTTCCCAAAATATATCCACTCTTTTTCTTTGTTCTTAAAGTTGTTGGACCAAAGCATCCTACAAACCGTTATTTTGAGTGTTACAAAAACTATTTGATATAGAGTTTTAAGTTAATTATGGAAATGTAGACGGTTGAAATTAGAGGAAAATCTTCCTAAAATATCTATAGAATCTTTCTAATTAAAGAAAATATGTGTAAAATCTTCTAGTTTATTTTTCAGTATATTGTTTTCTTATTTCCCTTTTATAGAAGATTAGATTGTTACAAATAGGGGTAAGGAGAATGTAATAGATATGAATGATAATAATAAAATTCATTCTCTTCTTAAGTTGGAACCAAAGCTACCAATCTTGTTACAAATAGAGCTTCGTTTTCACTGCAACAGTTGCCACCGCTGCCGCTATCTAGCCGTTGTGGCTGCCGCCGTAGCCGTTGGGGTTGTTGATAGAGAAGAAAGGTGCGCCCAACTCCAGCAAACAAAACACCGAAAATTTCTCCGGAAAAGATGCCGCCATGCACCATCATCGTCACCGGCGCGTGTAGCACAAGCGCCTAGTTCCAGCGAGACCCACTCGCTGCTGCCATCACAGAAAGGTTCGCCGGAGCCCTCTAAATCCGTTCCACGGGTCAGTGACGTCCCATTTGGCCCAGATCTGAGTAAATGAGTTTTGAGTTCTACTCCTTTTTCCCGGTGTAGCCCACACATCGTCGTCATCTCGGATAGGGTCACCGGAGACACCGGATAAAGATATAAAGCTAGATTGGTGGCAAAAGGCTATACCCAAACTTATGGGATTGACTATGAGAGACATTTACCCTAGTGGCAAAGATGCATACAGTTCGAGTTGTTCTCACTTTGACTACTCATTTTGGCTGGGACTTACAACAGTTGGATGTGAAGAATGTCTTTCTTCATGGAAATCTAGAAGAGGAAGTGTACATGGAGATTCCCTCAGGTTTTAAAGTGAAAAATGAAAGAAACAAGGTATAACTTCTAAAGAAAACATTATATGGTCTTAAGAGAAAAATGGTTTCCTTGGGATATAGACAAAGCCAAGGAGATCATACTCTATTCTAAAGCACTCTTCTACATGTAAACTCACTATATTCCTTGTCTATGTGGATGACATGACTATTGCAGGAGATGATGAAATAAAAAAGTTGTCGTTAAAAGAAAAATCAGCTTAATTTGAAATGGAAGACCTAGGATAGCTCAAATATTTTCTTGGATTAGAGGTTGCTTACTCCAAGAATGGAATTTTCATCTCTCAAAGGAAATATGTACTTGATCTCCTCAAATAAACAGGAAAGCTGGGATGTATAACCTCAACATTCCTATAAAACAGAATCACAAAATCGAACGGGAAGAAAGTGCTCTTGTAAAGAAGGCCTAATATTAGAGATTGGTATGAAAATTGATTTATCTATCACACACAAGACCAGACATTGCGTATGCAGTTAGTGCAGTGAGCCACTTTATGCATGATCCAAGAGAGAGACACCCAGAAGTAGTTGACAAAATTCTCCCGTACTTGAAGTCAAGTCCAGGAAAAGGGCTATTATTCAAAAGGGAAGACACTTTGACCATGAAAATATATATTGATGCTGACAATGCAAGTTCTATTACTGACAGAAAATCTACTTTTGGGTATTGTGTGTTTCACTGTTGGGAAAAATCTCCTTATACACACTTATAACGTGACCCACACAAATAATATTACTCTTCAATCCATTGTGGGTTTGACCCACACAAATAATATTACTTTTCAATCCATGGTGGGTTATTTTTATTAAACCTTAGCAACCTTTAAATAGGTGCAAATCGGGCCTTGGGCCAATTACAAATAATAAAAACTGACAATAAAATATTAACTTACCTAAAAATAAAATATCCTCATTCTATCATAAAATAATATTCTATCTAATAAACATAAAATCATAACTACCCATTCTTATTTTCTCTCTATCAAATCAAATCTCCGGCGGCGGCTCCGTCAACGGCTCCGGCGATGCTCCGGCGATGCTCCGACGATGCTCCGGTGAGGTTCCGGTGATGGCGGCAGCTCCGGTGCGGCAGTGGCCTTTCTTGGCTGCAGTAGAATGACATAGGTTGAAAGACTTTTAGTAGGGGCTGCCGGCAGCCATGGCGCCCGGCCGCCGGCAGACGGCGAAGACAATGGCTAAAGAATCAGAGAACCTTGCTCTGATACCATATGAAATAGGAAGAAGATTAGGAGAAATCTCCCTTGTGTTGAATATACACATAAGGTCCTTTATCTATAATAGAAGAAATATGGGCTAAGCCCAAAATACAAATAAGAAATATAAACAAACTAAATAAGAAATATAAACTAACTAACTAAAGATAAGAGATAAATATAAACTAAATATAATATTTCTCACACTTGGAAATAGTCTGGTAACGTGGAGAAGGAAAAGGCAAGATAGAGTATCTTGTTCTAGTGCAAAAGCTAAATTTCGAGTTCTTACTCAAGGAATGTGTGAAGGACTCTGGGTGAAAATCATTTTGGATGACCTTAATGTCAAGGTGGACAACCCTTTGCAACTACACTATGACAATAACTTTGCTATAAGCATTGCCCATAATCTAGTACAGCATGATAGGACCAAACTCATTGAGATTGACAGACATTTCATTAAAGATAATATCTAGACAGAGACTATGTGACTACAACTCATGTTGCTACAAAACTTAAAATGTTGTAAGTCTCACATCGACTAGAGATGAGGTCATTTAAGTGTATATAAGTGGGTGCAAACCTCACCCTACAAGCCGGTTTTGTGGAGTTGAGTTAGGCTTAAAGTCCACTTCTAACATGGTATCAGAGCCATGATTGGAGCCTATCCTAGCGATTTCTATTGTCGTTGGGCATGTTGTTCCACCCGCTATCGGGCCGCTATTGGACCACCCATTAAAAAGTCTAATCCCACGCTCGAGATGTATATACCTCGGCGTGNGGGGGGGGNNANNTGTTGAAAGTCCCACATCGACTAGAGATGAGGTCATTTAAGTGTATATAAGTGGGTGCAAACCTCACCCTACAAGCCGGTTTTGTGGGGTTGAGTTAGGCTTAAAGTCCACTTCTAACATAAAATAGCAGATATTTTTACAAAAGGGCTCCTCCGAGTAGATTTCAAGATCTTGTAGGCAAGTTGGGAATGAGTGATAGTCATTTACCAACTTGAAAGGGAGTGTTGTAATTAGAGGAAAATCTTCCTAATTAGAGAAAATATTTGTTGGGTCTTCTAGTTATTTTTCAGTATATCATTTCCTTATTTCCCTTTTTTAGAAGATTAGATTGTTACAAATAGAGGTAAGTAGAATGTAATAAACATGAATGAAAATAATAAAATTCATTCTCTTTTTCAAGAATTCAAGAAACAATGGTTTCCTTAGAATTCAGACAAAGCCAAGGAGATCATACTCTATACATAAAGCATTTTTCTACAGGTAAACTCACTCTATTGGTTTTTTTTGTGGATGATATGAATATTGCAAGAGATGATGAAATAGAAAAAGTAATGTCAAAAAGAAAAATTAGTAGCCCAATTTGAAATGAAAGACCTAGGAAAACTCAAATATTTTCTTGGAATAGAAGTTGCTTACTCCAAGAATGGAATTTTAATCTTCCAAAAGAAAATATGTACTTGATCACCTCAAAGAAACAGGAAAGTTAGGACATAGAACCTCAACAGTTCCTGTAGAACAGAATCACGAAATTGGAAGTGAAGAAAATACTCCTGTAGAGAAGGCCCAATATTAGAGATTGGTAGGAAAATTGATTTATCTGTCACACACAAGACTAGACATTGCTTATGCAGTTAGTGTAGTATGCCAATTAATGCATGATCCAAGAGAGAGACACATACCAGTAGTTGACAAAATTCTACTGTACTTAAGGTCAAGTCCAGTAAATGGGCTATTTGTTGTAATTTGAGATAATATCTTTAGAATCTTCCTAATTAAAGGAAATAGATACATAATCTTTTATTTTATTTTATTTTATTTTTCCTAGTTTTCCTACTTTTCCTATTTCCCTTTTTTAGGAGAACTAGATTATTACAAATAAAGGGTATGAGAATGTATTTTCATCATTGAGAATAATAAAATAAGTCTTATTTTCAACTTGGTGTCAGAGCTCCTGATCTTAGGTCTTGGTTCTGTTGTAACAAGTCACACCGTTGCCGTTGTCCAACCACCGCCGCTGCCGACGTCGCCGGTTGGGGCTGTTGATAACGCAAAAAGGTGCACCCAACACCGGCGATCACAATGTCGGAAGTCGCTCCCTGAGAGGAGCTGCCACGCGCCGCCACCGTCATTGGCACGTGTAGCCCACGCGCCCACCTTTGACGAGACCCACTCGTCGTCGCCGCCATAAACAGGGTCGTTGGAGCCTCTTAAGTCTATTCCTAGGGTCAGTGACGACTCGTTTGGGGTGTATTTGAGTAGATTTGAGTTTTAAGTTTTGCTCTCTTTTTTCTCGACGTGACCCACTCGCCATCACCGCCACAGAAGAGTCGCCGGAGCCTCATGAGTCTGTTCCTAGGGTTGGTGACGACCCGTTTGGCCTTTTTTTGAGTAGATCTGAGTTTGAAGTTTTTGCTCTTTTTTCTTGGGTACGGGATGTCTGAAGAAAAAAGTATTCCTTTGGGGGTACCTAATGACCTACCAAATATAGGAAGTACCTATTGGTTGGATAGCCAAAATTACTTACAATGGAGCCAATTTATTCTAAGGGTTCTCAAGGGTCGTTCAAAACTTGATCACATTGATGGAGGAGGACCAGGACCAGACGACACTCATTTTTGAATTTGGGACAAGGACGTTTCATTAATTATGACTTGGATGTGGCAATCCATGATTCCTGAGATAAGGAAAAATTGTTTCATTCTTCTAAAAAAAATATGGGATGATTTACAAAGTACTTTTTCTTTAAAAAGGGATCTTGTTGCTTACTATGACATCAAGAACAGGATATTTAATACAAAACAGGGCTCCCTTTCTGTATCAAAATATCACGGAATCCTGAATGGTCTTTGGATGGAACTCGATCAGATCCAAACAATAAAGATGTGTAAAACAGATGTTGTCGCTCTTGCTGAATTCATTGAAAGGGAAATAATCTTTAAATTTCTCCAAGGCCTGAATCATGAGAACAACCCAATCCAGGTTCAAATTTTTGGAAGAGAAAAATTACCACCCTTGTCAAAAGTTTTTTTATAGTGAGAGGAGAAGAAACTCGGAGAATTGTCATGCTTCATGGAGCGATCTCCAACACAGGTTCTGCCATGACAATTGGAAAGGAAGTCCACAAGGGAACAAACGTTGGGGGAAAGACGTTTGGAAGAGATACTCATGGGGACTATTGTTCATACCGAAAAAGATCTGGACATACCAAGGAAACATGCTTCAAACTCCATGGAAGAAAGAATATTCTCGAGCGCATGGGAAAAAACAAAGGGCCTACTCAAACATGGGTAAATCATACTACCTCAGAACGGGAACCTACCAATCAATCTAGTCCTTCCCAGTCTAATCCACCACCACCATCAGATCTTGATATGAAAGCTTATAAGGAGAAACTCGAGCGCTTGAAAGCAATAGTTGAATCAATGAGTAAGCCCACTGGATCATGTACTCTATCCATAAAAGGTGAGATTTGTCTCCATATTGTTGGTCATGTGTCTCAAGGTATTCGGATCCATGATTCAGGTGCAACTGATCATATGACACCTTTTAGTGGGTATTTTGACTCATGGAAAAAGCAATAAAGAACAACTCATTACTATTGCAAATGGTCAGGGTATACCTTTATGTGGTTCTGGGAATATATTTTTGGACTCATCTATTATATTGAAGGATGTTTTACATGTTCCTCAATTAGCTAATAGTCTTATCTCTATGCAAAAACTCACAAAGGATTTAAATTGTTTAGTAATATTTTTTTCCAACTTATTGTGTTTTTCAGGATCTTGCCACAGGGAAGACAATTTTAACTTCTAAGGAGCAAAGTGGGTTGTATTTTTTAGAGTTTGATGACCAAAGCAACACACAAATCATGAGTCAACAAACTACATCGGAGACGTGGGCAAAATCTCAAATATGGTTACATCATCAAAGGCTTGGGCATCCATCATTTAGTCTTATCAAGTCCTTGTTTCGCCATTTGTTTACCAAGGAGTCTGTTGAGTCTTTTAATTGTGATATTTGTCAATTGTCAAAACACCATCGTGTATTTTATCATATTAGTAATAAAAAAAAAGTATTTCTCCATTTGATTTAATTCACTCTGATGTTTGGGGTCTTATCATAGATTCTATTTCCGGAGCCAAATGGTTCATTACCTTTATTAACGATTGTACATGTGTCATGTGGGCATACCTTATAAAAAAATAAATCCGATGGTTTTCAAATTTTTGTTAATTTTTTCCGTCTTGTCCAAAATCAATTTGGAAAATATATCAAAGGAATTAGGTCTGATATTGTTACTGAATATGTGAATCATGAATTTCTCAATTTCTTTTTCTCATAATGGTATTGTTCATGAACTAACTTGTGTTAACACCCCTCAACAAAATGGGGTTGCTGAAAGAAAGAATCGTCATCTTCTTAAAGTAACTAGAGCTCTTCTTTTTCAAATGTCTATTCCAAATGTTGTGTTAACGGTCACATATCTCATCAACAGGTTACCCACTCGTATCTTAAATGATATTAGTCCTATAGAGTCTCTATTGTCTTTTGTTCCTTCTTCCCTAATAACGAGTCTACCTAGTCGAGTCTTTGGATGTGTTGTTTTTGTTCACTCTCATCATCCTAACCGTGGCAAATTAGATCTCAGAGCTCTTAAATGTGTCTTTAATGGGTATCCTTCTAATAAAAAACGATACAAATGTTGTCATTCTCAGAGTCGTCATGTCTTTATTACCATGGATGTCACCTTTCATGAAAAAAAATCCTTTTATGTTAGTCCACCACTTCANGGGGAGAAAGCACTTGAAGTGGATGAACTCTCCTTCTTGTCATTACCGTGTTTGTCTTTGCAGGATGCTCAAGACCTGAGCAATGAAGCTACCATAGTCCACAGTGACGAAGAAGAGGAAGAAGACATATTTTATAACAAAAAATATGAAAGAAGAGAACAACCCACTTCGACTCTCGAGCAAGAAAAATTGTCTAATCCGAAGGTGAGGATCCCTGAAGATATCAATGAGGAGGAGGTAAGTATTACTGAGGATTTACCCATGCATTGAGAAAGGGAAGAAGATCATGTTCTAAATATCCTATTTCTCAGTATGTTTGCAATAACAATCTCTCTGATAAGCACAAAAGTTTTATTGCTGCCATTTATGTCACAAAAACTCCTCCCTCAATCCAGGAGGCCATGAAACTTGAACATTGGAATCAAGCCATGAAAGAAGAGATGAATGCATTAGAAAGAAATTNAACTTGGGAGATTGTTGATAAGCCAAGAGACAAGAAGGCAGTAGGGTGTAGATGGATATTCACAGTGAAACATAAGGTAGATGGGACAATAGAAAGATATAAAGCTAGATTGGTGGCAAAAAGATATACCCAAACATATGGGATTGACTATGAGGAAACATTTGCCCCAGTGGCAAAGATGAATACAGTTCGAGTTACTCTCGCTTTGGCTCCCCATTTTGGATGGGACTTACACCAGCTGCATGTGAAGAATGCCTTCCTTCATGGAAATCTAGGTGAGGAAGTTTACATGGAGATTCCCTAGGCTTTGAAGTGAAAAATGAAAGAAACAAGATATGCCTCTTGAAGAAAGCATTGTGTGGTCTTAACCAATCCTCTAGAGCATGGTTTAGAAGATTTACAAAAGCAATGGTTTCCTTGGGATACAGACAAAGCCAAGGAGATCATACTNTATTCATAAAGCACTCTTCTACAGGTAAACTCACTCTATTGCTTATCTATGTGGATGATATGATTATTGCAGGAGATGATGAAACAGAAAAATTGGCATTAAAGGAAAAATTGGCAGCTCAATTTGAAATGAAAGACCTAGGAAAAGTCAAATATTTTCTTGGAATAGAGGTTGCCTATTCCCAGAATGGAATTTTCATCTCTCAAAGGAAATACGTACTTGATCTCCTGAAAGAAACAGGAAAGCTGGGATATAGAACCTCAACAGTTCCTATAATACAGAATCACAGAATTGGAAGTGAAGAAAGTGCTGCTGTAGAGAAGACCCAATATCAAAGATTGGTGGAAAAATTGATTTATCTATCACACACAAGACCAGACATTGCTTATGCAGTTAGTGTAGTGAGTCAATTTATGCATGACCCAAGAGAGAGACACATGCAAGCAGTTGACAAAATTCTCCAATACTTGAAATCGAGTCCAGGAAAAGGGTATTATTCAAAAGGAAAGAGACATTGACTATGAAGAAATATATTGATGCTGACTATGCAGGTTCTATTAATGACAAAAAATCTACTTCTGGATATTATGTATTTCTTGGAGATAGTCTGGTAACATGGAGAAGCAAAAAGCAAGATAGAGTATCCCGTTCTAGTGCAAAAGCTGAATTTCGTGTCCTTGCTCAAGGAATGCGTGAAGGACTCTAGATGAAAAACATTTTGGATGATCTTAAAGTCAAAGTGGAAAACCCATACACTGTGACAATAAGACTGCTATGAGCATAGCCTATAATCTAGTACAACATGATAGAACCAAACACATTGAAATTGACAGACATTTCATCAGAGATAATCTTGACAGAGGCTTTTTGATTACAACTCATGTTCCTACAGAACTTCCAATAGCAGATATTTTTACAAAAGAGCTTCCTCGGGTAAATTTCAAGATCTTGTAAGCAAGTTGGAAATGATTGATATTCATTTACCAACTTGAGGGGGAGTGATTTGAGATAATATCTTTAGAATCTTCCTAATTAGAGGAAATAGATATATAATCTTTTATTTTGTTTTATTTTCCTAGTTTCTCTATTTCCCTTTTTTGGAAAATTAGATTATTACAAATAGAGGGTATGAGAATGTATTTTTTATGATATCAAAATAATAAAATCAGTCCTATTTTCTACTTATTATTTATTGTACTATGTGTTGGACTTGGACCTGGTTCCCAGGAGCATGCTTTAGACCTAGTTCCTAGTAGCATGTTCTAGAGTTCTCTTCTTTTCTCTCATCCATTGTATCTAATGTATCTCAAACTACTATAAATATGAAAACCTGAGAGGGGTAAACACTCTCAAATTTATTTTAATTTCATTTTATTTTTCTCAAGTATAATATTATTTTACACATAAAATTATGTTTCACGTTCATTTTATATGCACCACAGTCTCCTTCTAATCCTTAAGAATAATAATGCCCATTTCATTGTTTCCTCAAAACCTTTCTTATGTACCAAAGTTTAAGTCTTGTAATATCATAAGAGTTTTCCTCTAACCCATTTAGTTCCTCCAAACCTAGGGTTGATTCTATACTTGTAATATGGATATGTTGGGTAGATGAAAAACTAGGCAAAGTTCACATCTTTAGCAATGTTTGTAATAAATGAACATAAAAAATCCCTACACTACCTTGAAATAGCATTTTTCATGCATGGCGCAGTGACAATGTTTGTCACAACAGGTCTACCAATTGTGAGGGTCCCTGTTTTGTCAAACACAACAGTGTTTACCATTGCAAACTTCTCTAGAATGTTTCCACCACGTAGAAGTAAACCTCTTTTAGCCCCCAGAGATGTTCCAACCTTTTTATACACAAAATTGTACAATATGGCTAAGTTCAAACATAATTATAACTAACGATGATAAATGTAGTCTTCAGAAAACTTTACCAGCACTGCAGTAGGTGTGGCTAACCCAAGTGCACATGGACAAGCAACAACCTGCACCAATAAACAATATTAAAGGCTTAAAATAGGCTTATTTTCCGTTTTCTATCAAGGGAAAAAACGATGTACTTGAAGCCCTAAATATACGGAAGAAACTGATTCCTTGGAATAATATAGCATTTGGAGTTCCCTTTCTTTTTCTTTTTCAATTTAAAAGTTACTTCAGAATTTAAGTTTAAAAACAATACTTTCAAAAGTAAAGCTAAAACCGTTTGGAGATTTTATGGTTTTACAGCTTATCTGAAACTTCTATACCACAAACAATTTCATCAAACACTTGGCATGCACAACAAACCCATACAACAATGCAGACAGATCTAAATATTCGACATCCCTTGCACTCTATATACCAATTTGCTCTCTACCTAAATCTCTGACATCCTAGCTGCTTGCATACGAAAAATGGTCGATCAATTAAACTACACAAGAGAGTTTATTTATCCCCTCCCTTTTCTCACTAACAAAAGTGAAGGAAGTAATGCAGTACTGAGAAAAGAAAGGAACAGAATTTGCATAAACTGAAAGTGATTTATTGCATTTCTTATGTGAAGAGTATATGCTCAAGCTTTGGTAACAAGACTATGGATCTAATAAACTGACATCTCAGCATACTGACTTCAGTTAGTTTGTTACACCTTTTTGCAATTAGACTAAAGATATAACTAACTGACAGCTCAGCATAACTGATTTCAGTTAGTTCGGTCAAATGCTAACTAGGCACCTACAACACTTGGTGCTTAACAACTATCATAGCATTCTATAAAAAAGAAAACACCTAAAACATTTTGATAAAATTGATAGCACCAAAATCATTGTAAATTATGGCAAACACTTTGCACTGTTAAACACTACCCCAATGAGCTTTTGTGGAAGCTCCTTTAATTTTTAGAGCGCTTCTTAAAATCGTGTTTACTCACTGTTCCTTTTAAGGAGCAGAAAAACCAAAAAAAGGTGCCCCAAATGCCATCTAAGAGATATAAAAGAATAAAATGCTAGTGCAAAATCTGAATATATTCTATCGTTGTATGTTATTCTGTGCAATATATTGCTTCTGGTTTAAAATAGAGTAGAGGTACAAAAACTGGAAAATCCCCATACTAAGTAAAGAATCCCTAAAGAAAAGAAACTATGTAAAGAGTCCCTAGAGGTTGACTTATCAATTCACTAGCACCCATAGTGATAGCCCATCCAAAACCATTTGACAACTAGTAGCAATAAAATAACTATAGAATATAGTGAAAAACTATATTTCTGATTAATCTCCCTTATGTTAAATACACACATAGGGTTCTTTATTTATAATAGAAAAAATATGGGCTAAACCCAAAATACAAATAGAAATAATAACAAACTAGCTAAAGATAAAAGATAAATATAAAATAAAGATAATATATCTAACATTCTCCCTCAAGCTGGTACATACATATGTACCAAGCTTGTTACTAATATAATCCATCAAGACTTGGTGAAAATATTTGCTTCTGCACTCGAGTGACACCAGATTGCTAATGATTTGCAAGACGACATAGAAGACGAAATACCAACCCAAAAGACTCCCCTGAGCAACAAATTTGGGAGGTTGCTCCCTGTAAATCTCTTCTTGCAAATCGCCCTTGAGGAATGCCACCAATGGATAAAGAGGTAATTGTTGGAGAGCCACCACGGCTATAAATAAGCTAACAAAACCATCTTTTCCATGAAAAAAAAAACATATATGGACGAGTCAAACGCAATGGTGACAAAAGAGAGGTCTGAAGAGATAGCAGCAGAAGAAACCATGAATGAACAAGAGAGAGAAATTATAAAAATAAAAAAATTCTCTAATCAAGGCAACTGAAAAAGGAAAAAGAGCAACCTCGATGTTCTGAATAACTGCCTGAGAGGAGACGGGATGTGCAACAACACACGATGAAAAAGAGTGACCTCGATGCTCTATATCGCTGTGAGACATGCCACCATGCATGATGGAAAAAGGAGAAGATCCACAACTTTAAAAGACGCTAAGAGCGCGTAGGAGCTCCAATGAAGGCGTTGTTGATGGCATGATGGTTTCCTAGCCGGGACAACAAAAACCATGTGACCTTCGGTCGAAACTAGAACATTGGTAGTGGCAGCGGTAGACAATAGCGGTAGATGACAACACCGGCGACAACAGTAGATGGCACCACCACCGACAGCGGCAAATCTAGTGGTAGAGGCACCAAAAACTTTTTCCTCAAAAGAACCTTAGGCTCTAATACCATGTTGAATATAGTGAAAAACTATATTTAGGATTAATCTCTCTTACGTTAAATACACACATAGGGTTCTCTATTTATAATAGAAGAAATATGGACTAAATCCAAAATACAAATAAGAAATAATAACAAACTAACTAAAGATAAAAGATAAATATAAAATAAAGATATATCTAACAATAACAATCTTTTTAGACTGTTACTACACATTTTGGCTGGTTTGATCCATCAGGCAGGACTGCAGCGACCAAACACATTTCTGGCTGAGCTGCACCAATTAAGTTGCAGGCTGACAATTCGCTGGCGCAGCCCAACACTGAGCAGTCACTAAGTGGGCTACAGCCCAAACGTCTACTATTTACTTTTTAATAAAAAGTACTTCATAGAAACGTCAATGATATAATAATTAAGAGGTATATGAAATCTATATAAAACCACTAATTTTCTATCATAATCCAACATATTATGTTTCAAAATTTTATATTTATTAAATTATCATATTTTATTTAAAACTTGAAGGTCATCAGAAATAACTTCTACCCTTAATCTCTTGTTAATTCCTTTTAACATGCAGATTTAAACACTATAAAAAACCTAGTCCAAACATATAAGGGTTCATATCTAAGTACAAAAATAAGGAAATATGGTTCTGCCCATTATGGGCCAATCAGTTGCAAGGCTGGGCCAAATTACTACTGGGCTTGAAATTTTAGAACCAAACTCACCACACATAGGGCTATTAAAGTTATCCGTGGCCCATTTGTTGGGTATTGGAAAAATGTTGGTGGCTGACATCATTTAGGATATCATAAATCATAAAGTGCTCTGTATTTGTTGTATATTTTTCGGTACACACTATTGATCCCTATTTAGAAGACAGTAGAGATGCAAAAAATAAACAATGCTGCTAATCAGCCAAAACTATTCCCCAGCAAAACATAATAAATAAGGAAAACTGGACTCCTTCTAATCGTTACCCTTTAATTCGTATTCTAAGTAGAAAACATGACAAATGTTAAACATATTTACTAGGGACACATGTATTGATTCAGATAAAATAGCGGTTTATAGGGATAAAAATTTCTTCAGGATATCCATATTGATTAAGATAAAATATTTTTATAATATTTTTATTTCAGCATACTTTGTTTTCTTATTTAGAGAGATTTTTTGTTACAAACAGAGGAGCTAAGAATGTAATAGGTGTGATTGTAAATAAAATGATAGGTTTTCAATGTGAAAACCCAAGCAAGCACTCTTCTTACTCTCTCAACAGCAAAACACAGAAAAGAAAAGAATTGAATTGTATTATTCAACAAGAATGTAGTATGCAACAAGGATATCAGAGGCTTAACCCTCCACCACTGGATGAAACCAGTCAATCAAGTAAGTGTCTAAAAGTGTCTTACTGAACCAATCAACTTCTATTTATACAATCATTCCCCCCACACCACTTAACTGTATGACAGTTAAGTGTACGCTCTCCCAACTAACCCATCTAACTAACTCTCTTATTCCTCCTCTCATATACAATCCATCCTTGCTTCTCTTTAGGCCTATCATAAAATCATTTCTTCTTATTATAGAATTCTTAATATTGTTTCTAATAGTGTCAAAGAATATTTAGTCTAATGGCCAAGCCATCAAGCAAGAGTAACAAAACAGACTTTATAATTCTGATCCAAAATCATTAAGATGAAGGGAAAATACACTCAAGCTGCCCAGAGCCCCAATCATCATTATACGCATTGGATATATGTGGTTCATGGAAAGCATTTGAATTGAAAAATACCAGAACGCTGCAAGCAAGCTGCAAAGCCAGTGAAACTGAATTTCCTTGATATAAAGCAGGAGGCAAAATGTGTGCCCCATACAGACTCCAGAATGTGAAAGTAGCAGCAGAGGCTGCCATCACTCCATAAGTGAAATGTCCAGCCACCTGGATATAAACAAAAAGATGTTACTCAATTCAATAAAAGATGCAAGAGTAATACTCAGTTACCGATAAAGTAGAACAAAGGAAGACTCAAGGAATAAGACCATTTGAATCACGAGGATATCAGAATGACAATGTTTGTTATTGCAATATTGGAAGACTATTGATTTTTTTTCAGCACAGGAAACACGTGCTTCAACAAAGGTAATACAAATGAAACATGCCTACAAATAGATTTGTTGCATATATGAAGACATCCATTGCTAATGCTCAAATGTTCCATATCAACTACCAATACAAACAAATGTACTTCTTATAAGACTTGGGAATCCTCTTCCCTTGAGCTAGTATTTCAAGTAGAGTTGGGTTGGGTCCCCTCCTGAAATTAGATCTCCACTACTAGAGTTCAATCCTTGTTGTCTCCATAATTATTAAAAGTTGAGTTGGAAATTTATCTTCATTGCTCAAATCTTAAGGATGAAACATAGTGAAGTAGATAATTTGATTCCTTATTGTTGTACTTCTTTTCTAAAAAATGTGTTTACTTAGTTGTGTATTGTTAGAATCTTGAAGAATCCTAACGATACAGTACCTCATGTATATTTTCTATACAAAGAAGATTAATTTTATACCTAGTTTTTCACTATATACAATAAGTGCAAACCTACCCTTACATACTTGTTTTATAAGGTAAGTTAGACCTCAATCCACTTTGTAAGAGGTGCATTAACTACACTAGAAAGGCCAACTACAACAACTCCATCCTTCAAAAACAAAGAACAAATCTTACACTGACTGCAAGCTTTCCATCTTATTTTTCAAGATTGAAATTTTTTCCAATCCAGAAGAAAGCATCAACTACAATACTAGATTTGTACATCTAGGTCACTATTTGCAGAAACTAACCTTAGCAACTAGCAAAACAGCTTGACGTAGGAATAAAATAGAACTTGCTATAGAATTATTAGAGATTCAGCAGAACCTTGTCTGCCAACCGTTGTACAGGAGCCTCCCTACTTTGTGCCTCTTCAACCAGACGAACAATGTTTGCCATAGAAGTTTCGCCACCTGGTCGTTGCACTTCCATTGTAAGAGTTCCGTTAAGATTTATACTACCAGCTGCTACCTCACTCTACAGACATAAAATCCATCAATCAGTCACTAAAATCAACTGTTCAGCACTTCACAACGTGAAGGGTTCAATCATACATACACAGAAAATTAAGCCTTCTTATTAACGGTTAAGACATAACCAAATGGTTTTCTGTTTTATTGATAAATTGCACTCCATGATCACATTATAGAAATTTGCTGATTAAAAAAAAATGATGGAAACTCAGTTCAGGGCAGTTATGACAGTTATGTTTGCACTCAACACACTGCTTTAGAAAACAGTTCTATATTAGTTGTAGTTAGTTTTATATTAGAAACTGCAGGATGACAGTTATTTGTAGAAAATAACAGCTGGTAGTTATGTATTAGGAGAACATATGTCAGACTTAGGCAGAAGAGGAGAGTCCAACTCAAGGTTTAAGAACTACATCAAGTAGTTTATCCTACTTAACGGTCCAACTAAAAGACTAGTCCGTTATATAGGAGAAAACTTCTAGGTAGAGCTTGCAAAACAGCCCAATTTCAAGAATAGTACGTAAAATGGATTGTGTCAGACTGAAAATATTTAGCCTAAATTGAAGCAAACCAATTTTTGCTCAGCTTGTGGCTCAGATGAGCTTTTCGATCATTCTGTCTCAGGCTTATGAGTCGGCGCCTTTCTAAAATTAATCATTATAATTTTAGAAAATTGAAAATATGTAGTTTATCCCACTCGATGAGGGACTCCTAACAACATATATGATAAAAGGCTGTGTGTATTTGGACTGTGAGAAGCTATTTGCAATTTGAGAACTGAGAATACAGTTGATAGAAGACTTTTGCCGGTAAGACGGCAAGGGTATTGCTTATTGTATGTGACAGAGACATTTGCCACTGGGACAACATCCATAGGTGCTCAAAGGAACCAATAGAAGCAACAATATGTGTCAGAAGCCAAATAAATATCAAATTATCATAAAATATGTCAAGGCAGAATGTACCCCAGGCACTTTTGTTACAGGCAGTGGTTCACCAGTGAAACTTGATTCATCTACAGTGCTTCTACCAGCTCTCACAACTCCATCAGCTGGAATACGGTCCTAGACAAAGGGGTATATGGGTTAAAAGCAAAAATCAAGCAGCTTTGACAAGTAATTTATGCATATTACTTGTCAAAATCTAAGCAGAAGAATTCAAACTTCGAAATGATATTAGCAATGGTTTTGTAGCACAAGCAACATCACATATGACAAATTTGAAAGCAGTGATTATAGGCGTACTGCCCTCCCTCCTCTCCTCCTTCCCAACTAGTGGACAACATGTGATAGAACCTTCACAATCAACACAAAACGCACCAAACGCACACACCGGCTAATGAAATACACCTCTTCTTGTATTAAGAGTAACCAGAAAGAAAATGTACAGATAACATTGAGAGCCTAAACTCCCCCCACAAGATAACAACTCCTATTAGAAACTACAATCAATCCAAAAATCCTCTAAACAGTTATTCAAAAACTATTTATACAAAGTCAATTCCCGCCTTTCTTAACTGCCAAGGCAGTTAGGCTATTAATATTTCTTTCTTATCTCATACACTCCCGCCTCTTCAACAACCTTGTCCTCAAGGTTGAATTCGGGATATTGATCTTGGATGGTCACCCTGTCTTCCCACGTTGCACCCTCTCTTCCTCTTTCTTGCCACTCCACCAAAACTTGTTTTATCAGCTCATCTCCTTGTTGTACTTGCCTAATGTCCAGAATTCTCACAGGCCACCTGTAATTCTGAAGGTAAGTCCTTCTCCACCTTCTTGTCACCTATTGCCTTCTTTAGCTGGGACATATGGAAAACTGAGTGGATCCTAGCTGCTTCTGTTAACTTGAATCTGTAAGCCACCTCTCCCACTTTCTGCACTACTTGAAACGGTCCAAAATACGAGCTGACAACTTTGGATGAAATCTTACTGGCATGGAAGATTGTCTATGAGGTTTAATCTTAAGATAAACCCAATCATCCACCTTAATATTCGTTGGTCTCCTCCTTTTATTCGCTTGTTGTATCATTAAATCTTGGGCTCGAGTCAAATGAAATTTTAAATGCTTAAGTGCTTCATCCCTTGTTTTCAGCTCCTAAGCAACTGCTTCCACTGGTGTTTCTCCTGGCACAAATCTACTCAAAGATGGGGGAGCCCTACCATAAACAGTTTCAATGTAGTGCATCTGGCCACCCCTGGTAACTGGTATTATACCAGTACTTGGCCCAAGGTAGCATTGCTTTCCAGCTCTTTAGTTGCTCGGAGCAAAAACACCTTAAGTAGCCCTCCACAATCCAATTTAATACCTCCGTTTGGCCATCTTTTTCAAGATGATAGGTTGTGCTCATCCTGAGATGGGTTCCCTGCATCTTAAATATCTCCTTCCAAAAAACGCTTAAGAATAAGGGGTACCTATCACTAACAATCGAAACTGGGATCCCATGCAGCCTCACTATCTCCTTGACGAACACCTTTGCCACTGTCCGAGCCGAATATGGGTGTTTGAGCGGCACAAAGTGAGCATACTTACTCAGCCGGTCAACCCCTACTAATACTACATCATAGCCCTGTGATTTTGGAAGCTTCACTATAAAGTCCATACTCACCTCTTCCCAAATAGTTGAGGTATGGGTAAGGGTGCCCTTGAGGAGAGGCTGCCAAGTACTTGTGCTGTTGGCACACCAAACACCCTACAACAAAATCAGTGACTGACTTCTTCATTGCCCTCCAATACGGCGACTGTGCAACCCTCATGTATGTCTATACACCCCGAATGACCGCTTGTTCGGGTTACGTGGAACTCGGCTAGTAGCTTTGGAATCCAAGCTGATTTTGCAAACAACACCAGCCTCCCTTTGTAATGCAATCGATCTTGTTCTAAAGTAAAAGCTGCATGAGCCTCGGGATCCTTCTTAAGATCTTTAATCACCTTTACCAACTCCTCGTCCTCCTCAACCTCCTGTAATATTTCTTCGAAATCTTGCCAATATGGCCTTGTGATCAGTCTTATCTCCTTCTCCTCTTCTTCTCCGCTTTCTTCTCTTCTCGACAGTGCATCCGCCACCCGATTGGTGTTGCCAGCTTTATACTGAATCTCAAAGTCATACCCCAGTAACTTTGCTATCCAGTTCTGCTGGTTCTTTGTAGTTATTCTCTACTCCAACAAGTATTTAAGGCTACACTGATCTGTGTGCACTATAAATTTCTGTCCCAAGTAGGGTCTCCAATGTTGGATCGCCAAGACTAAAGCCATCAACTCTTTTTTATATATTGACTTATTTAAAGATCCCTCTGACAACGCCTTACTAAAGAAAGCAATGGGCTTCTTCCCTTGCGTCAACACTGCCCCTATTCCTCCCCCTGAAGCATCACATTCTATATGAAAAGTCTGGTTAAAGTCTGGCAGCACTAAAACTGGTGTCGAGGTCACAGCCTCCTTCAACCTAGCCATTGTAGCTCTGGCCCGCTCGATCCACACAAATTGCCCTTTTTCAACAATTTAGTTAGGGGTTTGGCTATCTTGTCATAGTCCTTCACGAACCTCCTATAATATCCTATCAAGCCCAAAAATCCTCTCAAGCCCTTCAAGGTTCTCGACTCCTCCCACCCCCGAATGGCCTTGGTCTTATCTGAGTCCATCTGTACACCCCTCTCAGATATCTGATGTCTCAGGTACCGAATCTGTGTCGGCCCGAAGTCACACTTCTTCTTATTAGCCACCCACTTACTCTGCTCCAACACTTGTAATACTAGTTTGACATGGTCCAAGTGTTCCTCCCACGTCAAGTTGTACACTAATATATTGTCAAAGAAAACCAGCACAAACTTTCGCAAATATGGTTGCAATAGGCCATTCATGGCGCTCTGAAAAGTGGTCGGCACGTTGGTGAGGCCGAATAGCATTACCAGAAACTCATAGTGACCCTGATGGGTCCTAAAAGTGGTCTTACGAATATCCCGCTCACCCATCCGAATCTGGTGGTATCAAGCCTTTAAGTCAATCTTGGAGAAATATTTAGCCCCCCTCAATTCATCTAGGAGCTCTTCTATCACTGAAATCGGAAATATGTCCAATATAGTCGCACGGTTCAGAGCTCTATAATCTACACAGAACCACCAGCTTCCATCCTTCTTCTTGACCAGGATGACAGGGCTGGAATATGGGCTGGTACTTGGCCGAATGACCCCTGCTCTCAACATGTCTGCAACCTGTTTCTCTATTTCTCCCTTCATTAAGTGTGGATATCTGTAGGGTCGTACGTTCACTGGCTCAATCCCTTCCTTGAGGGCAATTTGGTGTGCCATTCCCCGTTCGGGTGGCAGCCCACTCACCTCCTGAAAAACCCCCGAGTGTAACTTCAAAACCTCTTTCAACTCCCTTTTTTTCTCCTCAATCAACTCTATATGCCTTTTCCTATCTTCCACCTTGTTAGTGTGACCCAAATCCCACACCAGGCTCCCCTTTTTACTCCTTAGTCAGCTCCCCTTTAGGCTCAATCACCCGCCTAGCCAAGGTAGGATCCCCTCTGATCTTCACCTTCTTCCCTTCCTGACTATAGACCATTGTCATTTCTCCCCAGTTCAACATTACTTTCCCCAATTTTGCTAACCATTCTACCCCCAATATGATGTCCACTCCTCCTAACTCGAACAAATGGAAGTTCTCCTCTATTGGTTCTATTCCAAAGTTAATAGAACCTTCTCACAACACCCATTGGTTCTATTCTGCTGCCCATCTCCTAGGCTCACCTGATAAGGGTTTGTCGCTATAATGCCTAAACCCAACTTTGCCGCCAGCCCTTTCTCAATAAAATTGTGGCTTGCGCCACTATCTATCAACACCAACACTTTTCTTTCCCCAATTTTTCCCTGCAACTTCATGGTCTTTGGCTGGGTTAAGCCTTTGGCTGAAAAAGTCGATAGTTCCATTTGCCTTTGTTCCCGTTCGATCATTCCCTCTTTATCGCCCTTTTCATCCTCTGCTAAAAGTACCACCCACATGCTCCCTTCTGGACATTGTGACTGGGCACAAATGGTTCCCCACATCGAAAGCATCGCCCCTCTTCCCTTCTCTTCAGGAACTCAGGATAGGGCAAGTTCATCACCGTTCGGTTTTTGTTGTCGCTTCCTCCAATGTCGTTCGGTCTGCCCGTACAGTTCGGTCTAGTGTTGGCCTTCGGTCCCTCAATACCGTTCGGTCCGCCAATATCGTTTGGGCCTTCTCTTCTCCCCGATCCTACGCTTTATGCCCCGCTCGGTCGACTCAGATTAGGGCGACTAATCTCGTTTCTTGTCACTACCCCAACCCCTCGTCCCCAAGATTGCCAAATCTTGGTCGTATTCAAACTTCCCCCTCTCGCTCCACGCATTGCGTCCTCCGCGTCTCTCGCGATTCTCATCGCCACTATTAGCTCTTGCGGATCGTGAGTTCGAACCTACCCTTTAATGTCCTCGCGCAATCCGGCGAGGAAGTATCCCAGCATATGCTCCTCCATCACGCCACGTGTTTGCCCCACCAATATCTCAAACTCTCGGACATAATCTTCCACGATGTTCTCCTGTCGCAGCGTCCCCAGTTGTTCAAACACCGTCCCCCGGAATCCACCTCCAAATCGGCCGATCATGGCTGCTTTAAGTCCCTCCCAAGAACGATTCTTGGCCTTTTCTTTCCAAAACTTGAACCAGTAACCCACGTTGTCCTCCATGCCGATGTATGCGAGTTCCACCTTCTCTTCCTCCGCCACTTTCTGAATATCAAAAAACCGTTCCGCCCGATTGATCCAATTGAGAGGTTCCAGCCCTTCAAACGTGGGTAAGTCCACCCTTTTCCTCCAATTACTCTGTACCTCCTGGTGATCGCCGCCCCCTCTTCCTCCAGTTTCCTCCTCGCGCCTCCGCTGATTCTCATTTACGGATGTTTGACTCCCATCGGAGTGGCCGTCATTGTTGTTAGCATGCCCCCATCATCCTCATTAATTGTTGCAGGTCCCGTCGTACGGCAGCTGACTCTGCCTTCATCCCCTCCATCGTAATCTCCAATGCCTCCAGTCTTCCCTCTGTGGTTCCCTCCATAACTCGTTCTCGCGCCCAATTTAGGATCCGGCAGGTCAGACCAAATTGATAGGTTTCTACTCAAGAAACCTTCACAATCAACACAAAACGCACACATCAGCTAATGAAATACCTCTTCTTGTATTAACAATAACCAGAAAGAAAATGTACAGAGAACACTGAGAGCCTAACCTCCCCCCACAGGATAACAACTCCGGTTAGAAACTACAATCAATCCAAAAATCCTCTAAACAGTTATTCAAACACTATTTATACAAAGTCAATTCCCACCTTTCCTAACTGCCAAGGCAGTTAGGCTATTGATATTTCTTTCTTCTCTCATACACTCTCAACCTCCTAACAAGTGTATTGATATTAGCAGTTTTCTTTTTCAACAGTTCACCTTATACTTTTTGAACCCAAAATTACACCACTAAAAACATCCATTTGGAGAGAATACACGACTGAAGCTTCTTCCGATACTAAAAAAAGGGTGAAGGAGCTACAAGGTTGTATCCGATAATATGTAGATTCTGATATTACTCACTCCAGGCAGCACAATAATTTGGTCTCCAACAGAAAGACTTTCAGAAGGAACTTCAACAACTGAGCCATCCTCTGTTTCCTCATTGTTAACTAGAAGGCGAGCTTTTGGTGGCAACAAACTAAGAAGTCCTGCCATATCACTGGTTGCTTTAATTTTAGCTCTCTGTTCGAGATTCCTTCCTAGCAACACAAATGCAATTAGCATAATTGGCTCCTCAAAGAAAGCCTTCCATCCCTGCATAACATTTAAAAAATATCATTTAGCACAATTAAATTTATCTTTACACATATAATTACAAATCCAATTCCATAATTTCACAAAGAAAATATGTTTTCTAGCTTCTAATTAATAGATATAAACAAGCACATGTTGAGCATCTAAGTCTAACCAACAGCTGGTTTTGACTGGTGTAATATAAATGTGATGAGTATAAGTTATTATTTTTCCTATATGAGATGAGATGAATAGAGCACTATTAAACAAAACTAGATAGATAAGAATCAACCTAAGTCACATCCTGTCATGAGCCTTCATTCAAGGTAACAAAACAAGGATACAAATTAGAAGAAAAAGAGACCACTTCTCCTATTATTGAAAATTAATGTGCAAGAGAAAAACAAGGTACAAAGAATACAAAGGAATTTCTTCCTTCCATACAAGGCATTCCCTGTTCACAACTATCTTTTTCTCCCAACCTCCCACACCATGGATGATATGAATATATAGACTTTTGTCTAACATAAGTCTCACCCTCTTATAACAACTAAACACCTCGTTTTTTTATTCCTCTAATATACTTTCCAACCCCTCTCAGTACTCCCCTACCTAACACATCCACCATCATTTACCAAAATGAAAAAGACAAGCAAAAGCTATAGCTTTGTAATGTAAATGAACATAAGCATGAGCTAAAAACTCAAATCAAACTATGATCATGAACATGGACTGTGGAGGAAGACGTACACTACTATTTCTTAATAATAGCTAAAAAATACAGTCTGTTGGATCAATATAATTGACTCTACCAACCTACTTGTTCATGAGCAATGCTTGTCTGAAAGTGTGGGGATCAAAATGTGTACACACATGTATCAATGATTTGATAAAAGAGATCACTGAGAATATTTAGCCGAATCTAGAAAAACAAACCAGAAGAGAATTTACATATTATAATCTGTGAGCTACTAGTACTTAGCCATCTTGCAAACCATACCTATATAGGAATCATAAACTTGACAGTCGGCAACAAAAGAAATTTGAGTTCTCTATTTTCTTTAATGATTTGAAGATAGCTTATACTAAATGTTGCCAGCAACTAATTGAATCAAAATTACAGATTAGAGATAACAAACTTCAGAAAGACATTTTACCAATTTTGGAACTAAGGCAGCAAATGAGCTGACAGTAAATGAAGACAAAGCCCCAAGACCAACTAAGGTGTTCATGTTTGGTGTTGATTTAAGAAGGCTTTTTAAACCATCAAGGATAAGCTGGCGGCCAGGACCAAGCAATGTAAACAAAGATAACGATAGATGAAACCCAATGGAATGAAAGACATGGATCCACGGTGCCTTTGCTGCAAAGAAATGAGAGAAATGGCCAACAAGACAGACAGCACATAGAGCCCAAGAAACTGCTAGTTCACGACCTTTAAACAGCACATAAAAAAGAAAGGTCACCAATTAGTCCCAGAAGTTAAAACAGTAAAATCATCAGAGAACCCCTCAGAAATAGCATGAGTGGGCTCTTGTTGCAATATTAGTGTAGATTTAATTAGTGCTTACCACTTTCTCTTAATTGTCTATGTCTTTCCTCCATCTTCCTTTCAAAAATTTGGAGGAAATTCTCTCTTGTAGAATCTGCACTTTCAGGATCAGAATGGTCAGCAATCAAACACACTAGTGGAGAAATCTGTTCCCATTTAAACTACATATAAGCCTTAAGCTTCAACTAAAACAAAAAATAAAACATAATCCCTGACAATTATAATTTGAACCAAGATCAAAATTTATAAATGACTAGCATCTGATTGTTACCACTATTCACAGGGAAAGGTTAGGAAAATTCTTGATGAAAATGTTTAAAATTTGAGAACATTAACCACTCATCTGGCTAGTGATTAATAAGCAACCACCTACTGACCTCACCTAATTAATCACTTAGTGGTTAATTATTCCTTCACTGGAAATATGTCAAGAAATCCTGCATCTTTTTTGTAGTTTAATCAATATTTTATTCACTTAAGTTGCAGAATAAATAATCATTCCAATCGGGCCTTTGCAGGAACAAAATTCAGTGGAAAATGTCAAAAGTTATGAAATGCCCAATACTATCTTGATCGTATCTTAGATTATACTAGATTGTCTTTAACAATTAGTTTACCTATTCCCTCAATACCTCTTAGGATTGCTCATCAACTTACCATGTTTCGTTATCTCATGATTTGTTTCCTATATAGTTATAGTAGAGAGAAATGGTAGAGTCATGTGTAATGGAATCCGTGTGTGTAAGAACAGCAAAGAAACACATATATATAATGCAGCATTATATAAAGCTGTTAGGGGTTTATTATACTGGAGCTTGTAAAAATAAAATACAGCATTATACATTAATTGGGTACATAAATATATGGTGAAAAATCAACCATTGAATCATACATTATTCCCACCAATCATACGCACAAAACAAAATAAACCAATTGCACATGAATAAGAGTCGCTAAAATTCATTATAACACAAGGATCACTAGTCTCATATTCAACATCAGCAAAATTCTTCACCGTGCAGGGGCTCCAGAACACAGACATGGCTCTCCAATACCCATCACAAGAAGCCACGGAGATTCACCTTCTGAAGGGAGAAAGTATAACATGAATAATGGATTTTAAAATATNCTATATATCTAAGTAGTGGGGTGGGTATAAGATTTGAAAACAATTTACTCATACAGAAGGTAAAGCATTAAAACTTAGAACCCCATGAATTGATGGCATACCATTGACTCCAGAAAACCACTTTTGCATTTATATGGTGAAATAACTCCTTCAGTAGATAGCTTCTTCACCTGCCACTTAACCCGCCAATTTTATGTAAATGAAATGAAATTCTATGACATGCCGTAAGATTTAATCTCATATGAAGTAATGACTGCTAAGTGGACAGCCAGAGAACTATAGGAGTCATGTGACCAATATTGCATGTTGTGTCTATTAAATCCATGCGTAAAAATCTTATTCTTACTTCGGAAAGAGCTAGTATATATTGTTCCCAATTGAAGTTTGGTAGGAAGACCAGTTGCTTGTCATTTATATTCACACATTTTAATTTCAAACTATATTCCTAACTTCTAGTTCAGTCCATGGAGTACAATTGAACCTTTACAAATTAAAACTAAATAATGATATAAGGACTCAAAACATTGATTATATAGAGATGTATGGATTTTGAAATAAACGGACAACATTAAGGTGCAAATAATTTTAAATGAAGCAAGGTTTGAATACTCAATTCCAAGTTCTTGTTCACAGGTAACAAGATATTCATTTCAAAGTGTGACTTAAAGGAGCCCAACTAAAATAGGTATGGTATTATTTACAGCTTCAATTAATACGTGAATTATATTTATCCAAAATTCAGAGATATATAGACAAAAGATAGCAAGCTCATTGTATTACAACGAAAGGCCCGACTAATATAGGTATTACAATTATTCACAGCTTTATGAATTATCAATAGACCAAAAATAGCAGGCCAATTGTACTAATACCATTATTATATAAATACACACATACAGTATAATCATATTTTGGTAACTTTAAAAAGCAATTTCTATTGCCAATAGAAAATATCTAGAAAGCTGAAACAGTTTAACAGTTTAATACCAATCAAGCCAAATATTTCAAAGAAATTATGCTAGTACGCTTCCATTATGACAAATATTCCAAGAATCAAGCAATCAACTTTAACAATTCCAAGAAGTAACAGACATGACTTTGAGTAAGTTAACAGACACGCCAAATGACATAAATAAGATAGGATGGGCATCTGTGAAAAATAATATAATTAAATGATGTAAAAGTAGTATAACCAACCACGCAAGTGATTTTATGAAAAATAAGCAAATACCAAGGTAAAAAAACATAAAAAGACACTGAATTGACTCAATAATGGCTGGCTCAACTGGTAGGAATGAATAATACCTCGGAGGCTAGAATTGTAACCACAACTGGTTAAATGCTCTGCAAGTGCCTCCCCTAATTGCTTTTGCCAATTTGGTCCATTCTTTGCTTCAGATATAGGCCAAACGATTGCTGTTTCTGTTGTTAAATTTACACTAGCTGATGACACCTGTGGCTACCCAATGTTCATTTGCATAAAGAGTAAAGAAACAGTATTTAGATTACTGTAAAAAAGTATAGAGAGGGTTTATCAACTATGTACTGTTGGCACAAAAACTTCTACACTCAAGCAATCAAAATCACCTTTAGGATTTAGACACCAATGACTAAACTACTGCGTTCTTTTGAAACTGTTGAACATGATTTTTCCGCATTAAGGTCAATCATCTCCCACGACATCCACAGACTTACGAAATAAAAAATACCGCACGCTCATAGTAAACCTAGCAGAAAGCCCTCAACAACAGAAGCAGTATACCAATCATCTTACAAATAAAATAATTGAAGCATCCAGAGTTTAGACTGTAAACATAACCAAATACAAATTTGAAATACTTACTCGATTTTCCAGTATCCTTTTCACAGTCGCCGCACATCCCCCGCACACCATTCCCTATCAAACGCACAAAAAAGTGAAATACTAAAAATAAAACTAACAGGAAAAATTCTACACAGAGAGAAGAGTTCACACTGAAACATCGAGAATGATAACGTCAGGCGAAAGTGCCGAAAGCTCCTGTGACGCGTCACCAACCAATTGGAGATTAGCATCACCAGACTCACCGCCAGAACCGCCAGAACCGCCGTTGTCACCGATTCCACCGCCTCCATTTCCACCGCCGGTGGAAGAAGCACAGGAAGCGGCGGAGCTCGAAATGCAGCGGAGTCGGCACGGCTTTCGCTGGAGCAATCCGCCGAAGCAGCGGAGCGAGGACGGCGACGGTGCGGAAGTAAAAGAACATGGAATGCGGCAGCAGTTGTTGTAGGAAGCAACGAGGCATCTGAGGTTGCGGCGGACGAAGGTGCGTTGAGGAGCGCCGGCAAAATGACGGTGGAGCACTCTGAAAAACGCCATGTGCGCCGTCGTGGTGACGGAGAATGCAGAATCCATCGGATTGGGTAGGAAAATAGAGAAGAGAAGAGTCGTCAAGCGTTGTAGTTGAGTTCTAATAGTACAGACGTCCACGCTATGCACGCTATGGTGGGTCTTGACTTTGGTTTTGGGAATCTTAAAACAATAGAAAATTATCTATAGACAATGCCAATTTCACACCTTTTTTTATATATTTTCTTTTGTTTTTTAGTAAGAGAATCTTTAATGGAATTTTTAATTCTTTAATTTATAAGAAAAATATGATTTTAGTATAGGCTTTACAAACCTGAGATGTAAAATTAAAAAGAAATTTTTATATAAAAAAAGTTCTTTAAATTACGTATATAAAAGATTAATTCAAAAAAACAATTTCTTAAGACTAGCTTAACATAAAAAATTTATTATTAAAAATCTTTATAAAACAAATTCTTATTCATTTTGTCCTAACTAATAAATTAATGATTTTTTTTAATGCGGTGAAAATGGGTTATAATCCGCGAGTCAACCTACCTCACTATGGGTTTTAGTTAGGTTAAGTTTAAAAAAAATATAATTTTTTTATGTGGGTTAGTTTTCAACACTTGTAACCCGAACTCACCGGGTTGAACCTGTGGTGAGTTGAGTTGGTTTATCAACTTACCTAATTTAATTTAATTATTTATTATTTTGTGTTTCAATATTATTAGGTAGCATTTTTTTATTATATTGTAAAAGAGGATAAATAAAAGATGTTTCAAGAGAGAAAAATATTATAAATTTATCTATTCAAGACTCTAATATTATAAATGACAAGTGATACAAAAATTATCGATATTAAAAACTTATTTGTTCGCCTTGGATTGTATGATACTTTTTTTTTAATTGTCTTTAGAGTTTAAGATCATTTTAGAGTGAAATTTATTTAGATTTGAATTAAAAAAATTATAATTTTTTATATTTAAAAAACAAACTTCTAATTAAGTGAGCTAGTGAGGCAATCCGTTTAACTCACCAACCCGTGGTGGGTCGAGCCAGGTTCGAATTTTTTTAGCTCGCTAACATGTGAGTCGGGTTGGGTTGGCTCACTAAGTGACCAACTCGTGGTGAGCAGAGCCGGGTCGAGCCGGGTTACTCGTTTTGACAGCTCTAATTTTTTAGATGAAAAAACATTAATTATTAAAAGTGGATTAGTGAAAAAAAAAAAAAGGAAAAAGAGTGTATTGAAGAGAAAGTGTTTCATAAGATTGGTGAATCACTTATACAAGTCTATAATGTAGATAGATATATGTGAAAAGTAGTTTGATGTTAAAATCAATTCGGATTCACATGTAAGGGTAATAAATCTATATTAAATGTGTAATGTACTACTTTACCTTAATCCATATTTCGCAATGGGTTTTTGATGAAGATCAGTCGAATCACAACTCAAATATATTTAAACCTCATTACTGACTTAATCAAGATTACTTACTTGCCCAACTTAATTGGTCGAATTTTCTAATTAAGGTGTAGTAAGCGGGTTTAACCAGTTTTATTGACTGAGTGGCTAACTATTGGCCAGTTGATGCTTAGATCTTTGATTGGTCGATTCTTATTGTACACAGCTCCCAAGCTCGAGCATTGTTAAAGATTATGTGAAGGGATTTGCTTTGATTGGCATCGTTGGGAACCTACTTCAACCGTCCAAGTCTTGTTTGAAATATGACAGTTGAGGATGAAGGTTGAGATTGTTCAATATTCACGCTTGTCACTTTTAACCGGGGATTTGAAGTGTCGAGTCTTTTGGGTTGTTAGATGCAAGCAAATCTAATGGTTGAGGCTTTGTGACGGTTGAGCTATACCTACTAATAAGTGCGATAATTACTTATTATTCACACTTATTAGAATACATTATTTGTTTTTTTGTCATTTATTTTGTGATTAATTCCATGAAAAGATGCAAGACTTGTATATAGTTTTCATAGATAAAGACAATTATCTTTTTTTGGTTTATTTTATAGGAAAATGGAGGATTGAAGATGATTAAAGAGATGTTGCCAAAAGCAACTCGCCTAGTGAGTCACACACACTCGCCTAGCGAGATCTTAACAACATTAGCCCAGCCAAGAAGCCCATGAAGTTGAACAAGCCAACATGTCAAAAAGTCATCTCTTGCCCAATGATAGGATTTTCTGGCCTAACGAGAAAGCACTTTTTAATGAATGGTTTAAAGTGTCGAGAGTGAAAGAAAAAAGTAGTTTTTGGACGTGGAAACGAACCAAACGCTCAAGACATAGGTTAAGGCATTTCTAGGGCTCAAGAAATTCATTTTCCTCATTCATTTTCATCATTTCAATCCATTCTTATGTTTTAGATGTATAAGAGTAGCTAAACTTCAATTCATTGGGGTTGCATGTAATGTACCTAAACTCTTTGTATTTCTTTCTATGTAATAGAATATCTTTCATATTTCTTGTGTTCTATCATTTATATTCACTTGCGTGATGGAATATCTATGCTATTTTAATGGTGTCTAATCATTGGAAAATGCTTTGTAACCTAGACACGGATAGAAGAACCAAGAGGCTTGGTTTTAGACATATACTAAGGCTTTTAGTCCTTCTAGACATTTTTTCTTAATGTAAATCTTGTGATTGAATATCTAAGGGATTAGTATTTTCACATAAAGTTTTAGAACTTGTCTCTAAGGGATTAGGGCTTGTATACTTGTGATATGAATGCTTGAATATGTTAGAGATATATTATGTGCATGAGTTCATAGGGTTTGGGTGATGAAGCCCAACTCCGATGAATCTTTACTTGTATCACTTTATAACCTTTATATTTAGTAACTTTATATGTTTGTAACTTATTTGAATCAATTATTGTTTATATTCATTGCCTAAACTATTAATTAATCATAATTATCTAAGCAAACACAAATCTCTTAGGAAACAATACTTAGACTTACATTCTATATTACTTGAACAATTTAGTACGTTTGCCAAGGAGTTAACAAGTTTTTGGCATCATTGTTGAGGATTTTTTGTTGTTTAGGAAAATTGTATGTTATTTACCAACTTAAGCCTATTTCACTTATTCATTAATTCATTCTTTACTTTTATTCTTGTACAGTTGAATTGTGTTTAAACTCAATGTTTCCTACTCAACTTGTCTTTTTTTAGTGTTTCTTGTTTTGCATGAAAAGAAGCGAGCAAGCTAACAATCTACTCTAACCAAAATAGAGGTAGAAGTTTGTTAAAATTTGTTAATAAGATTGATCCTACTATGTTTTATAGAGGTATTATACTTCTCTTACATTGTTTTTTTTAGTAGTAAGATTTTTAAAAAATATATATACTGTTAAGTTATTGGATTTTTATGAGGCTCACACAAGTCAATGGAATAATAAAAAGAAATTATTTTCATGAGACATCTAGAGTTTCTTCTTTTGGTTAAACATCTTCTTCGAAATATATAAGTTTAACTTTTGAAATATATAAGTTTAACTGTCTTTTTACTTTCACATAAGGTATTCCCACAAAGAAGTTTTTAAAGCCTACCTTGGAAAAAATCAAGATGAATATGTAAGAATGGAGACGTAACATGATGTTGAGTATGATGGAACAAATTTAATTGGCTAATTCTATCTTTGATGAAATTGTTGAGTTTCCTTTTAGAACTTATCAATGGGTTATTACTACTACAATCATATTTCTTTTTTAGTACAATGGGGAAAAATTACAATCTTAGTACAATAACTTTAATTTTATTAATTTTGTTTAAATATCATTAATTGTTAATACAATTGACCACGAACTTAATCTTTAATAATTGTGATGTATATTTATCAAAGAAAAAATTAACGTTAATGTACAATTAATTTTGAAAAAAAATCACTAAGAATGTTAAATTTACAAAGAAAAAACAAAGGGTAACAAGTTTCTTTAAAGATTAATTACATATCAACAATATTTTTTCCTTTAATAAACACACGTGATAGTTATCAAAATTCAAACATTTGTGCAATTACCTCAATTATTAATGAAATTAAATAAAATTAGCAAATTTAAAATTTATGTTTAAAAGTGTGAGAAAATAATTGAGAGGATTTGATGATAAATTTTGTTTATTGTTTATTTGAATAGATTAGCTGAGGATGAGTTTGGAAATAAATTTTTTAGTCTGTCGCATAAATTAAATTTTACACTAATTATCAAACATTTTACTTCTAAATCTATTCTCACTTACCTCCAAATCTATTCAAATAAAAAAAAAATCACCTTCAAATCCTTTCAATTATTCCTTCTAAATCCACTCAAGTGAACAAGACATAAGAAAAGAAAAATAATGTCTCTTCCCTGAAATTAACTTATGACTTTCTGTTGGTTCTTCGAATTAAGTTGTTTTGATGGAAAAATTGTACTAATACTTTTGTTTTCTTATTTATAAACACTTTCTTAAAACTTTTAAATTTATTTAAAATATAAAAAAAAACTATTTTTTCTAGAATTTTGTTAACCTAAATAAAAAACGTATTTTTATTCTTCTAATCTCGTCTGTTTTGATTTTTTTTTTTTTTTTGCGTTAATTACACTTTTAGTTTACAGAATAATTTTTTTTATAAAAATTTTAATTAGTTAGACGAAATTCGAGATCATCACCTTTAAAAAAAATCATAAAAAACCTATGAATAAGTACATCTTACACTTGCCAACTACTCCCTTCACCTAATTTCATAACTACTCCTAGAAACCAATCAACGTCACGTTTCAACCTTTACCTAACGTAAGTAGAACGATGGTTTATTTGAAATAACATTAAGATTGTGTTATGATTTGAGAATGGATTTGATTAATAGAATTCAGAGAGAAAAAAAAGAAATGAAGATAACATAATGCTTTTACCTGCATCTCCCAATAGACCCTTTTGTTCTTTGAATTAAATAAAAAGAAAAAGTACCGAGGTAATTAAAACCTATAATAAATTTTCATCAACTTTCACCAAACTAAATTAAATGAAGTTGTTATATATCTCCATCGCCCACTGTTCTCCTTCTCTCTTTTCACTGTGTATAATATTATTGTTCTTTTTTTGTTTTCATTTTTGTCTTAGGTTGATTTGGTGGTGGTCATGCTTCTTCGTGGTTCAGTTCTCGTGGTGGTTTTGTCAATGACCTGTTTATGTTTGTTAGCGTGAGAGGTTCAGGTAGCACACAATTAGAACCGTCAAAATGAGTCACAACCCGCGAGTTAATCTGGTCCGTCATGGGTTCGGGCCATGTTGGGTTTGAAAAATATAATCCACTTGTATGCAGGTCAGATTTCAACCCGGCTCATTTAGACCCGGCTCATGCGGGTTAAACCCGTGGTGAGCCGGGTTGGCCCACCAACCCACCTACCTAATTTTATTTTTTTAATTTATAATTTTATTCATGAAAACCTAAAACCTAAAATACTTTCTTCACTCTGTGTATACCAAAAAAGTAACCTCTGCTNTTTTTTTTTTTTTTTGCGTTAATTACACTTTTAGTTTACAGAATAATTTTTTTTATAAAAATTTTAATTAGTTAGACGAAATTCGAGATCATCACCTTTAAAAAAAATCATAAAAAACCTATGAATAAGTACATCTTACACTTGCCAACTACTCCCTTCACCTAATTTCATAACTACTCCTAGAAACCAATCAACGTCACGTTTCAACCTTTACCTAACGTAAGTAGAACGATGGTTTATTTGAAATAACATTAAGATTGTGTTATGATTTGAGAATGGATTTGATTAATAGAATTCAGAGAGAAAAAAAAGAAATGAAGATAACATAATGCTTTTACCTGCATCTCCCAATAGACCCTTTTGTTCTTTGAATTAAATAAAAAGAAAAAGTACCGAGGTAATTAAAACCTATAATAAATTTTCATCAACTTTCACCAAACTAAATTAAATGAAGTTGTTATATATCTCCATCGCCCACTGTTCTCCTTCTCTCTTTTCACTGTGTATAATATTATTGTTCTTTTTTTGTTTTCATTTTTGTCTTAGGTTGATTTGGTGGTGGTCATGCTTCTTCGTGGTTCAGTTCTCGTGGTGGTTTTGTCAATGACCTGTTTATGTTTGTTAGCGTGAGAGGTTCAGGTAGCACACAATTAGAACCGTCAAAATGAGTCACAACCCGCGAGTTAATCTGGTCCGTCATGGGTTCGGGCCATGTTGGGTTTGAAAAATATAATCCACTTGTATGCAGGTCAGATTTCAACCCGGCTCATTTAGACCCGGCTCATGCGGGTTAAACCCGTGGTGAGCCGGGTTGGCCCACCAACCCACCTACCTAATTTTATTTTTTTAATTTATAATTTTATTCATGAAAACCTAAAACCTAAAATACTTTCTTCACTCTGTGTATACCAAAAAAGTAACCTCTGCTCTCACAAATAATTCTCACGGTACTTGCTCTCATTTGACGGTGCTCTCACCCTCACTTCACTGAAATTCTTCAAGGAGCAGGTAAAACACCCTTCCTTTTTTCTTCTCTTTTCTCCACATTTTTGTTTTCTCACTTCTCTTTCTTTTCTTTTTTTTTTCAAAAACCCTATAATGACAAAAATAGGGATTTGCGAATTTGTTTTTTGGTCTGGGGATTTGAAGACATGGAATGATTTTTTCATGTTCTGACATGCTTGTATCAGATTTTGTTCATTTTATTTAAACAATTTGAGTATAATTATTTGAACAAACTCTTTTTGATATTTTTGAATTTGGGAAATTATGTTACAGATTAAACTATTAATTTTTTGTTGATGTTGTTGAGTACTGGTTCTTTTTTTTTTTACTAATATTTTTTTATTGATTGTCGAAACTATTCTCTGATATTAGAAAAATCTTTATTAGTGAATTTGGAGACAACAAGAACAAAGGTCAAGGGTTACAACAAGAACAAGGGTCAAGGGTTACAACAAGAACAAAAAATGATGAATATAAAAAACTTATTTGTATGTTTTTTGTGTTTGTTTTTTAATGACATTTGGATTATATTGTATTTTTTATTATTATTTTGAATTGTCTTTAACATAATTTTTTGGGAGTGAAAATGATTTAAATTTAAATTACAAAAAGTTTGTATTTTTTTATTTTAAAAAAATGTAATTAAATGAGCTAGTGAGCCAACCCGTTTACCCACCAACCCGTGGTGGGTCGGGTCGGGTTCAAGTTTTTCTGGCTCGCTAATAAATGATCCGAGTTGGGTTGGCTCACTGAGTGATCAACCCGTGGTGGGCCGGGCCGGGTTGAGCCGGATTACCCGTTTTGACAGCTCTACACACAATCAAATTAATTCTAATAAAAACTTATTAATTTTTAAAATTTGGTTAAGAGACGGTTAGAAAATAAATCATATCCTGATATTATTGAGATAATATATTATTATTATTATAGCTGAATTACAGTAATAATGTTACATTATTATAGAATAATTACAGTAATAATGTTACATTATTAT
>NC_028359.1:3752625-3765999 GCF_000741045.1 Vigna radiata var. radiata | reverse complement strand
AATAATTACAGTAATAATGTTACATTATTATAGAATAATTACAATAATAACTCTCTTGTATATATCTCTTATAATTTATTCAAAATAAACAAGACAGTTTTTCCCTATTTTCTTTCTTTACATGGTATCGGGAGCAGGAAGGATCCTCTGCTCATTTTTTTTTATCCTTATTGTCATGGCTAATTATGGAAATGAATCAAATTCCAATAGTTCTTATTATCTCCATCATTCTAACCATCCTGGAATGGTTCTTGTTTCCAAATCTCTAAATGGAGACAACTATTCGACTTGGCGTAGAGCCATGGTCATCTCTTTGAATGCAAAATCCAAATTGGGTTTTGTTGATGGAACTATCACCGCACCTTCTGTTGAGGCCAAACCAGAAGAATATACAACATGGAAAAAATGCAATGACATGGTGTTATCTTGGATCTTTAATTCTTTGACACCTGATATTGTAGATAGTGTTATTTTCTATGAAACTGGTCATGAAGTTTGGAGAGATCTTCAAAACCGTTTCTCTCAAAGCCACGCACCACGAATTTTTCAGATCGAGAGAGACATTGCTTGCTTGGCTCAAGATCAAATGACAGTTGCAGCCTATTACACGAAGCTAAAAAAATTATGGGATGAGTTAGGCTCCTATAGTAATGCAACCTNCACTTGTGGAGCTGACAGNAAAAGGCNCAAATTGATGCAATTTCTCATGGGGTTGAATGACTCNNATAGTGNTATTCGTGGCCAACTCCTTTTAATGAATCCATTGCCTGATGTTACACAAGCTTATTCTTCCATCATTCAAGAAGAAAAACAACGACATTTGAGCACCACACGTGACACAATAGAAGCTTCAGCCATGGCTATTCAAAAAAATGAACCAGTAGCCCTTGCTGGTCAACGTAAACAAGGCTCTTCTTCTCGTCTTAATTCATCTAATCGAAAGCCGCTGCATTGTTCTCACTGTGATAAAGATTATCATACAAAAGACACATGTTGGAAGTTACATGGTTATCCTCCTGAACATCCAAAACATGGAGCAACCAAGAATGCTTACTCTAAGCACAATGGGAGTAGTCAGTCTTTAGCTAATATTGTTAAAACAACTCCAATGATGCAACAAATGCAGTCTGCAATGCATGGATTAACTGACTTGCAACTCCAACAAATGTTGTCTATTTTACAGGGTAATGAATCATCTCAATCAACTAATCCTAAGGCCAACAACGCCAATTTTTCTTCAGGTTTGTCACCACCCAAACTTATAATTGATAGTGAGGCTACCAATCACATTATTTCTAAACCAACCTTGCTTGTTAATAGTAAAGAAAACACTTCTTTACCACCAATTGTTATGCCAAACGGTGACCAGGCTCCAATTATCTCTACTGGCACTCTACCTTTGAGCCCAATTGTTTATTTAAAAAATGTGCTTGGGGTGCCATCTTGCAGAGTAGATTTGATGTTGGTAAGTCGAGTCACACGAGATTTAAACTGTTCAGTAACTTTTTTTCCTTCTTGGTGTATTTTGCAGGATTTGATGACGAGGATGACAATTGGTTTGGGTAAACAACAAGGTGGACTCTATTACTTGGTTGCAATGACGTCAAACAAGTCACAAACTCCCATTCAATCCATAGCAGCCCATGCCACCAAGTCATCTCCTCCTTCAAACACTTCTACTACCTTATGGCATCGAAGACTAGGACATCTATCTCCATCTAGATTAGACTTCATGGCTAAAACTTTGTTAAATCTCTCTTTCGAGTTAAATAAAACTTGTGATGTTTGTACTCTTGCAAAACAGACACGACTTCCTTTTCCAACTAGTTCTATTTCTTCAATTAAACCTTTTCAATTACTTCATTGTGATATTTGGGGACCATATAAAATTCCTTCTCTTTCTGGTGCTAGGTATTTTTTTACTATTGTGGATGATTTTTCTCGCTTTACTTGGGTTTTTTTCATGCACCATAAAAGTGAAACCCAACATCTTCTTACAATTTTTTTTTCTTTTGTCAAAACTCAATTTAATACCAATATAGCCAATATTCGGGTTGACAATGGAAAGGAATTTTTTTCTCTACGAGATTTTTTTACACAACAAGGTACCGGTTACCAACATTCTTGCACTTACACACCACAACAAAACGGGGTTGTTGAGCGCAAACATAGACATATCCTTGAGTCAGCACAAGCTCTTCGTTTTCAAGCTCATCTCCCTTTACAGTTTTGGGCATAATGTGTTTCCACTACTATCCATATAATTAATCGGTTGCCCACACCTCTTCTTTCACACAAGACACCATTTGAGCGCCTATATAGTAAAATTCCTTCTTATTCACACATTAGAGTTTTTGGATGTCTTGCTTATGCTACTAATGTTCATGTTTCTCATAAGTTTGCTCCTCGTGCCCAAAGATGTGTTTTTCTTGGTTACCCTCTTGGCCAAAAAGCTTACAAGTTATATGATCTTGAAACTCACCAAGTCTTCACTAGTCGTGATGTTGTCTTCCATGAGGATATTTTTCTGTATGAATCCATTGACACTCCTCCAGCCACCCTAGACCCTGTCATACCTAATGTTATCCTAGATAATCCTCCACATACTCAACCAGCACCTACAGAAAACAAAATTGTGCCTCCCATTAATTCCCCACCTATGGTTCCCTTACGTCGTTCTCAACGATCTCATGGTCCTCCTACAACTTTGCGAGATTGTATTTGCAATCAGTTAGCGTCTCCCGACCCATTTTCATCCCATCATCTTTTCCGAATAAAGGTACACGATATCCTCTCTGTAATTTTATCTCTTATGACCGTTACACACCTCAACATCGTTCTTTTCTTGCCGTTATTACTAATTATATTGAACCTACATGTTATGATCAAGTTGTTTCTCACACTCATTGGCAAAAGGCAATGAAATCTGAGTTGGCTGCTTTAGAGGCCAATAATACTTGGTCTATCACCACTCTTCCTCCTGGAAAGCAGGCTATTGGTTGTCGTTGAGTGTACAAAATCAAGCGCAAATCTGATGGTTCTCTTGAACGGTATAAGGCGCGTCTAGTTGCAAAGGGATATACCCAACTAGAAGGTATCGATTATCATGACACTTTTTCGCCTACTGCTAAAATGGTTACTGCATGCTGTTTATTAGCTTTGGCTGCTGCTCAACATTGGTCTCTTCATCAGCTTGATGTCCATAATGCTTTTCTTCATGGTGATCTTTCTGAAGAAATCTATATGTCCCTTCCTCCTGGTTTTCAGCGACAGGGGGAGAATCTTGTGTGTCGCCTCAACAAGTCCTTATATGGATTAAAACAAGCATCTNNTCAATGGTTTGCCAAATTCTCTACAGCNATTCAAAGTGTTGGCTTTATTCAATCAAAAGCAGATTACTCATTGTTTACATGTACAAAAGGCAAGTCTTTTACAGCTTTGTTGATCTATGTTGATGATATTCTCATAACTGGTAATGACCCAATTGCAATATCCAATCTTAAACAATTTTTACACAATCATTTTCGGATAAAAGATTTGGGTGATCTTAAATTTTTTCTGGGTATTGAGGTTTCTCGTTCTAATAAAGGTATTTTCATATCACAAAGGAAATACGCTTTGGAAATTATTAAAGATGGTGGGTATCTTGGAGCTAAGCCTGTGGATTTTCCCATGGAACAAAATATAAAGCTTTCTGATGAAGGGGAATTATTAAAGGACCCGTCAATATATAGGTGATTTGTTGGTCGCTTAATTTATTTGACAATTACCTGTCCAGATATCACCTATGCGGTACACATACTGAGTAGATTCATGCACGCTCCACGCAAGCCTCATATGAAAGCCGCAATGCGTGTGCTACGATATTTAAAAAATAACCCAGGTCAAGGTCTGTTTTTCTCTTCACAAAATGATTTATCTTTGCGTGCTTTCTGTGATTCAGATTGGGGAGGTTACCCAGTTTCCCGAAAATCAACTACAGGTTATTGTGTTTTTTTGGGATCTTCCCTTATCTCTTGGCGAACAAAGAGGCAGAAGACGATTTCTCTATCCTCAGCAGAAGCTGAATATAGAGCATTGGCTGGCACTTGTTGTGAGTTGACTTGGTTACGATCATTGTTAAAAGATTTACGGATATTGCATCCTAAACCGGCATTGTTATATTGTGACAATAAAACAGCCTTACACATTGCAGCTAACCCGATTTTTCATGAAAGAACTAAACATATAGAGATGGATTGCCACTTCATTCGTGATAAGATTTAAGATGGCTCAGTCGCAACTAAATATGTACCTTCAGCTGAACAACTTGTCGATGTGTTCACCAAACCACTGGGAAAAGAAATGTTCTCTATCATGAAGCGCAAGTTGGATATTGCATCCTAAACCGGCATTGTTATATTGTGACAATAAAACAGCCTTACACATTGCAGCTAACCCGATTTTTCATGAAAGAACTAGACATATAGAGATGGATTGCCACTTCATTCGTGATAAGATTCAAGATGGCTCAGTCGCAACTAAATATGTACCTTCAATTGAACAACTTGTCGATGTGTTCACCAAACCACTGGGAAAAGAAATGTTCTCTATCATGAAGCGCAAGTTGGGAGTTCTTGATATTCACTCTCCAACTTGAGGGGGAGTGTTAGAAAATAAATCATATCCTGATATTATTGAGAGAATATATTGTTATTATTATAGCTGAATTATAGTAATAATGTTACATTATAGAATAATTACAGTAATAATGTTACATTATTATAGAATAATTACAGNAATAATTACAGTAATAATGTTACATTATTATAGAATAATTACAGCAATAACTCTCTTGTATATATCTCTCATAATTTATTCAAAATAAACAAGACAGTTTTTCCTATTTTCTTTCTTTACAGAGACTTTCAAAAGTAAGAAAAAAAAATCAACGATTTTGAAAATCATTCAATTTTTAATCAATTTTTGAAAGCCGACAAACTGTTAACAGATCTCGAAAGTCGATTATGGAATCAATAACTTTCAAAAACAGTTAAATTTTTAAGATTTAATTGTTCAGATAATCTTTATTTTCACGATAGTGTGTCTACTTGGTCCACACTCTTAAAAAGTATCAACTTCATTCATAATTAAGTTAATGTGTAACGTGTAACCCATAAGAATTTTATAATGTGAATATTCGAGATTAAGGTTTAGAAAAAAATTATCAAGTTTGGGGGTAGTTATGGGCCTCCTCCACCACCACATCGAGGTCGGAGCAGAACGAGAGTCTCTGGTGATCCCCAACAATGCCTGCACCTCTGACATGGAGTTCCCCTATCTACAACACGTAATATTTAAATTTAGTAGTTACACCTTTCACATATCAGCTAATATATCTAACAAACAAATCAAGCCATTGATTCTCATACTTTTATAAACACAGAACAAACGAGTTTATAATCATCCTCCTTGTAATATTTCTTCATTCTTTTGCTTTTATAATGAAGCAACTTGAACCAAAATCCACTTTTTTAGGTACTCCTATGACCACCATGATCGACACCACCTTCACAATCTCTTCTTTGAACAATATCCAATGAGCTACACTTATCCTTTGAACTGGATTGAGATGTTACGTAGGTGGACCTTCATGATGCTATTTTTGCTACCGTAGAACACCACAGAGGATTGTGCCACCAAGATTAATATTGTGATGATGAAGAAGAGGATGATACACCTTTTGTAATATCGCGATGTTCGTTTCCTTCCCCCTAATTTTTTCGAGCGAAGAAGGGAAAACCTAACCCCAATTTTGCTTCTTTTCTTCTCTGTTTGAAATCTCGAATTGAGCTTCTATTCTTTTATGTTCAAAATCTTGAATTGAGCTTTTCTTCTTCTCTATCCAAAATCTAAATCCTTGAACTCTTCTTCTCTGCTCGAAATCCCTAATTTCCACATCACCAAGTTGTTATTAGGTTACATGTCACCAAACAAATGCCACGACACCAAAAAACTCCCAGCATAGCATGACTAAAATTCAACGTTAGCTATTTAAATGCCGTGAACAAAAATGGACATGATTGATGCACGTTAAACCAAATGTGGACGAAGTTGACACTTTTTAAAAAACGGAGACCAAGTAGACACACTACCTTGAAATTGGGGACTACTCGAGCAATTAAACCAATTCTTATTGGCTTTTAAAATTCGGCGAACTCTTAACCGAATTTTGAAAACTGGTTAAGGTTTTAACGAATTTCTAAAGTTGTTACTTCCTTAACCAGTTTTCGAAATTTGATTAAGAGTTCACCAACATTCGAAAACTGGTTAAGGATTTATTTATTTTTATTTTAATTTAGTTTTTTTTATTTGGTATTTGATTTTAATATATGAGAATTTTATTATTATTATTATTTAGCGAGGTAGGTATGGAGTAACCAACATGCTTATCATGTAGGTGATTAATATTTTAAGGTGTAATATTTCAAGATGAACAATTATCCATTTGAGTTGATGGATTCACAAATAAATTATCTACACATCAATTTTACTGATAGAGACATTATTTTGATAAATGTCATTGGCATTCCCTTAGTCTTATCGGATGCTATGCCGATTCCATATTATGAAAAATGTGAAAGTCAAATGCAAAATGTTACTGGATTCTATTGAGGCATAATATGTGTTGATGGAAGCATGGGAAAACGTGATGGACTATGAGGAGGAGTCCATGTTTAGTACTTATGTTGATCGCCTTTGGTGTAAGATCGGGAAAATATGGGTATTAGAAATAAGTCAGATACTTTGGTGTTTTTGTTTGGTAATTAATGTTCTTGTGTATACATATTTATTAAGACATAATTATTATGTTATTTTCTTTGATTATATTTATATTTCTAGCTAGGGGTAAAATGGTCTTTTACATTTTATTAATTAGGTACAAAAATTAAAATAGGGGAGTGTAGAAAGAAAAGGCATGTAAATTAAATAATATGAAAATTTAATAAAAATATATTATATAAATCTTTTAGAAAATTTAGTTGTTATTCTAAAATAGTAGTTGAAAGAAAATAGGGGAATAGTCTTGAGATTAAAAGAGACAGTATTATTAGAAAATGATATTATTATATATGGTTAGATATTCTAAAAGATTTTCTTGAATATTGTTATATAGTTAGTTAAAAGATATATTGAGATATTATTATATATAATTAGATATTATGGCTAGATAATAATAATAATATATATTATTGATAGACTTATAATAATTAATTAGAATAAAAATATTAAAATAGAATATATTATCTAAGGATTTATCAGAATTAATTAAGTTAAAGATAAATTTATTTTATCTTATTTATATCTTTTATTTTAGTTGGTTGTTATTACTCTTTATGGGCTTTTATTATAAATAGAGTATCCTAGGTATATTTTATACATAACTGTAACTATATTAGACGCCTCCTATAGAAACTCCGACCATTAGGAAAATAAGACAAAAACTCTTTGAAAGTGAGAGGAAATGAGGGAGAGTGAACGGGATAGTGCAACTATAGTGGAGAAGATATTATGGTATAGAGAAAGCCTTAGGATTGACCAAGGTATGGGGAAACTTACCTTTGTATGTTTGTTTGTGGTATGCTATGTATTCTTGATTACCTTAATTAGTAATTCTTATTTGATGCATGTATGCATGATTATGGATTATGATTATATGTTGTTATTGTTGGGTATGTGTTTATGTATGCATGAGATAGGGTTTATATAATACTTGTGTTGGGTATTCCCTATGAATGTATGTATGGTTTGTTGGATTATCCCAATAGAGAGTTTGATGCTAAGGAGAAACAAAGTTATGATGCTTAGGGGTTTCTCATGTAAGTATATGTTGTAAGAATGTTGTGATAATCATATAAAGTATATTTGGGTTTGTTGGGGGTATAACATGTATAATTAATGAGTGGGTTTGAATGATTTAAGTGTTGTGATGTATGTGTTTGAAAAGAGAGTGTTGTTCTCTTTGAAAAATAGTTGTAGAAAAGATAATGATGTTCAAGTGCTAAATCTTCTTTGGTGAGGGGGACAAATGTTCTGCCTTGTGTAATAGAAGAACGGGTCTGAAGCCAGAAGAAGGGTATCTCGAGTGTATTTATATGGAGAAACTACAGATTGGGCTAATGGAGCGGTTACAATCGATGAGGTAGGTGATCAAGACTGTAACCGAATCGAATTTAATATGCAATTAAGTGTAATATAGACTAGGAAATGACTCATAGGTTGTCTCTCAAGGACTAAATATTGGTTCAATCATTAGATTAAACATGTGGTGGGGGGTGGTTTATGAACAAACTTGTGAATGTAAATGAACTAACTAAAGCACGAAATTAAACATATATTTCAAAACGGTTGATCATTAATTCAAATGCATTGTTCCAATCACAGATTAACATTAGTTACACACTACTCTAACCCTTAATCCAACAAAAGCTAACCAACTAAGCGAAGATTAACCATGTTTTCAAAATTGTGTACTAAGCGAACACAACATATCTATTCCATCTAATTTATCCCATACAGATTCATCCATTAAACAGAGATTCAATCACCAATTGGGCAACTAAGCGTACCCATTTGCAAGAACACAATCAGATTCAATAAAATGCCAAGCCAGAGCAACAAAACACACTTTCAACTTAGAAATCTCAAGGAAACGATGCAATTTTGCTAATGACCAACCAAGCACATTTAAACAGCAAACCGAATTGAATTCACGAAACCCAGTAACAACAGAACAATAAAACGCAATTTTTGGAATGAAAATGCAAATGGAAAACATAAATGGGCAGCAATGAAAGAGGGAAAAATGAAAGTGCAAAGATGAAAACGAGAATGAAGGAAGAACACGAAACGGAAATGAAATTGCAATTAAAATGAAACTAATTCAGTACATGAAGAGTAAAAGGAAACAAAACCTAGAACCCCCAAGGGAGGGGGGGGGGGTGAAAAACGCACCAAAGCTCTAAAACCTAGAGAGAAAATGTAAATAAGGGGAGAGGGTTGTTTCAAATCTGATTTGGGGTTTTAAAACTCCCAAATTACAATTCTGCTCTTGTAATGGGCTTCTATAAAATATGCCCCCAATTGGGTCCAAAGCTAAACTAAAAACGAAATGAAAAAGAAATGTTGATGTGGAAAACAATAAATGATGTGGCAACTCTCTTTACGTCCCAATAATAATTCCAAAACTGTCATGTAAATAATAATTGGAATAATTAAGCCCAAATAATTCAAATTAATTAAAGAATTATTAGTCAAATTAAGCCCAAATAGTGAAAATGAGTCAATAACTGAGAATTAAACACAATTCATTAATACAATTCGGTGTAAAAAACTAAGTGAATAATATAAAATAGTGATTCATCAGTAGGGTACAAGAGTGTGACTAAGTCTTGACATCATGGAGTTCATGGTTTGGTGATGCTCATGGTGTTATTCATGATTAGGATAATCATGATGGTGGTGTATCTATGATGATGATGATCATGCTATTGAAGATGCTCTAGGTTATGCCATGTTGGTAGTGGTGTTACTATAATGGTTATAGTAAGTAGTTAGCATATGTGCTAATGAGTGGATAGACCAAGAGTTTATGTGTGAAATGTTAATGATGACATCAAGGGTTAGAGATCAAGGATTGAAGATCGAGGTTCGAAGATCGGGGATCAAGGATCGGGTAATTCATTATGATTGAGTTGTTTACGTTAGAAGATTAAAAATCCTATTGTTATTACTACTATGTATAGGGTGGTTGTTTATGGTTGATATAATCAGTATGTTTTATATCATGTTATCATGATTGTTTTAATGGTAGTTTACCCCATACGTGTGTGTTTGTGAAAATGAAATTATCGACGATGATCGTATAATATATTTTAAGTGAGCAGATGATATTGTAGATATTCTAGAAGCATGATAAATGTGAGAGATGACAGGGGAAAGATTTGGGTTTCTTTAAAAGTTATTTTGTTATAAACTTTTGAGACAATGTAATTTAAAGTTATCTATATTCCTTTGCTATTTTCATTATTTTTTAATTAAACAAGGCTTTTGGAATGGAAATGAATTTGTTTTGGCAAGTTTAAATACTAATGTTTTTGAAAAAATTATGTTTTCGTGAAAGTTTATAAATATTCAATTTTTGTAAACTCGTGGCATCCTAGAATTTGGGCATTACATTTTGATATTAGAGTTAGATTTTCAAATAGCTTTTACTGTGTGTTGATAATGCATGCGTATATGTATGACTATGTGGATTATATATATATATATATATATATATATATATATATATATATATATATATATATATATATATATATATATATATATATATAAATATGTGTGGATTGTTGTTGAGTCTCTATTGAAAAAATCTAAAGAATTTTTTTAATGAATAAAATTAGATAATTATCATTTTATCTTTCAAGATAAATGTGATATAAATTTAAATAATAATAAAAATTATGTTAAAATAAAATTGAAGTTGTTTTTTTAAATTAAGAAATGTTACAATTGAAAAAAAATATATTAAAATTGAAAGAGATTTTTAGAAATAAATTTGAATTACATTATCTTAAATAATAATTTGTACATTATTATTACAAATATTGTTAACATTATAATTATAACAATCTTTAAGTTTTATTATTAAAGTTATTATAAAATTACGTTGTTATATGTGAAATTAGAAATTAAGAATTTATAATTATAACATTGGTTTATAATAAGTTGTAATTTAAATGCATGGTTTATAACATGGTTATAACATTGCACATAGCACATGAGTTCTAGAATATATGTCCACATGCATCACATTTACACAAAAAAGTTCACAATTATTTTTTTTTAACTTAGTAGGTCAAAACAGAGGGCATATATGGTATTTTCATGATAATCTTCTCGTTTGGGCGAAACAGTTCAAGCGAGAGTCATTTGCATTTCCATAGTCGTTTTTCTTTCAAATTTTAGATATGTTGAAACAAACGCCTTTCTTCGCTTGTGAACACTGACATCACTCCAATCAAACACAACATATGTCCGCAAAATATAATTCAATTTCTGTTTAATATCTAGGAAAGGATTTATCATCACTTTGGTTTTCTAATTATTTTTAATATGATTTTCTCCCTCATTTATTTTTCTATTCAGACCGTATTCATTTGAACTGTTTATTTGTCTCTTGCTCTTATTTATGTTTTCTACTATTTCCCCACCCACCCACCTCCTCCCCCGACAAGTATAAGTTCTAATTTAAAAGAATTGAAATGTTTTAAATAAAACTAGCCAAAGCTGTTAGCAATATTTTAAATAGGCTTCCCTGGTCCTAATATTTGTGTGAAAATCTCAGTTCGGTCTTCAAATTTTGAACTGTCTCAATTGGGTCATAATTTTTGTAAAAATACACACATTTTACCCCAACCGTTAACTGATCTCAAACGGCGTTAAGTTTAGCTAACGTGGTATGCTGACGTGTTGGCTTAATCCCTTCTTGGTCCTCGTATTTGTGTGAAAATCTCAGTTCGGTCCTCAAGTTTTGAACTGTCTCAATTGGATCATAATTTTTGAAAAAATGCACACATTTTACCCCAATCATTAACTGATCTCACTGTGCAACAATTATCTTCTGCTATCAGTGGAATAAATAGCTTAAAAGCTGGTGATGAAACTATAGGTTACCAAGTTGGTTTATTTGCAGAAAAGGTTGTGAGACTGATTGCACTGGTTACGCGAGTTTTCCGGTGACTTTATTTTTTGAGCCGATGAGATATCTGTGTAAAATCCCTGATTCTCAGAGAGATGAATAAAATCCCTAATTCAAATAAACTAAATAATAGGCATTGTGCCACGTGAAACATGGCTTATTTTAAAAAAATAATCCATATAATTAAATAATACACGTCAGCATGTCCTATAGCTACCACGTCAGCTAAACTTAACGCCGTTTGAGATCAGTTAATGATTGGGGTAAAATGTGTGCATTTTTACAAAAATTATGACCCAATTGAGACAGTTCAAAACTTGAGGACCGAACTGAGATTTTCACACAAATACGAGGACCAAGAAGGGATTAAGCCAACACGTCAGCGTATCACGTCAACTAAACTTAACGCCGTTTGAGATTAGTTAACGATTGGGGTAAAATGTGTGTATTTTTACAAAAACCATGACCCAATTGAGACAGTTCAAAATTCTAGGAGATTTTCACACAAATATTAGGACCAAGGGAGGGTTTAAGCCTTTATAATATGATAGCATTTTCGATTCCTTTTTATAAAGAACATAAAGTAATCTATTAAGTCGTTATTTTTTTAATTGTATAGGGATTATGGTTGTTTTGATGTAAAGCTCATTTATTTTAAATCTTCTGATGATCAGACTTTATATTAGAGAATGTGTTACTATCCGTTTTGATAAGTAAGCTTACCTTTTTATTTAGAAAACACACTATCGAATTTGAGTGCGTCAAAATTTAGAAAACAAAGTTATGTTTGGATTTTAAAATTGTAATAACAAGAGGTACCCACATTATTCTTTTTGCTGTTTTGATCTGGATGTGTTATTATATACTAATATAACATGTTTAGGTGAATTTTATATTGTTATTTTATCATTTGGTATCAGAACAACTACTTATTTCTCTGCATTGCATGTTTTCGTAGGATTTCCCATAGCGTCCTAGGATTAACCTGTTGATGAGCGACTATTTTTTGCGCTTGTGCTTCTTCACTAGTTTATGTAGCGACTCGTCCCTATCCGGATCCTTTCGGCTTATGACCATTTTTGTACTGTGCTGTTGCTTCATGAAGGGAATGAAGAAGGGTTTTCTCTCTTGAATTGTCATCTTCCATCTTTATTAATTAATTAAAGCTTCCATCTGGCTAGTGATTAATAAGCAACCACCTACTGACCTCACCTAATTAATCACTTAGTGATTAATTATTCCTTCACTGGAAATATTTGTCAAGAAATCCTGTATCTTTTTTGTAGTTTAATCAATATTTTATTCACTTAAGTTGCAGAATAAATAATCATTCCCATCGGGCCTTTGCAGGAACAAAATTCAGTGAAAAATGTCAAAAGTTATGAAATGCCCAATACTATCTTGATCGTATCTTAGATTATACTAGATTGTCTTTAACAATTAGTTTACCTATTCCCTCAATACCTCTTGGGATTGCTCATCAACTTACCATGTTTCGTTATCTCATGATTTGTTTCCTATATAGTTATAGTAGAGAGAAATGGTAGAGTCATGTGTAATGGAATCCATGTGTGTAAGAACAGCAAAGAAACACACACACACACACACATATATATATATATATATATATA
>NC_028359.1:3680320-3751745 GCF_000741045.1 Vigna radiata var. radiata | reverse complement strand
TTACTTCGGAAAGAGCTAGTATATATTGTTCCCAATTGAAGTTTGGTAGGAAGACCAGTTGCTTGTCATTTATATTCACACATTTTAATTTCAAAGTAAATTCCTAGATTCTAGTTCAGTCCATGGAGTACAATTGAACCTTTACAAATTAAAACTAAATAATGATATAAGGACTCAAAACATTGATTATATAGAGATGTATGGATTTTGAAATAAACGGACAACATTAAGGTGCAAATAATTTTAAATGAAGCAAGGTNTGAATACTCAATTCCAAGTTCTTGTTCACAGGTAACAAGATATTCATTTCAAAGTGTGACTTAAAGAAGGAGCCCAACTAAAATAGGTATTGGTATTATTTACAGCTTCAATTAATACTTGAAATTATATTTATCCAAAATTCAGAGATATATAGACAAAAGATAGCAAGCTCATTGTATTACAACGAAAGGCCCGACTAATATAGGTATTACAATTATTCACAGCTTTATGAATTATCAATAGACCAAAAATAGCAGGCCATTTGTACTAATACCATTGTTATATAAAAACACACATACAGTATAATCATATTTTGGCACAATGGGAAACTGAAATCCCAAATTTTTATTTCATTAAGTTTGAGTAATATATCGGCGGCCAAATTCCTTCGCTAAATTCACTGTGCCCATACAGACAGCCATAATCCTTCGATAATCTACACGTTGAAAGGTCGTCAAAAAATCCTTCGGTAATTCAGCTTTACCAAAGGCTTGATGACCGTCGGAATAAATCCTTCGGTAATTGACAGTTTTCCTATAATGATTGTACTAATACCATTATTACAAGGTTATTAAACTCGAAATTTTACATAAACTCGTGAGAGTCTAGGAAACTTGACTCGTAGACTTGATTCAGAAACGTGTAAGAGTTTACTTTTTGTATGAAAAAAAATATATGTTCATATAAATATTTTTCATACAAATATGTTTTAAATTTTTTCACTAAAAAAAGGACAGGAGATTTAAAAAGACACAAACAAAAAACTTACATTCCTCTAATAAAACTATGAGAATATTATTTTTTAATAAATCATTTACATGCCAAAATAAAAAATTTACTAAACCAATATAAATTTCAATTTCAATAAAAATTATTTACATACAAATAAAAACATAAGTATATTTCGTTTTTGTAATAAAAGAATAAAAATTTCATTTCCTAATAAAACCATTAAAGGTTACGGTTTATAATTTTAGAATAGCAAAACTTCATCCACCACCACTTGCGGTTCGAAGAAGAAAGACAGACCAAAAGCTGGACGCAAGGAAGGCAGTGAGGATGGCAGCGGCGACGACGACGGCGGCCACTGTGACAGTGACTACAAACCAGGCGAACGATGACGAGAACAAAACGCGACCATGCACGACGACTGAACGAGCGACGACCACCATGATCGACAACCGAACCAAGCGCGATCACGAAAGACGATTAGACAAAGCGAAGCATAACTACAACGAAGATTAGTGGTGGAGTAAAAAAAAACAAAGAACACTAATCAGGTTTTAAACCCTAAACAAATCGACCCCTTTTTTCTTCTTTTCTGCCTTTTTTCGACCTCGCTAAATGGATGTGAAATTGCGATTCCGAACAATTCCACCGAGTCCATGTCCGATTCTACTGAGTTCAGTCTAAAAACGAGTTTGATACCGAATTAACTCGACAACCATGACTGGAAACGTAAACTCGGACGAGTTAACGAGTAAACTCGGACGAGTTAACGAGTAAACTCTGAAGTTTGATAACCCTGCATTATTATATAAATATAGTATAATCATATTTTGGTAACTTTAAAAAACAATTTCTATTGCCAATAGAAAATATCTAGAAAGCTGAAACAGTTTAACAGTTTAATACCAATCAAGCCAAATATTTCAAAGAAATTATGCTAGTACGCTTCCATTATGACAAATATTCCAAGAATCAAGCAATCAACTTTAACAATTCCAAGAAGTAACAGACATGACTTTGAGTAAGTTAACAGACACGCCAAATGACATAAATAAGATAGGATGGGCATCTGTGAAAAATAATATAATTAAATGATGTAAAAGTAGTATAACCAACCACGCAAGTGATTTTATGAAAAATAAGCAAATACCAAGGTAAAAAAACATAAAAAGACACTGAATTGACTCAATAATGGCTGGCTCAACTGGTAGGAATGAATAATACCTCGGAGGCTAGAATTGTAACCACAACTGGTTAAATGCTCTGCAAGTGCCTCCCCTAATTGCTTTTGCCAATTTGGTCCATTCTTTGCTTCAGATATAGGCCAAACGATTGCTGTTTCTGTTGTTAAATTTACACTAGCTGATGACACCTGTGGCTACCCAATGTTCATTTGCATAAAGAGTAAAGAAACAGTATTTAGATTACTGTAAAAAAGTATAGAGAGGGTTTATCAACTATGTACTGTTGGCACAAAAACTTCTACACTCAAGCAATCAAAATCACCTTTAGGATTTAGACACCAATGACTAAACTACTGCGTTCTTTTGAAACTGTTGAACATGATTTTTCCGCATTAAGGTCAATCATCTCCCACGACATCCACAGACTTACGAAATAAAAAATACCGCACGCTCATAGTAAACCTAGCAGAAAGCCCTCAACAACAGAAGCAGTATACCAATCATCTTACAAATAAAATAATTGAAGCATCCAGAGTTTAGACTGTAAACATAACCAAATACAAATTTGAAATACTTACTCGATTTTCCAGTATCCTTTTCACAGTCGCCGCACATCCCCCGCACACCATTCCCTATCAAACGCACAAAAAAGTGAAATACTAAAAATAAAACTAACAGGAAAAATTCTACACAGAGAGAAGAGTTCACACTGAAACATCGAGAATGATAACGTCAGGCGAAAGTGCCGAAAGCTCCTGTGACGCGTCACCAACCAATTGGAGATTAGCATCACCAGACTCACCGCCAGAACCGCCAGAACCGCCGTTGTCACCGATTCCACCGCCTCCATTTCCACCGCCGGTGGAAGAAGCACAGGAAGCGGCGGAGCTCGAAATGCAGCGGAGTCGGCACGGCTTTCGCNGGAGCAATCCGCCGAAGCAGCGGAGCGAGGACGGCGACGGTGCGGAAGTAAAAGAACATGGAATGCGGCAGCAGTTGTTGTAGGAAGCAACGAGGCATCTGAGGTTGCGGCGGACGAAGGCGCGTTGAGGAGCGCCGGCAAAATGACGGTGGTGCACTCTGAAAAGCGCCATGTGTGCCGTCGTGGTGACGGAGAATGCAGAATCCATCGGATTGGGTGGGAAAATAGAGAAGAGAAGAGTCGTCAAGCGTTGTAGTTGAGTTCTTATAGTACAGACGTCCACGCTATGCACGCTATGGTGGGTCTTGTCTTGACTTTGGTTTTTGGGATGTTAAAACAATCGAAATTATTTATAGACAATGCCAATTTCACACGTTTTTTTTTTATATATTTTCTTTTGTTTTTTAGTAAGAGAATCTTTAATGGATTTTTTAATTCTTTAATTTATAAGAAAAACATGATTTTGGTATTGGCTTTACAAACCTGAGATGTAAAATTAAAAAGATATTTTTATATAAAAAAGTTCTTTAAATTACGTATATAAAAGATTAGTTAAAAAAAATCACAATTTCTTAAAGACTAGCTTAACATAAAAAAATTATTATTAAGAATCCTTATAAAACAAATGCTTATTCATTACGTCTTAACTAACAAAATTAATGATTTTTTTAATGCGGTTAAAGTGGATTGTAACTCGTGAGTCAACCCGATCCATCACGGGTTTGAGCTAGATTGGGTTTGAAAAAAATATAATTTTTTTATGCAGGTTAATTTTCAACCTAGTTCAATCAAAACCCGGGCTCATCGGATTGAACTGGTGGTGAGCTAGGTTGGGTGACCAATTCATCTAATTTAACTTAATTATTTGTTATTTTGTGTTTCAACATTATTAGGTAGCATTTGAAGAGGATAAAAAAGATGTTTCAAGAGCGAAAATATTATAAATTTATCTATTCAAGACTCTAATATTATAAACGGACAAGTGATACAAAAATTATCAATATTAAAAACTTATTTGTTCACCGCTTGCATTGTATGATACTTTTTTTTCTTTAACTGTCTTTGGAGTTTAACATCATTTTAGAGTGAAATTTATTTAGATTTGAATTAAAAAATTAAAGTTTTTTTATTTAGAAAAAAAACTTTTAATTAAGTGAGCTAATGAGCCAACCTGTTTAACCTACCAATCCGTGGTGGGTTGGGCCGGATTCGAATTTTTTCAGCTCACTAATATGTGAGTCGGGTTATGTTGGCTCACTAAGTGACCAACCTGTTGTGAGCAAGGCCGGGTCAAGCCGAATTATCCGTTTTGATAGCTCTAATTTTTTTACATGAAAAACATTAATTATTAAAAGTGGATTAGTGAAAAAAAAGGAAAAAGAGTGTATTGAAGAGAAAGTGTTTCATAAGGTTGGTGAATCACTTATACAAGTCTATAATGTAGAAAGATATATGTGAAAAGTAGTTTGATGTTAAAATCAATTTAGATTCACATGTAAGGGTAATAAATGTATATTAAATGTGTAACATACTACTTTACCTTAATCCATATTTCCTAATGGGTTTTTGATGGTCAAATCACAACTCAAATATATTTAAACCTTATTACTTACTTAATCAAGATTACTTACTTGCCTAACTTAACTGATCGAATTTTCTAATTAAGGTGTAGCAAGCGGGTTTAACCAATTTTATTGACCGAGTGGCTGACTATTAGCCAGGTTTTACTTAGATCTTTGATTGGTTGATTCTTATTGTACATAGCTCCTAAGCCCGAGCATGGTTAAAGAATATGTGAAGGGATTTGCTTTGACTGGCATCGTCTGGGAATCTGCTTCAACCTACCCTCGAGCATTGTCTCTTGCTCTTCTTTATGTTTTCTACTCTTTCCCCACCCACCCATCCCCCTGCCCCGACAAGTATAAGTTATAATTCAAAAGAATTGAAATGTTTTAAATAAAACTAGTGAAAGCTGTTAGCAATATTTTAAATATGATGCATTTTCAGTTCTTATTTTAAAGAACATAAAGTGGTCTATTAAGCCATTATTTTTTTAACTACATAGAGGTTATGGTTGTTTCAACGTAAAACTCATTTATTTTAAATCCTTTGATGGTCAGACTTTATATAAGAGAATGTGTTACGTTTTGATAACTAAGCCTACTCCTCTGTTTAAATAACACACCATCAAATTTGAGTGAGTTAAGATTTAGAAAATAAAATTGTGTTTGGATTTTAAAATTACAAGAGGTACACACATTATTCTTTTAGCTGTTTTTGATCTGAATGTGTTATTATATACTAATATAACATGTTTAGTTCAATTAATTTTATAATGTTATTTTATCATTTGGTATCATAGTAAGTGCTTATTCCTGCATTGTATGTTTTTGTTGGTTTTGGAATTTTTTAATTAATGTGCTTTGTTGTTTTTGACTCATTTAATCCAAACAATTATTACCAAATTAACATAAAACCTAAAACCTGATTAAAATTTTCTTGTAATGTTAAAGGAAACTTTTATACTTAAAAAAGCGAAGAAATATTAGCCAGATGGTCATTAGGATTAGCAGGTTGAGGATGAACAGTTTTGTTTAAAGTTTTCCTTTTTCGTTTTTGTGTCGTCTTCCCCGGCGTGATAGTGGTGCTTGACCTGCAGCGATATCTGATTGTCCATCAGAGCCTGCAGGATTTCCCATAGCGTCCTGGGATTACCTGTTGATGAACGACTATTTTCTGGGCTTGTGCTCCTTCACTAGTTTCTGTAGCGAATCGTCCCATTTCGGATCCTTTGGGCTTATAACCATTTTGGTACTGTGCTGTTGCTTGATGAAGGGAATGAAGAAGGGTTTTCTCTGTTAAATTGTCACGGTGGAGAATGCACAATGATATTTTAACAACTCTTTTTTAACAATTTTTTTGACAACAGAACACATGTCATTATTTTATTGGTTTGTTTAAATTTATGTTTAAAAAAATATTTGAAACGGACGAATCATATATTATCAAATATGCATTATCAAAAAATTGTCAAAAAAGAGTTGTTAGAGAGACTTTTTCCTTTTTTATTTTTATTTTTTGAGTCAATTTAATGATTGCACGAAAGCTTTATTGCTTTTCCACGCAAACATTAATTGAAGTACGTAAATGGTGCTTTTATGTTTAATTAATTTTTTTAACATAATATTGAATATGTAAGATATAATATTATATAATATATATTTAAGTATTTTTGGATTAATAATTATTATAGTTTGTAGATATTATTTGTATGTATTTATTTGTTGTTATATGTTCAAATTAAAATATGCATTATTATTATTATTATTTTATTTGTATATTAAGAATTTATGTAAATATTTATATATTATTAATGTTTTAGTAATATAGTTTTAATTATTAAAAAATAGTCACGACATCTTTAATAAATTGTATCAAATATGATAAAATTTATTTATATGAATTTTTTCATATTTATATAATTAATTAGGACAAAATATTAAATTGTATTTTTTAATTTATCCACAGAAATTAAGAAAAAGGAATATAATTTGATAGTTTTATCATTAAGATAATGAATTTAATTGAGTAGGACTTTAGTCCAAAGACAAATTTTATGTCACTAGATTCATGAATTAAAAGCATGTTTGCATTGGTAAAACATGACATTTAATTTTTCCTCAATATTATATGATAAACATGTATTTTTGAATGTTTATGATATTAAATGTGGTATTTCCGAGTTAAAGGGTGATAATTATAAAATTTGGAAGGAGAGAATTCTTCTTCATTTGGGATGGATGGACATTGACTATGCTATTATGAAGGAAGAACCACCTGCTATTACTAAGACGATCACTTCAGATAAAGTTACACTTTATGAAAAATGGGAGAGGTCTAATCGTCTTTCAATGACTTTCATAAAGACCGACATTTCTGCTAGTATACGGGGCTCTATTGATCAGCATAACAAACAAAGATTTTCTAAAGGCTATTGATGAAAAGTTTACAACATCTAATAAATCCCTTGCCATCACCCTTATAATGCAATTTTCATCCATGAAACTCATTGGGATTAGAGGAGTGCATGATCATATCATGCGTATAAGAGATATTGTGGCTCAACTGAAAGCTTTGGAGGTCACCATGTCGAATTCTTTCATAGTACATTATATTTTGTGTACCTTGCCTCAACAATATGCCCTTTTTAATATCTTTTATAATACACATAATAAGGATAAATGGTCTATTAATGAATTGTTGGCCATGTGTGTTCAAGAAGAGGAAAAGTTATTATTGGAAGAAGGGGAAAAGGTGAACTTGACTACTTCTGGAAAGAATAATAAGAGTCAAGATAAATATAAATGAAAGATTTGTGCTAAGCCAGAAATAAAAAAGGAGTCGAAGTGTTTCTTTTGTAAAAAGAAAGGACACATGAGGAAAGACTACTTAAAATTTAAGAATTGGCTTGATAAGAAAGGTACTCCATGTACTTTTGTCTGTTATGAATCAAATATGGTTGATGTTAATCACAACACATGGTGGATTGATTGATTCTAGTTCTACAATCCATGTTTCTAATACTTTACAAGGTATGCAAAATCTAAGGAGGCCAGTGGGAAATGAGCAATACATATACTCAGGGAGTAAGATGAGTTCACATGCGAAGGCTATTGGAACGTGCAACTTAGTTTTAAGTAGTGGTTTTGTTTTTCATTTGGAAAAGACATTTTATGTTCCTTGTTTTTCTAAAAAATTGATTTCTGTTTCAAGACTTATACCTTTGGGTTTTCCTTTTAATTTTTCAGATTCTAGTTTCACCTTAATGACTAAATCTAAAGTTGTTTGGTTTTGATGAATTGTGTGATGACCTTTATTCCACTATTTTCCAAAACAATATCGCTTATAATTCTATGCACGTTACCGCCGGGTTAAAACAATGTGTTGTGAATGAGGAATACTCTATACTGTGGCATCGAAGATTAAGACATATCTCCATTGAGAGAATTAAGCAATTAGTAAATGAAGGAGTACTTAGTACTTTGGATTTTACTGATTTTGAGACTTGCGTTGATTGCATAAAGGGTAAGCAAACTAACAAGTCTAAAACTGGTGCCAAGAGGAGTTCAAACCTATTGGAAATTATTCATACAAATATTTGTTGTCCAGATATGGACGCAAGTAGTCCGAAATACTTCATCACCTTTATAGATGACTACTTACGTTATATGTATCTCTAACTACTTCATTCTAAGGATGAAGCTTTGGATGCCTTTAAAATTTTTAAGGCTGAAGTTGAGCTACAACGCGGAAAATAAATCAAGATTGTGAGATTAGATAGAGGTGAAAAGTATATTATGGTAGATACACGGAGAATGGACAATCACTTGTTCCATTTGCGAAGTTTCTTCAAGAACATGGAATTGTTGCCCAATACATTATGCTTGGTTCTCCAGATTAGACTGATCTGGCAGAAAGAAGGAACATAACTTTAATGGACATGGTGAGATCTATGAGGAGTAATAAAAAACTTCCTCAATTCTTGTGGACTAAAGCACTAAAGACGGCTTTGTATATATTAAACTGAGTCCCAACCAAGGTCGTCTTGAAGACACCATTTGAGTTATTCAAAGGTTGGAAACCAAGTTTGCGACATATACGCTTTTGGGGATGTCCATCTGAAGTGAGAATTTATAATCCACAAGATAAGAAACTAGACCCAAGGACTATTAGTGGGTATTTCATTGGATATGCTGAAAATTCTAAGGGATATAAATTATATTGTCCATCGCATGACACTAGGATTGTAGAGTCAAGAAATGAAAAATTTCTTGAGAATGACTTGGTAAATGGGAGTGATCAGTTTCCAAACATTGAGTATGAAAGGGATCATTATGAAGCTCAACCCTCTAGCTTAAGTGATAGATTGGTTGTCATTCACATCCCTCAAACACAAATGGGTGTTAGACAAACAATAATTCAAACCTCACAACCTGCTAAAAATGACCTTACAATGAAGAACAACAAGATGATGTTGAACAACCTACTGAACAGTTGCTTGAGCAACAAGTTCGTCAAGAAAATGTTGAGGCAACATTGAGAAGATCTACTAGAGTTAAAAGGCCAGCAATTCCTAGTGATTATGTAGTGTATTTGAAAGAAGTTGACTATAATATTTGAGCTACAAATGGTCCTGAAACATTTTGACAAGCCATGAGTTCTAAAGAATCAGACCTATGGTATAATGCCATGAAAATGAGATGGATTCTATGGAATCCAACAAAGTCTGGGATCTTGTTCAGTTGCCTAATGGTGTAAAATCCATTGGATTTAGATGGGTCTTTAAAACCAAGAAAGACTCAAAAGACAACATCAAGAGACATAAGGCAAGACTTGTTGCCAAAGGGTTCACTTAGAGAGAAGAAATCGACTATACAAAGACTTTTTCTCCTGTATCTAAGCAAGATTCTTTTCGAGTAATTATGGAATTAGTAGCTTATTTTGATTTTGAATTACATCAAATGGACGTGAAAACAACATTCCTTAATGGTCATCTAGAAGAAGAGGTTTACATGAAAAAACCTGAACGATTCTCTTCTAAAGACAATGAGCACTTAGCTTGCAGGCTTAATAAATCCATCTATGGATTAAAACAAGCCTCCCACCAATGGTATATAAAGTTTCATGATGTCATCACTTCATTCGGTTTTGAAGAAAACGTCATGGATCAATGTATATACCAAAAGGTAGTGGGAGTAAGATTTGTTTCCTTGTATAATACGTGGATAACATTTTGCTTGCAACCAACAATAAGGGTTTGCTATTGGTAGATTGATTATAATGTTATCTGTGATTCAATATTGATATTAAAACAACTCTCTTTGGCTTTGAAACTTGCTTAAACTTTTGTTTTTAGTTTATTTTTTTGAATAAGTGAGTTAAGGTTATACTTAATGATTTTATCACTAAATTCCCTTGATTTTGTAGGTTATTGGAATGATTTGGAAGAGGAGTTAAAGTATCAATGAGTTGGAACTCAGAAAGGACAGAAAAATCACTAGAAGAAAAGGCTATAGAAGTTCGCAGGACGCCTAGTTGCTCTTTTCTGGGGCCCTGGGCGCAGGTGCTCACGCAACCACGCCTAGTTTCCCTTTTTCTAGGGCCTTCAGCGCCAGTAGCTCTCACTAGCGCCTACTTGCCCTTTGAGGGGCACTGAGCGCTAATCTCTATGTACCGTAGAACACCTGGTTGCTCCTTTAAGGGCCTTGAGCGCCACTTCTCTCGCACCAGCGCCTGCTTGCCCTTAGTGGGGGCGATGATCGCCAACGTGTTGGGCCTTTGGACTTTTTTCTGATCTATTTAAGGACCTCTACACATTAGGGTTTGTATCTTTTGACGATAGAAACACAGAGACACTCTTTTCGACCCTTTGGAGGTAAATTTGGATGCGGGAGCTTTCCTCTTCTCATTCTAGGGTTTTTATCTCACTTTCATTCCATTGTACGCTAAGGTTCTCCGTGATAATGGAGAACTAAACTCATTTATTGTTGAGAAAAATGTTACCTCTAAACTTTCATGTATATGAATATGATTTGAATTATTTTATGCTTCTTTCATTAATTGTTAGTGATTTTCTCCTTTACTCAATGCTTGTTATGTTTTGATCACTCATAGCATGATATTTGGATTTCTTTATTATTGGAAAATACCTAGAAACCATGATTTGGAGAATTTCACCCAAAAGAAATATTGCCTAGGGATAGGGATAAGATGTTTGGTTGTCTTAAGCTTTTAATTTGAATGTGGAATTTATTGTTACGGTTTTCAAGGGATTGTTGTCTAATAATCAAATCTAGGCTTTTTACGTCGAGGGATCGGGTTCTAAGTAATATAGAAAGTGACATTAACATTTTAATGAAGAAAATGAATTCTTATATGCATGACAGAAAAGTAGGTGAAATCTAAACCCCAACAACATAATCATCTCATATCATCAACATCGGTCATTCATTTGTGTTTTAGCCTTAATTGATCAATTTGCATTCATATTTACTTTTATTGCATTTGCATTTTAATTCAATGAAATTGTTTTCAATCTTAATTAGTTAAGGTAGTACACGATTTTTTAGTGTCGTGAATCTCTTGGAAAACGATACTTGGTTTTACCATTTATTATTACTTGATACGGTTCGGTACACTTGCTGAGGTCTTATCAAGTTTTTGACGCCGTTGCTGGGGACTCGTGGTTAAACTATACTTTTGTGTGATTCTTAACTAGTTAGACTTTATTTTATTGCTTTTAATTTTTATTTTTGGGCTAATTGAGTGCTCTAGTGTTTTGTTCTCTAGTGTATGCATGGTACAATTCGGATTAGAAGCATAAAATTATCTGAACATTTTCTTACAGGACTGGACAATATTAGAAGAAGAAAGAAGAACAGGACTTCCAGAGAACTTTTTCCCTTTCCTAAAACTCTTGAACAACCTTTCACTCAAGAATCTGACCAGGAAACAAAAGATAATACTAATAATCCGAATAATAGACACACCCTGGAAGATTATGTAGCAATAATTGGACCTCTTCATTTTAATAGCATTGCAAGACCAAGTTTTTGGCGTCGTTGCTGGGGACTCGTGGTTAAACTATACTTTTGTGTGATTCTTAACTAGTTAGACTTTATTTTATTGTTTTTAATTTTTATTTTTGGGCTAATTGAGTGCTCTAGTATTTTGTTCTCTAGTGTATGCAGGGTACAATTCGGACTAGACGCATAAAATTATCTGAACCTCTTCTTACAGGACTGGACAATAGTAGAAGAAGAAGGAAGAACAGGACTTCCAGAGAACTTTTTCCCTCTCCTAAAACTCTTGAACAACCTTTCACTCAAGAATCTGACCAGGAAACAAAAGATATGGCTAATAATTAGAATAATAGACACACCCTGGAAGACTATGCAGCAATAACTGGACCTCTTCATTTTGATAGCATTGCAAGACCAAGTTTTTGGCGCCGTTGCTGAGGACTCGTGGTTAAACTATACTTATGTGTGATTCTTAACTAGTTAGACTTTATTTTATTGTTTTTAATTTTTATTTTTGGGTTAATTGATGCTCTAGTATTTTGTTCTCTAGTGTATGCAAGGTACAATTCGGACTAGACGCATAAAATTATCTAAACCTCTTCTTATAGGACTGGACAATAGTAGAACAAGAAGGAAGAATAGGACTTCCATAGAACTTTTTCCCTCTCCTAAAACTCTTGAACAACCTTTCACTCAAGAATCTAACCAGGAAACAAAAGATATGGCTAATAATCAGAATAATAGACACACCCTGGAAGATTATGCAGCAATAACTGGACCTCTTCATTTTAATAGCATTGCAAGACCAAGTTTTTGGCACCGTTGTTGGATGGTTAAACTATACTTTTCGTGTGATTCTTAACTAGTTAGACTTTTTTTTTTATTTTTAATTTTTATTTTTGGGCTAATTGAGTGCTCTAGTATTTTGTTCTCTAGTGTATGTAGGGTATAATTCAGACTAGACGCATAAAATTATCTGAACCTCTTCTTACAAGACTGGACAATTGTAGAAGAAGAAGGAAGAATAGGACTTCCAAAGAACTTTTTCCCTCTCCTAAAACTCTTGAACAACCTTTCACTCAAGAATCTAACCAGGAAACAAAAGATATGGCTAATAATCATAATAATAGACACACCCTGGAAGATTATGCAACAGTAAGTGGACCTCTTCATTTTAATAGCATTGCAAGACCAAGAGTCAATGTTGCAAACATGGAGATGAAGCCTGCTCTTATTCACTTGGTGCGGAGTAATCAATTTAATGGCTTAACTCACGAGAATCCATATGAGCATCTGACTACTTTTAACGAAATATGCAATAAAGTGAAGATCAATGATGTGCTAGATAGTGCTAATAAATTTATTTTGTTTCCTTTCTCTTTGGGAGGCAATGCTAAGATGTGGCTTAATTCATTCCCTAAGAATAGCTTCACTAAGTGGGAAGATGTGGTGGCTAAGTTCCTGAACAAATATTTTCCTCAGTCCATGGTCAATAAAGGTAGGTAGGAAATTTCTTCTTTTCAACAAGGCAATGACGAAACAAGTGCAGGTACTGCTAACGTTTTTTTGTTTTTAGTTTGTATTTTTTGCAGATAAACTAAAGTTACTTTTAAACAAGTAAGTTTTTATCATCATCAAAAAGGGGGAGATTGTTACCAATGAGGAGCATTGGTAAATTTGAAGATAAATAATTTTGATGATGCTGCAAGAAGATAAACTTGAAGAATCTGTTATAATTGTTTTAAAAGCACTTTAGTAGTTTGAAAATGTATTAGGAATAATTTTAAGCATGTAAAACTTAGAAATATTGTATCTCTAGAAAAGTTACGCATTTAATCGATTATGTAAAGCTATAATCGATCATCCTGAGCTTTCTGGAAAAACCATTTCACTCTGGAATAATCAATTATTACTCCAAATAATCAATTACCACAAGTCTTGATGAGAACTGCCCAAGTCCTTGGAATAATCGATTATTCCTCTGAGTAATCGATTATCACTTTTTGAAAACACTTGTAATGGACTTGAATAATCGATTATAACTTACAATAATCGATTATCACTGGCAGTTGTAATGTGTATTTTAAAATTCACACCTGTAGACTATATATAGGTGTTATAAACCCTTAGAGGGTAACTCTGAGCTTTTTAAGAATACAATGTAACTAGGGAAGTTCTGAAAAAGCTGGTTCATTGCATTACCTGGTCTCGTGAATAGGAGAAGCTCGCGCTTTGTGTGTCAAAGGTCGGAGTGGTTCTCTTCGAGTTGACAAAGCTGCTGTCTTCCGGTTCGTTGGTCGAAGGAAGATCTTATTTGCACTGTTCCAGTTCATTGGTCGAAGGAAAGTGTAGATTGTTTGCTTCCAGTTCGTTGGTCTAAGGAAGCACCCTTCCGGTTCGTTCGTCGAAGGAAGGTTTTATCATTCTGTTTATTCACTCTATTGTAATCTATTGAACTGATTTTTAGTGAAAACGTAATCACTTTTTATAGTGATTAACAACTGGACGTAGATTCTTTTAAATCGAACCAGTATAAAAATTCTGTGTGTGAATTTTTCTACTCCATACACTCTTTACATTTTACGCATATCAATTGTTTGATAAAATTTCTATATGAAAATTAATTTTATAAAAACAGACTACCGTAACTTGATTTGTAACCGAACACGCTTTCCGCTTATTATTTTTATTTCGCTGCGCGACTCTATAATGGTACCGATTGTTCCGACAGAAAGGAGTTCTTCAGTTACAATCTCAAAATGCTCTATTGGCTCAGAACAAAATTATGACTCAAAAACTGGAGATTTTGTTGAAAAAAAATCTCTCAATTGCCTAAAGAGCTGCAAAATGTCTCCCAAGCTCAACATCAACTTTGTGAGCTATGTGGTGGAGATCATGTGAATGGACAATGTGCTATGCAAGCCAATACCCAAGAAGAAGTCAACTATATGGGTAATCAGGGCCGCCTAGGTAATTACAACCAAGGGTGGAAACCTCACCCAAGTATGGTTTAAGGCCAAGTTAGGCAAATCAATAGACGCCCACAACAACAATGGCAACAACACCCCTCATTATCTGATAGGACGAAAAAGCTAGAGGACACACTTCAACAGTTTATACAAGTATCTATTTCCTATCATAAAAGCACTGAAGTTGCAATTAGAAATTTGGAGATACAGGTTGGACAATTGGCTAAGAAGTTGGAGGATAAATTTGAAAAGAATTTTGGGGTTAATACTGAAGTTAACCCTAAGGAGGAATTTAATGTCATTATACTTATAAGTGGTGAGATAGTAGCAGAGAAAGAAATTGAGAGCAAAGAAAAAAAGTTGTTGACAATAAAAACATGAGTGGAGAGAAACATGATCTGAGAGAAAATAAAGAGAGAAAATAAAGAGAGAAAAGGTGAGGCTGAGAGGAAGAAAGAAAAGAAGAATGATGAGGGGGATAAAAAAAGAAGAAGAAGAGGATGAGAGAAGAAAAGGAAAAATTGAGAAATCCCTTCCTTACCCAAGTAATTAGTCTAGGGAGAAAAAGAGAAACAATTTCGGTGTTTTAAGGAAATCTTCAAGAAATTGGATATTATTATTCCATATACTGAAGCATTGCAGCAAATCCCTGCTTATGCAAAATACTTAAAGCAGTTCCTCAAAAGGAAGAAATATTTAGATGAGGAGACAATTGAAGTACAAAGTAATTGCAATGCTATTATGCAGAAGACACTTCCTCTTAAAGTCAAAGATCCGAGAAATTTTACTATTTCTTGCACTATTGGGAATTGTGAAATAGGGAAAACTCTTGTTGACTTAGGAGCTAACATCAATTTGATGCCTTTATCTGTGCTTAAGAAGATTGGTGGTCTTCAGGTCAAATATACAATTATGATCTTGCAAATGGTGGATAAATCCACCAAGAATCCTTATGGTGTAATGGAGGATGTTGTGGCTCAAATTGACAAACTTAAATTCCTAGTGGATTTTGTAGTGATGGAGATAGGGGAAGATGTGGAGATCCCTCTCATTCTTGGAAAACCATTCATGAAGACAACTAAGGTTGTCATTAATGTAGATGAAGGAATGTTGACGCTGAAAGACCAAGATGAGGAGGTGACTTTCAATGTCTTCAATGATGTGCAGCCTATTCAAGGAAAGCAGACCAGTTTGAAAATAACATATGAAGTTCTACCAGAATCTAGTATCTAATCAAACTGCCAAATCAATCAAAAGGGGTAAAAATTGTTTCTTTTCACTGGTACAGAAGGAGGATGAAGATATTTAGGAGAAGCTAGTTCATCAAGACTCGGTGCTTGAAACTAAAGAATTCAAACTTGGAAAACCAGTGAAATACAAGAACAGGTTATGGGTTATTAAGGAGATTAAAGCGAATGAAGTTATTGAGATTGAAGCTCCTTATTCTAGAAGAGTCAAGTTGGTGACTAAGAAGCTGCTGAAGTTATGTTGTGTGATGAAAGAAATAGGAACACCAAAATCAAAGATTTGAACTGAGCTTAATGGTGCCAAGCTAATGACGTTAAACAAGCGCTTGCTGGGAGGTAGCTTAGTGTTTTAAAAACTTCTATTTTTAATTTGTGTATTTATTTGGTGTTTTGATGTAGTTTAATTGGAGTTGAATTTAGCTTTTAAGGTTATTTGTTTTGAAGTTATTTTGTTTGTTTTGATTATTTGTCTGTTATGATCTAGTATGTTATGGTATGTGTTGGTGGATGAATGTTTGTGATGTGCATAGGGAGCTTTAATTGTTTAAATGTGGAATGTTGAAGCTTGAATTGAAGAATTAGGAAGTTTTGAAAGTGCATTGAAATTGTCATTTTAAATATTCAAATTTCTTCCATCTAAAGTTGAACAAGTTTCTTTAGTGAAAACATGTCAAACTGGGTTGAATTGAATGATTGAAAATGTCAAAATTTTCAAAATCACAGGTTGAGTTGTAAAATATTGCAAAAATCTAAAAAATTTGGGATGAAGCTGAGGGCCCCCTGCCCAGGGGCGCCCAGGGTCAGCAGAATAGAGGGAGAATGTGGTGTTGTACAACACTCAACGCCCCCTGGGTAGTGCTCAATGCTAGCGCTGCGGGTTGCATTGTGTGGGCTTTTTGGGCTTAGTGCACTTAGGCCCAACTAACCCCCCTAACCCTAAATGACTCACCCAAACCTCTCATTTCTGTGCACACTCTCATCTTCTATTGAGGAAGATATCAATTTTGCTGAATTAGAGAGGACCTTTTGCATCCAAGGGGGGCATTTTCAGAGGAATAGGCAAAATGTGCCTATTCATATCAAGAGGTCATACCTTACCCCCTTGGCTAAATATTGGATGACACTCACACATGCCAATATTCAACCCTGCTCTCATGTGTTAGATATCAGCACACTTAGAGTCGTCTTTGTCTATTGTGTCCTCAGATGCTTGAACATCAATTTGGAGCAAGTTATAGCAAATTAAATCAAACAGTGTGTCCATGCTGCAAGTAGCAAATCTCCTTTGGGGAACCCATCTCTCATTACATACCTCTGTGAGTTAGCAGGGGTAAACCCATATACTCCTCCTTTTATGAGGCCGAGGAAAGAAATAGATGACTCTTACTATACCCAGTACTACATGCTAGATGAAGAAGGATTGCCTATGCCAACACCTTAGCCTCCCAGGGTCCATAGAAGACCTTATCAGGCCCAGCAGGATCAACCTCATGATGTTGATCCTTTCTAGATTAGAGACATGAATATGGCATTAGTGGATGCCAAGATGGAGGCAATGTACAAAAGCGAGAATGCATGGCTGAGGAGCATGACATCTGCCTTTCCTGAGTGTCAGTTTATGTCTCAAGAAGACTTTCTAGCTTATGTTGCATGGCCTAGTGACGAGGCCCAATCTAGCGGAGGAACTGAAGCGTCTGGAGCTGCAACTATGGAGGAGGATGACAATGAGGATGATGAGGACAAAGATGAAGAGGACGATGATGAGGATTTAGATGATAGTAGAGGTTGATGATTCAGATGATAACATATACTGATGGATGCTACTAGATTAGGATTTTTCGTTTTCTTTATTTTTATTCATTTTTTAACTTTATTTTGTTTTTAGCTTTAGCTTGCTTATGTACTTGGTTTAAATGAATAGTGCTGCAATGGTTTGATTATGTGATGAATTGTTTGATGAGTAATATTGTCTTATGCTTGCTATATTATTTTGAGATGCATGTTAAGATAATGATTGATTTGGCTCTTAAGCAAATGGTGGTTACTCATAGTTGTTTAAGACATATGCATGATTTAAATTGTGATTAATGTGCTGGGAAGGATGTTTATTAAAATTGTGGAACTTAAGTTAGCTTGTGAGAGGTTAGACTCTAGAGTTATTGTTGATTGAATGCTATTGCTTTGGAATCATAATTGATTTTGCCTGAATTTCTATGTTGAACCACTTGCTTGCCAATGCCAATATTTTAACCCAACAATGAACAATGTTTGTTCTATCCTTTGAAGCTTGAGCTGAATATGAAAAACCTTTTGATGCCTTGAGTTGAGTAGAGTATGTTTGTATGGTATAGGAGAATGGTTCGAGTTTGGGGTTGTTGAGAAATCGGAAAAATTGTGAAAAGAATAAAAAAGGAAAAGAGCATTGAGCAAAGCAAAAGAAAAGAAAAGAGAAAAAGGAAAAGAGGGATAAGCTCAATGAATGAAAAGTTGGGATTTAGTTGGGAATGGTTTCTCAAGTGAAGGAGAAAGAGAGTTTCATGTTAAATGATGAAATTATGAATTGCTTACTCTCTTGACTCAAGGAATTTTGTTGTCGAGAAAAACCAATTTTCTACTTAGCTCAGCCATGTTACAAGCCTTAAAAAGTCCTTGTGATGATAACTTGCTTGTGAATGTTTTTGATGTTGGTTAAATGAAAGGCAAAGTTGATTTATGTGATGCTAGAGTGAAAGATTCACCTCGTTATACAACTTTGAGTTTGAGTGAAACACTATCTTTAGTGAGGAATGGTTCCATGCACTATAGGATAGCATTCTTGCTTGGTTGTTGATCACTCATAAGGTTTTTGCATATGTTGTATATTCTTTGATTATCTGAGCACCATAGTTGAAGCTTGATTGGTTAAGGCATCATTACATCTTGACTGATATTTCTATGATGAGCAGACAAGAGTGATTACTTGTTCTAGAAGAAATTTCTTTGTGATGTGCTAGACCATTGTAGTTTAACTATGTTGTTTTAGGCCAAGTTACATTTTTGCTTGAGGACAAACAAAGTTTCAAGTTTAGGGTTGGGATAACAGTTGATTTTACCGTTATCTGTGATTCATTTTTTATATTAAAACAACTCTCTTTGGCTTTGAAACTTGCTTAAACTCTTGTTTTAGTTTATTTTTTGTGAATAAGAGAGTTGAGGTTAAACTTAATGATTTTATCACTAAATTCCCTTGATTTTGTAGGTTATTGGAATGATTTGGAAGAGGAATTAAAGTATCACGGAGTTGGAACTCAAAAAGGAAAGAAAAAGAACTAGAAAAGAATGCTATAGAAGTCCGCAGGACGCCTGATTGCTTTTTTTTGGGACCCTAGGCGCAAGTGCTCATGCAACCACACTTGGTTGCCCTTTTCTGGGGCCCTCAGCGCCAAGTAGCTCGCACTAGCGCTTGCTTGCCCTCTGAGGGGCACTGACCACCAGTCTCCATGTACCGCAGAACACCTGGTTGCCCCTTTCAGGGCCTTGGGTGTCACTTCTCTCGCACCAGTGCCTGCTTGCCCTTAGTAGGGGCACTGAGCGCCAACATGTTGGGCCTTTGGACTTGTTTATGATCTATTTAAGGACCTCTACACGTTAGGGTTTGTATCTTTTGACGATAGAAACACAGAGACACTCTTTTCGACCCTTTGGAGGTAAATTTGGATGTGGGAGCTTTCCTATTCTCATTCTAGGGTTTTTATCTCACTTTCATTCCATTGTACACCAAGGTTCTCCATGATAATGGAGAACTAAACTCATTTGTTGTTGGGAAAGATGTAACCTCTAAACTTTCATGTATTTGAATTATTTTATGCTTCTTTCAATAATTGTTAATGATTTTCTCCTTTACTCAATGCTTGTTATGTTTTGATCACTCATAGCATGATATTTGGATTTCTTTGTTATTGGGAAATACCTAGAAATCATGATCTGGAGAATTTCACCCAAAAGAAATATTGCCTAGGGATAAGGATAGGATGTTTGGTTGTCTTAAGCTTCTAATCTGAATGCAGAATTTATTGTTCAGGTTTTCAAGGGATTGTTGTCTAATAATCAAATCTAGGCTTTTTACGTCGAGGGATGGGGTTCTAAGTAATTTAGAAAGTGACATTAACATTTTAATGAAGAAGATGAATTCTTATATGCATGATAGTAAAGTAGGTGAAATCTAAATCCCACCAACATAATCATCTTATATCATCAACACCGTTCATTTATTTGTGTTTTAGCCTCAATTGATCAATTTGCATTCATATTTACTTTTATTGCATTTGCATTTTAATCCAATGAAATTGTTTTCAATCTTAATTAGTTAAGGTATTACACGATTGTTTAATGTCGTGAGTCTCTTGAGAAACGATACTTGGTCTTACCATTTATTATTACTTGATACGATTCGGTACACTTGCTGAGTCTTAACAGCTATATGAAGTGAAACAATTTCTCTCAAAGAACTTTGAAATGAAGGATATGGGAGAGGCACCTTATGTCATTGGCATTAAGATCCATAAGGAAAGATCTCGAGGCATTTTGGGTTTGTCTCAAGAGACCTATATCAACAAAGTTTTAGAGAGGTTTAACATGAAGGATTGTTCGCCAATTGTAGCTCCCATTGTGAAGAGTGATAAACTTAATTTGAGTCAATGTCCGAAAATTGATTTTGAGCGGAAACACATGAAGAATATTCCATATGCTTCAGCTATCGAAAGCCTTATGTATGCTCAAGATTGCACTAGACCTAACATTGCATATGTTGTTGGAGTTTTGGGAAGCTATCAGAGTAATCCGGGTGTTGACCACTAGAAAGCTACAAAGTGTAGTAAAAATGTTTACAAGATCTCATACCGTAATTTCCTGAGGCGTGTAAATTCACTGTCCTTAAGGACTTATCCGCGGTGTGTTGCGCAAGTCCCTCAGGATACAACAGGAACTTCTCGAAATGTATTCGAGGATCATAGAACTGGCAAGAAGCAAGAAACTCTGATAGAGTTTATACCCAGGATAATTTTTAGAGGAAGAAAATAAGAAAGAAGAATAAGAGAAGACTTATTTTGGGATGTCTTGGAATGCAAAAAGGACTCTCTATTTATAGAGCTAGGGAAGAATAAAATCAATAAAAGACCATAAAAAACAATAAATAATTTGGCCGTTGCAGCACTTAAAAATTTGACTGTTGGAATATTACCGTTGGAGAAACGTTTCTTTTGCAATAATATGATATTATTACAACACAAAGAAGGTAATGAGATATCTTCAAGGGACAAAAGATTACATGCTTATATATAGACGAACAAAATGTTTGGAAGTGATTTGCTACTCCGATTTAGGCTATGTTGGCTACGTTGATTCACGAAAATCAACATCTGGTTATATTTTTATGTTAGTTGATGGAGCTATATCTTGGAGAAGTGTCAAGCAGACATTAACTGGTACTTCTACTATAGAGGCTGAGTTCGTTTCTTATTTTGAGGCTACCTCGCATGGTGTATGGTTAAAGAGTTTCATTTTTGGGCTTAGAGTTATGGATTCTATTTCTAGGCCATTAAAGTTGTACTGTGACAACTCTGTTGCGGTGTTTATGGCTAAGAACAATAAAAGTGGATGTCGAAGTAAGCACATTGACATCAAATACTTAGCCATCAAAGAGCGTGTTAAGAAAAAGAAAGTGATCATTGAACACATGTAGGGATCCTTTAACTAAAGGCATGCTACCAAAGAATTTTAGGGATCATGTAGTGCGAATGAGACTTGGTTTCACGATATAATTTCATTATCAGTACATTTATTATTTTCAATGAAACTCTTATTCAGTTTGATGTTTTCTCATATGTTTTTGTGCACGTTTATTTTGAAGATATCGTTTAGTTTAGATCTAGCATAAACATATGGTTTATGCATTAAGTTGAGAGCTAATGTTGAGAGAAATATATTGTGATACATGGAAGATAACACTCACTATTAAAGGACCTATCACCATGACTCGTATATATTATGTCACTTGTTGTAGTTAATAATTGGGTAAATGGATCAAGTGGGAGAATGTTAGAAATATTTTAAACACTATAGCATTTTTAGTTTCTATTTTTAAAGAACATAAAGTAGTCCATTAAGCTGTTATTTTTTTAACTGCATAGAGGTTAGGAAACAATTACTAGTTTTGTTTCAACGTAAAACCCATTTATTTTGAACCTTGGGATAGCCAGACTTATATAAGAGAATGAGTTAATCTCAATTTTGATAACTAAGTTTACTCTTCTATTTAGAAAACATACCATCAAGTTTGAATGAGTCAAGATTTAAAAAACAAAGTTGTATTTAGATTTTAAAGCTACAATGATAAAAGATACCCACATTATTCTTCTGTTTCATTTTTACTTATGCTGTTTTTTATCTAAATATATTATTATATGTTCATATATCAGGTCATCTTTATCCTATTATTTTATCAAAAGAACATTTTAAAAAGTTAAAATCAAATTTATCTATATCGGTAAATATATTTTACGCAAAACAAAACAAAAGTAACAAAGCAAATTCAAATAAGATATAATTTTCATTAAAAAAGACCCTCCAATATGTCACAAATAAAGTTGATTATTATATTGTCGGGGTATTTGAAGAGGGGAAAAAAACTAACCACATTTTGGTATAAAGGAAAGAACGAGGGAGAGAAAGAAAAAAAATTAAGAATGGTCGTTTGGTTTTGGAAATCAAAGAATAAAATATGGTAAAATTTCACTTTAATATTTCTTACCTATTTTTTAGTTGAAATTTGACAACTTTCAAAACAATTTTTTATTTATCGTATATTTTTATTCTCTAAGATAATTAAGTATTCAATTTTATCTCTTTCAACTTATTACTTTCTAATTTTATTATCTGATTATTTCTTCTAAATGAGATGATCTATTAGTTTCCTATTGTACGTAATTATTTCAAATAATCTTAGATGGAGGTAATGTCAAGTTAATCAATCATCTTGTGTGGTAGTGACTTATATATCCAAACTAGGTCAATATGAAGTAAATTTTCTAATATTAGATTGACTTTCTTATTAACTATACATAAATTTTAATTTTAATGATGTTTCACCAATTCAATTTTAAGAGAAGGATAAAAAAAATTTGAATAAATTCTGCATGATATTTTCTTTAGTATTTCTAAATGATATCATGATCACATAAAAATTTAATATTCATTTCTTTTAGTTGACACTTGTAAGGACATGTAATTATATATATATATATATATATATATATATATATATATATATATATATATATATATATATAAATATATATAGGAAAGAAATTTAAATTAAGGTGAAAGGTTTTTCTTTTATTTTATTAACGTATAAACCAGATCAACTTTACTAAACTTTCCACATTTTCTTCAAAGCTATATCCTTTTTTTAAAACTTCAGCCATAACTTTCTCTGCCTTTTCTCTACCAAATCTTGAAACTGAACCAATGCATTGTCATTTGGGTGGTGATTCTGCATTCCCAGAGTCGAGAGCTCCGATCAGTTTTCATCTTTACTCCGGTAAGTCATTTCTCCCTAACCCATTCAATTCTAGGGTTGTACTCACACAACAAATCTTGTTGCATGTAACTCACCTTGCTTTTCTTCAAATTCTAACCTCACTTAGACTCTAAAACCTATTTCCATTCCAAATTTAATGATCTATAGGTGGTTCTAGTATTATCTTCGAATTCCAAGAGAGCGGGCTAAATTATATTTATATTGCGCTGTTGAACAGAGGTAAGGAAAGTTGGGATTTCATTCTTATTTCAGTGGATTTCAATTGTGCATGAATTTGCTTTCTGTTTAAAACCATTGAATGATGTTTGTGAGAACTTTGTTATGCATGTTGTTGTAATTAGAGTTTGAATTGGGGTTTTAATGGAAAAAGGTATTTGTTCTGTTGAAAGGAAGTATGATCTTGGAGGATGTGGGTAATTAAATATTGATTGAGGTTCTGCACATTATTTTTAGGTATAGGAAATTTGTTATATGTAGTAGAAGTTGAAATTTTGTCGGTTGGGGTTAATTTTAAAAAAAAAGAAAGAAATTTGAGGAACTGAGGTAGGCATATTTAGAAATTGGTATCCCAGGTGGTTTTGGTCATTCAACACCATTTAGACAAGTCAATTGTGACTTGTTAGAAGCTTTAAAAGTGGTCAAAATAGTGTCTAACTGATAGAATTAGATTTGGGTATATAAGTTGATGGAATTGAAGAATTTAAGTGTAGATTGATGCTAAATAGTGGTCAAAATAGTGTCTAACTGAGCGCTCTTTTCTGCTGTTGTTTTTGTTTTTGATAGTTTGGGAGTTTCGAACGTCCGTTTTGGACATTCTTTAGGTCGTTCTGGGGGTTTTTGACCCTTCCGGAGCCATTGGTAAGGGTCTCCAAGATGTTTGAATTACTTAAGTATTGGTAATTAAAGGTTATAAAGAAACTTGTGTTAACAAGATTGTTTCGGTGAAAGTATGTAACGTTTGAGTATGTATGAGTTGTCTTTATGACATGACTAAGGAGTGTCTTGTATGTGAACATGTATATAGCTTGTGTGGTTGGGGAAAGAATACGATTGTGAAATTGTGGTTCAAATGTATGTGAATTGGGAAAGGAATAAAACATGATTTTCTAGTGTATTGATGATGGTAATTACAGAATCTCTCGGTGAGATTCTTAGTGTTTGGAATGAATGTAGAGACTTCCATATGGGGGGTTATCCCTAACACTCTAATGGTTTTTCATTCTCACTTAGAGAGGATTGACGCGTGTGGTGAGAGTAGTGGGAGGTCCTAGGGTAGGCGCTATCACTGGGGGTCTATTCTGCGGTAATGGACTAACCTTGTGTGTGGTCGGGTGAAACCCCTTGACAATGGCTTTGCAAAGCAGTAGAGGCTACCACAAGTGCACAACCCGCCCCAGCTCTACATACATTCTAAGTCCGGATGAGTCTAGAGGTCTTAACATGATAGGATGCTTGCTTTGGTGAATTTTATGAAAACGATGTCTATGTCTATGTTGACTTGCAAGCTCATGCGTGTGAATGTTATTGGAAATATTAGATTGATTTAAATTGAATTGTATGTTTGTTTGAGACCTAGCTTACCCTTGCATTGTGTGTGTTGTATGTGCTTGTTTTCCTCCTTGCGATGATCATCCAATCCTTTGGATGTGAGCAATAGCTGATGACGTGCCTCTGGAGCAAGCCTTGGAAACTGCAGAAGACCCAACTCCTAGTTTTTAGGACTCCTGCTAGTACTTATTTTAGATGGCCTTTGTTTTGAAAGACTCATAGCCTTTATTTTATTATGATCTGTATTTTGAATACTTTAGGTCTCCTTGAAATTTTATTCAGCCTTGTATTTTGGAGAATCATGAAAACTTGTACTTAAGTTTAAATTCCCAACCAAATTTAGATAACTGTACTGCTTAATGTGATCAGTGATATACTCTTAACTGTTTTCTTTATCATGAATTGATGCATATTATATTTATATATATATATATATATATATATATATATATATATATATATTATATTTTGAGATGTTACATACTAAAAAAATATTACTTGATATAAAAGGATAAATTGTATTTATATCTTTGAAATCAATCTTAAGGTAATATACTTTAATAATGTAGTTAAGTGTGATTATACAAGTTGGTCAATCTCCTCGTATGTTAGTAAAATTGAGAAGTCATCAACATGAAATCAATAAACGCTTATAATATGTGTCCAAAACATTATGCAAGTTTCATTTGTTATATCATCTACTCTTCAGCAAATGCCACTTACAATCCATAACGATTATGAAAAAGTGGACAAACTTATTTTATAATTTGTATGCTCAATTTGATATTAGTAATTCGAAGAAATGTTTTAAAAAAATATGTCGTTTGCATAAGTTGAGTATAACAGAAAAAACGCATAAAAATAAAAGAGTGCATATATGCTACTGTCAAATCTTTTAAGTGATAGATCAAAATAGATCCTCTAATGAACTTTAAACAAGGATTTTTTTTTTTAAAGTCTTTTACCTTATTATGTGTATTCTTTCAAATGCGTGATAATAATTTGTATCTTTTTATCAAGGAGTTTTCTTTCTAATTTTCAAACAATATTTTGTTCTAACTATAATAAAATATTCAATAAAACAAAAACTTAATGTTAAAGAGTTTTTTTTTTTATTTTTTTTTATTTTTTATATCCAAGGAAGATAGAGGAATAATCAAGGACAACTTTGTATATTCTGTGACAAATAAGAAATGACAATGATAACATTTTAAATGAAATTTTGATTAATAAAACCTTTAAATGGACGAAATCTAATGTTTGGATGAATTGATATAAATTATAAATCATCTATTACTTTTGTACGGACGGACAATTGATTAACCTTTACTAGTATATTCAAAAAAACATTTTCAAATCATTTTTTGACCATGTCATGCTATAGTTAAAATGTTGTTTTTATTAAATTATATATAATAACGATAGCTTGCGATCTTGATAGATGTCCTTCTAGGAAGTTAGGTCAACCTCTAGAAGAAGACATTTCATAAGGTGAGAACTAAAGAAAAAAGATCTTGCAATTTTGACAAAATGACATCACATTCAATCAAATTCTAAAAAAAAACATACAAAATTGCTTTTTTTTTTATAAGTGAAGGAGTAGGATAGGATTCAATGTACTTAAGAAGAAATAGAAACTTTTTATGGCAAGGTGAGGAATTGGATCATTTCCCTTTAACTACAGTCCAAGTACAATGTAAGGGAGTCTCCCTTGATGTTGACATCTTCCAAAGACTTTCAAACCCTTCCAAAGACCTATTTAGGCACAAAAATCCCCTATAACTAGTCTTAGGATGTGCTAGCTTTCCTATAAGGCTACCAAACCTTTGAAACAAAAGTAAACAAAGCGCTTTGGCCAAATACAAGGCCAAGAACTATTTTACATATTTACAAAAGATTTTAAAGATAATGAAGAAGGCTAATAAGTGATCCTCCACAGAAATAATGCTTTTGAAGCTCATTCTTCTTCTTCTATCTTTTTGACCATGCTTCTTGTCAATGGTCCAAGATGTCCTTTAGATGGTCCTCCATCATAGTGTAGCAACCTTAATTTCAAGATCCTCACCCAAATCCTCTGTTTTACATAATTTTACAAAAGATAAAAGAAGAAATCTAATAAGTGATCCTCCATAAAAGTAGTGTTCTTGAAGCTCATTCTTCTTCTTTTATGCTTTTGACCATGCTTCTTGTCAATGGTCCAAGATGTCCTTCAAATGGTCATCCATCAGCAACCTTAATTTCAAGATCCTCACCCAATCTTCTATGGTGCCATGAAAGGGTAAATTCATTCCATTCCATGCCACCCATGGTAAAACAACCCCCTTCTTCACTCTTAGATACCCCTAATGACCTAATTGATTCCCATGTCAACCACAGTATCATGTGCTGCTTGCTAACTATCTTCTGCCCTCAAAACTACCTTAGGAAATTATCTAAGGCTTGAAGGACCACATCCCACCACCAACAAACTTCAATGTTGAAATCATCTATCTCCTACGAACCTATGACTTGGAGCTTCAACATCATTTAAGGGAAACTGCACTTGATTTGACAAGGCGTAGACCACTGCCAAAAGGGCTTAGAAAAGACTCCATCCTAACACAATTGTTACCGACCAAGACAAACGAAAGGCAAAATAACCATATTACCCTTGCGACTGAGGTGTAATAGTTACAACTGAATAAAAAAGCCCACATATCACACATACATAATCAAGCCAACTGATAAGATATAATGTGTATGATACGAGGAAATAGATTAAAAAAAATTAGTTGTTAGTTAGGTTGCTAGATTGAGTGAGTCTTTCTTTATATATTAGGGGGGTCTGTGTAGGTAGCGGGATTTTTTGGACGTTTAGAGAATTGTTGATAGGATTATTACCATCCTGTGAAGGGAACTTTATCCCTTGGAGACATTCTTCCTATTCTTGGTGTCTAGAATCAATAATACCAGACCTTTCAATGAGCTTTGGTGTTTTACAGTAGTTTTCTTAGGTTTCTCTACATAGGAACCTAAAAAATGGTTAGACCTACCAGATAGAGGAAGAGGTGGAAGCATGGAAGGAAGCATAAATACTTTAGAGATAAGGGTCAACAAATAGGAAGAGCCATGACTAAAAAAGAAGAAAATAGTATGTAAGAAATAAAGGAAATTGTCCAAGAAATAAAAGACATGCTGCAAGAACTCAGGAATCAGGATAGGGACTTAGAAAGAAGTGAGAAATTTGTCATGAAAGGAAAGAAAGAAGGAAAAATAGGTATGGATGCTAAGAAAAATAGTCTGCAAACATTCAGATAGGCAAGAAATTCTTTGAAGAAAGAAAGTACTTGGCTAATGATGAAGAGAAGGAAGAAAGATATTCGCATAATAGTAAACCAGATGAGAAGCGAGAAGAATTGTTGAGGCCTAGGGTTAAAACAGTGATGTAGGGAGCAACCCAGTTGAGTCTGTTTATAGGGCAAGAAAGGGAAGAAGAGAGCAACTTTTTGTTAAGACAAAATCGTCTATAAAACTTATATGTTTAAACGCTTTCATATTTTGAAGTTAAATCAAATAACATTAAATGAGACTAGAATCTGAAAATGCTTAACTTGAAGAATAGAATAGGCAGAAACATATGTATTACGAACAAGATTCCCAATCATCCATCAACATAGAAAAGTCTTAGAAAAACACTTAGGAAAATAGCTAGGTTAAAGCTTCCAAACACAACTCTAAACAACTTACAAGTCAAAACATTTAAGAGAATTATGCTAAACGCGTAAATTATTGACCACCATCCAAGCCTCTAGATCTGAATTTGCGGACAGTAGCCAGTAAGTTCCCATCCTATGATAACACGTTGATGAAGATGAGCCATTAGATCAAACTTCATTGTTCCAAACTTGAGAACATTGTTCTCCAACAACATGTAATGATAAGATATAACATGATAGGAAGAAATAGATTAAAAAGTTAGTTGTTATGGGTTGTTAGGTTGAGTGAGTCTTTCTTTATATAATGGGAGTCTTTGTAGACATAGGGATGTTTTTGGATGTTTAGTGAATTGTTGATAGCATCATTCCATCCTATGTGAAGGGACAACTTTGTCCTTTAGAGGCATTTTTCCGATTCTGGGTGCCTAAAATCGATAATTAGATCTTTTCAGTGAGCTTTGGTGTTTTACATTAATTTTCTTGCGTTCCTCTACCTAGGAACTTAACACCATCCCTCTTATGCACTTCGATTCCTATACTCCTCTCGTTTTGAATATCAACCTCAGCATATTAGATGAATGTAATCCGGCTTTAACATGCTTATGGATAATAGACAAATATGAAAAACATTACCAATGAGGTAATGAAGATTCAACTTTTTATTTTTGAATTTCTAATTACACATTTCTGGATCACTCTTCCCATTTTCATACTTTACTGTCCTCAAATATAATAAATGCATATCAATCCATCATTATGTCATTGTCCTCTAACTTTATACTCGTGGAAGAATGCTTATCTGTATCGTAATAGTATCATATTACACATGGTTCTCAGATGAGATATTACACTATAGTCATTGAAATATTTGCTTTAAATGCTATATCTACAGTGTCATTGTAAAAGACTGTATTAAGCAAGATGTACTTCATTTTCGTGGCAGTAAATACTTAGTGATAACCAATAGGAGCTGGTGCTTCCCGCAGTTCTTTCCCTTGAAAGTGGATGTCCTGCATGAAAAACATTATTGTATTAAATAAAAATCAACCTGGAACAGCAATGCTTAAGCAATATCCACATGAGACACATATAATATGATAAATAAATATGGTAAATTTAATCAACCTTTGTTTCAAACAAACTATGCACCATCTCACTACCTCCTAAGTCCGGAACCCAAAACAAAAGTAGATCGACAAAGGAAGACATATCAGAACTACTCATAATATTCTGTCTTACTAGCTCTGTGGTTACAATTTGTATGTTTCTCTCGGTTCTCTCAAAGGAAATAATAAGCAACTCCGCAGTCATCGGAAAGAAATCTTCTCAATGTGGATGAAGTGGAAAAATGAAACTTATACCTTTTATTGGTCTTTGTTAAACCTATTCAACTAGGTATGACATTAATAATGTACGAATGTTTTCCTCCGCAGCAAAAGCTGCTTACACACTCGTTGGTTCCATAACTTTAGTATTGAAATTCTAGGCAGGGACTGTGAGAAAATTGGGGGAAGAATGTCCATCTAGTTGCCTGCCAGATTAATATTCTTAGTGGATTTTATATTATAGCATTCTCATCTTTTCCATAATGTAGAATTTTCATGATTTGTGCTCCATGAAAAAAATCATTATAAGTCAAACGGAATTTGGAAATGAAATAAGTGTAAAACAAATATATCATTAAAACAGTTTTAGCGGTTAAATTCGTGAAGTCGAAGAAGCATCCTTGTTTTAAGACAAGCAAAAAGGATAGCTATGCAAGTTATAAAGAACACTCACAGAAGCAAAATGATTCACATCTCGATGATGAGCCTCGTCAGCACGAATGACTGTTATAACATCTTTCAATTTGGCATCCTTGGGAAGCCTCCAATAGTCTATTGCAATGGCAGGAGCAGGAACATTTTCGATTGCACCACTTTCAAGATCCTTCAAATACTCCGTGTAAGAATGTATAGCCTCCTCCTCAAGGTACCCAACTATTCTATGAGCCACCTTGGGAGAGATTATATAAAGTACGAAAAACGCATTGAAGAAAACTCCCTGTACAGCAAGAACCAGCAGTCTTTCGTACCATTTAGGCTTCACAAGTTCCACCATAGTCATTAGGTGCATTCTTTCATTCTCTGCTTCCTCCATCAATGCTTTGATCCAACCACCACTTTGTTGAAACTTACGGAGTGATCTAAGGTGCAACAACATCCCTCCTACCATGCCAGGGACAGCTGCAACCGTTTCTAGCATCATTGCACGGCAACCATACCGCCTCTGAAATATATGTATAGAAAATGATAAACCACATATTACCTTGAAGAATAAGCATATCTTGTAAAAAGATATTATGAAACTTCATCAGGTAGTCCTTATAAAAATATATATTATGAAATGTACATAACATAAAACATTAATGGTTCACACTTCCATGAATAAATAAGAAATGTAAGTTATCAATAATTCACAACCAAAATATAAATATCAAAAGTAACACTAAACACCTTTCTCATGTACAAATAATGCAATTTTTATTAATCAAGTTTGAGCCAACCAGTTCTAAATAAACTTAACTTATCCACATGAGTTACGAACTTAAAGTTTTAGCAACCCATAAATACTTCTTTTTCCTTTTGTTTTGGATCAAACTATAGGAAATTTCAAAATTGAGTGAAATATTGCAATTCACACACCTGAAAAAATAAATCTGTAGGAATTCTGAGGAGTTTCACGGTCCTGTAAGCAACTTTGTCCAGAAAATTCTTTGGCACGTGATGTTTAGTAAGATCTATCGACAGGTTTGAATGATAAGTCTCCCAAGGCTACATAGGCAAATGAAATCAGAAGTCAATAAGCATTCAAAGAAAATCATAGCCACATCGTTTAATAAAAGTAGATTATGTAGATCTCTCAATCTTAAAATTTAAAAAAGTTGATGAAAATGTAAGTTCTCTGACACATTAATTAAGTTAACAGATTAAATATGATTAGTTCTGAGACGAAACTATAGTAAATAGTAACGTTAGAGGGACACTTTAAATTTTAATTCATGACAATGAATTCTCTTTAAAGGAACTTTTACCTATAAGTTTAATAAAATATTCAAACAATGAATATATAAACATAAAACAACAATCAACGAAAATCTACTCCGGAAGTCAGAAATCAACAACAAGATCCGCAGAAAGAACTCCTCAATGATAATCAATCTTTGATAAACTAATCAACTCAAAGATATTCAGTTAAACCTTCGTTGGTGATCAGAAACAGAATCCTCACCATGAAGCAGTTCCAAGGCCACTCCGTTCCGTCCTCTCTCATAATCTTCGGCCTCGAAATTCCCCAATAACTGGACTCTACCACACTCTTTTCGGCCTCGGCCTTCTCCTTGTCCTTCTCCCGCAACTTCGCCTCCGCCGGCGAAGCCATCGACCTCCTCCAGTAGAAGAGCCCTCCGTTGGCTGCGCCGGCACAGAGAAGCCTCGTTTCCGGCGCCGAATACGCCATCACCGCCGTGGAACCGAGGCCGTTGCAGCTGCGGCCATTGAGCAGAGCCCGCCGAACCGTACAACTCAATGCAATGAACCTCATCTCTCGAGAGAAGAATCGCGTTTTCCAGATACTTCGTTTATGAGAGACATTCCATGAAATGTGTAATTGCGGTTAGTGAAGAAGAAACGTAGCTCGCATGTACAGGGAAAAGAATCACCAAAGGAAGTTAGTTAAGGTCTCATGCGTGTCTCGTGAGGCAGGTTAGGAACGCTCTTAACCGTTGATTAAAGACGGTGAACGTAATCAGCGGCTGTGATGATGATGGGAAAGGAATGGAGGGTGTTTAACGAGCATTAACTGTCACTAAAATGAGCATCTACTTGGAGTGAGTAAGGCGGTAAGAGTTGGGCTACATTCAACTCTAACGCAAAACACGTAGTGCTCCCACTCGATCAATAATAATTCGAGTGATGTCTGACTTTGACCATTCACTATAAAAGATAATTATAAAATGCGGTAAATATGTTTACATTATTAAATTCATTTTCGTGATTTTACGGATATGCTTTATTTAATGCACAATATTTACGTTAATGTTGTTTATCTTAAAATAAAAATTAATTTTATATGATAATAGTCTTGTTCTAGGTTGTATTTTGGAAAGAAATTGCAAAACAGACACATAACTAAAGTTTTATGCCAATCAACGTGGTACAATATATAATTAGTAGAAGTAAACAGATGGTCAAACTTAATTTTATTTTCATTTTTTACTACAAGAAAGGAGAAGATTTTTTAACCCTTTTTACATTTTTCCCCTGTGCTAATTAGCTGGTCTTCGGAGCCATGCTACATAAAAAACAAACAACTCTACCTCTCATTCTCTCATATTTTATTCTGTATCACTATTGAAAAAATATTGTTTAACGTCGGTTATTTTAAGTTTTTAATGTCAGATTCCGAACCGACGCCTAAAATGGGTGACGTTAATAGGACGTCGGACCTTATAGGTTAGACATCTATATAGACGTCGGACCTTATAGGTCAGACATCTATATAGACGTCGGATTATGTAGGTCAAACGTCTAAACTGTTGTCGTACTTGATAGGATCTTTCTTCGCTTGAGGCTTCTCGAGTTGCTCCTGGTTCATGGTGATTCGAGTTTACAACTTTATAGTTTTGTTGAAGAGAATGTATTGTACATTTTTTTTTTGTATTGGATGATTTTAATAATGTAGTGGAGGGGATTGGAGGAGTGCAAAATGCAAGAAATCGCCGCCCAAGAATGCCGCCCAAGGATACGAGCAAAACTACACAAAAATTCAACGAAAACGCATTTTAATCGGTTCAAATGAAAGGTAATTCATCAAAGAGTAATGTAATCAGAGTAAAATTAATTTTAAACGGTGCAAAAGTGAGAAAACGAACCTAAAAAACATAGCCCGTGGAGGGAAAACACGAGAAAGATGATGAACAATGAGTGCGCGTAACTGCTGCCTCACGTTCACAGTGCTTTAATGCAGACATTTAGAAGTCAGTTCCCCCCATAACAACGTCTACAGAAGTCAGTTCCCCTTACAACAGACGTCTAAAGTGCTTTAGAAGTCGAAGTGGCGGGATCAGACGTCTAAATGCAGTCAAAAAGTGACTTTTTAAATTTTTGGGCTGAGTATTTAGAAGTTGGTTCCCGCCATAACAAACGTCTACAAACGTCGGTTCCCCCCCACAACAGACATCTAAAGTCAAAAAGTGACTTTTTAGATTTTTAGGCTGATGATTTAGAAGTCGGTTTGCCCACAACAGACGTCTAAATGGCTTTAGAAGTCGGGCTCCCTTATAGCCGACGTCTAAATAGTTGTTTTATTTACGAAAAATGTCACCGGTCATTTTTTTACGTCTAATATTCGAGAATCAGACGTCTAAAGGGTGACGTTAAAGGCCTTTTTTGCACTAGTGTATGACTCTAATATTCATTTTGAAGAACTTTATTTTGTAATTTCATTTGTTCTATTTATGTGGCAAATTTATTTAACAATTTTGGGTTCAAAATTGGATTCATTGAATAAAAAATATTGAGAAAATCGTCTCAGTTGATGTTTTGTGGACATAATATAAAGGCTTAATACCTCCCTTGGTCCTCGTATTTGTGTGAAAATCTCAGTTCGGTCCTCAAGTTTTGAACTGTCTCAATTGGGTCATAATTTTTGTAAAAATGCACACATTTTACCCCAACCATTAACTGATCTCAAACGGCATTAAGTTTAGCTGACGTGGTATGCTGACGTGTTGGCTTAATCCCTTCTTGGTCCTCGTATTTGTGTGAAAATCTCAGTTCGGTCCTCAAGTTTTGAGCTGTCTCAATTGGGTCATATTTGAGGACCGAACTGAGATTTTCACACAAATACGAGGACCAAGGGAGGTATTAAGCCTAATTATAAATAAAACAACTTTTAATTTAGGTATAAAAATGATATGCAGTTTTATTATGTAATATTTCTTTGTCTTTTTAGTATAAATAACGTTTTTTTTTCCCTTAATTATGAATTTTATGAATGATAAATGTGTGTGAATTTTAATAATTAATTCTAGGTTAGATGACTTAAATTTTAGATATTTGTCTCAAACCAGATGGAAAAATATAGCGATTTAGACTAAGTTTAGAATGTATGATTAGTTACAATAATGCTTTCTATGATTGTTCCATTGTTTACAAATTTGGTGTTGAGATAAATAGTTTAATTTTCAATTCTTGACAATCTAATGTCAATAGGTTTTCTATAATTTTGATGATAACAAAACAATTTAGGTATCTTAAATGTTTGAACATGCGTAAGTTATTTGAATATTTTGATGTGTATTTTATTGTAGTTGAAGGATTCATTACACCTTCCAATTATCGCAAGTCTTGTGATAAACGATTTAATAGATCATAAGAAATTTAGAATGAATTTCACTTATAAATAAGTTGTAATGGTTGAATCTTTTCTAGATAAAATCAAATATTTGAAACATTATCATCAATGACTATATTATTTAGGTTTATAAATTATTTAAAACAATCGGTACAGTAATTATATAATTAAGGAAACAAATTAATCATAGTTAGGAGTGATGTAAAGATGAGGAAGATGAAGATTTTTGTGGAAGATCAACAAAGATAAAGTGTTAACACAATTAAAGTTGCAATGATTTTCTTCCAAGCATATCAAAAAGACCAAGTTGAAGATGAAAAATATTGGAAATCTTATATTGACTAGACAAATTTAATACAAACTTTATCTTATAATTGATTTGTAAAGTTGAGTTAGGTTTAAAGTTAATTTTTTTTAATATGATATTAGAGTCATTTAAAAAACATGTTTTAATGAAATTTATTGTTTGTTGAGTCTATGGTGTAACTCGTTATTGGACTGCTATTAAACCACCTAAAAATATATAATCTCACATATATATGTCTTTACATTAGGGGGTATGTACGAGATCTCATATCAACTAATAATAAGACAAATATATAGTATATAAGTATATACAAATCTTTTCTTATAAATCAATTTTGTAAGATTAAATTAGGTTTAAAGAAAGAACATGCAGAGCAATCTACAATTCTTATCTTAATGATCTTATGATGTTTTTTTTTTTGTGGGTAAGTTATTTACTATGTAATTCTTCACATTTTGGATGTATACTTCATGAGCTTGAATTGTGTTATTTTTTATAGTGTTCTTTTATTTTGAGATTTCTTAATCCCAATAGAAGATTAAGAAGGTATAACAAGAAGTGACTTGTGTACTTATAAGAACCCGAAGTGATTAATGTACTTGGGTTGTAATAAATTGACTATTTATTGGAATCTCTTTGAAACATAGGAAAAACTTTAGAAATGAGGCTTTGAATAGAGTTCTTAAAACTTTTCTCAAATAAGTGTTTAAACTCTTTTATAGCAGTTAAATGGTCTTTAATAAGTGTTAAACACTTAAGTTTTTCAAACAACATTAGGAAAACTTTTAAAAACAACAACAATAAGACATGCTTATTTTTATTTTAGTTCACTCCAAACTAAGCTATGTCTATTTCTCCCTTAAGCACTCTTAAGGGGTTTCATTAATCTTAAAAGATTACAACACGAGTTTAACCACTTCTAGTATTACAATTAACCCAACTGGTTAGGACAAGTATCACCACTACTGGTATAAACTAGTCCAACTGACTAAATCGTTTAACTCCATTGAGTTCAACTTACAAGTATTTGAATTTACTTTTGAATATGAAAACATGATGTTTTACAAGATACAAGATCAGAAAATAACTCTCGAAGAGAGGATATGAAATAGTACAAAGAGATTATGAAAACTTGTAAAGAAACTTTTCTTTTTCAAAGAAAGGTGTTAGACGATGTAAGCTTAGAGAAAACAATGGCGTGAGAGAATGCAAAGAATAATTCTTCTTGGTTGATATTCTTCTCTTCATGCAGTCCTCTTTACATAGGCTTCTTCGACAAAAAATCTGTTACTCAAAGCTTTGACTTTCGCATAGGAAACTGTGTTGTGTACGGAAGAGACAAGTATAAGGTATAAAGAAAACATTACTATAATATCTTCTCATTTCTAAATGTTCTTCTGATTTTGATGCAGGCTTTTGAATAAAGGTATTATACTGAGATGATTGCACAAAGAAAAAAGAACACAACACAACAGACAAAAGAGTACTACTACGTACATGCATTAAAGCATTAGATAATCTTAAGTATTTAGGCATTAGGCATTATAGGTGAGTATGCGTTTAGGCATTATCTGTTTAAGTAACATATAAAATTTAGGATAATTTTAATGTATAACATTTAGCATTTTTGCATTTCTATCCTAGATGATTCTTGTTGTTAAATGTTATTTTGTTTAGATGCTTTTTTAAACTACAAAACAAGGTTTTTACTTAGACAATCTTTTCTTAATACTCTTAAGTTGTTTGTTTATTGGAGAACTACGTAGTTCATGAAGTGTAGAAAATTAGTATAAAATATTTTGTAATGTTTATTTTAGTTGTTCACAATACAATCTAGTTTAGTCCTTTAGGGTAAAAGTCAAGCTTATAAGAATCAATTAATTGATGAATTTTAGTTATATGTATAATAATTACAACTTGTGAGATTCCAGTGGCATACTATTGGAACCATACTAAATAAATTAATGTGTATTATAGAAAAAAAATACTTAATGTAAATTGAGGAATCAATGTAACATGTAATCACTAATACAAAAATACCTTATAACATTTCTTGTTTGACAACAATCCACCAAAAGCCTAATGTAAAAAATATAGGTGGTTTTTGTAATTAAGATGTTAAACTTAATGTTGATCTCTAGAAAATCCAAGTCTACTAGGCACATGACATCATAAACAGCTTAAATGATATCTAAAAAAAATAGTAAATACAAACTCTATACCCAAAATCATAATTCATATGAAGTGCTTTACAAATAAAATTGATTATGTGGTGCAAGACGAGTTAGTTGAACAAGTGACTCAGGGCTCGTTTGTTAGCCATGGTCATAATGATATACTCACAATGATCATAAAGAAGTAACAAATCCTTGAGTCACGAGGTCTTGAAGAAGATGGAGCTCTAAATGAGAATTACATAGGGTCAAATTTGTATGTAACCTCTAAAATTTGTATATAACTTCCAAAGTCCATATGTAATATGTTCGTAGGTAATGTTACATCCAAACAAATTCATATGTAATATCCATATATAATTACATATGAATATATCTATATGTAATTATATTCAGATTACAAATATATTTGTATGTAATGACCTTACATAATAACAATGTTAAGTTTTGTTATGTCATTGGCATGAACCTATACAAGATTTTCACATAAACATTCTATTTACTTAGACCTGAACAAGATTTCGAATTAATACTCAAATTACACAAACAAATATTTGACATTAATACTTAAATATTGTTTACATGACTAAAATGTCATAAAGAAGTTTTAGATTGTTTAATAGAGTCAGAAATCTAAACATAACTAAAGTCATAAAGAAATTCTAGATTGTTTAATAAATAGTCATACAAATTCTAAAGATAACAAATACTAATAATCATGTAATCATTTTCATCTTCAGGTTGATCTTCTGGTTGATGTTATGGTTGATCTGCTGGTTGATCTTGTGCTTGAACATCATTCTGTGGCACACTTTTTTGTTCATTAATTTGATGTTGAAGAAATTGTTGTGCAACTGCAACTGCCGGAGGCGGAAGGAACTGTATGATGGCACCAATAAAGCCTTGCCACCGAGAAGTCATATGTCTCAACTGTTGTTCTTGGCTTGCTATTTGCATTTTGAGGTTATGCAAGACCTCTGCATTCGATTGCTGAATAGGAGATGCTTGTGTCTGTCGTATGTAACTGTTGACACAGTCATCTTGAATATTGACATTTCCAATGTCGTATACGCGTCCCTTGTACCTTCCACTCGCAGCCTCTAACCTACATCGATTCCTCAATCTTTCCTCCTCTGCAGGGTCTAGGGGACTAGATGTTGATGCAACAACAGATGCAGTCTCAGATATTACTCTAGAAAATCTTGTTTGAAATTCTTCCTGTTAAATGAATAAATGTTTACATTAAATGCAACTAAGGTTAAAAACGTAATACAAATGTAATAAAGTTAGTAGAAACTAACATGTGTCCGCCTAGACCTTTCATCAATAAATTCTTTTGTTGAGCAATGAATATGTGTCTGCTGGCAGATTTCGTCAACATGCACTGAGCGACCAAGGTCTTGTGACTGCAAACAAAATATGACTTATTAACAATAATGAGCATACTTTATATAAGTAGAAATAAAAAAAAAAATGAACATGTAATACCAAATGAATAGCATGGTCATTCACACTAATAGATCCCCCAATGTGCAAATTGCCACCCTTCTCAGATGTTCGATTCTTCTTGGCCATATCAGACTTTTGCCTATAAAGTGGCATGTTCCACTTCTCTAGAAGACCGTTCCAAACATTATCCCCCATCCAATTAGGTTTTTTTCCTTCTTTTCGAGCCTTTTTAAACATCTTTGCCAATCTATGAGATGCCTTAAAATGAAAATTTCTTTTCACCTTTCCTTCATCTTCAATCTTCCATGAAACCTTTTTCTATTATTACAATTAATAGGTTGTTAGCTTTATTGAAAAAAAGACACAAAACAAAAAGCTATTAACCATGTACAATATGAGCAAAACGCTAGCACTCACAAACTAAACCACCCCAGAAGTGAAATTTCGAACAGAATTAAAGTGCTTACTGCCACTCAACACAGCCAACCATATGAAAGAAAGATTTATAAAGAAAGCCAACTGCTGTGAAATAAGCATATATTAGAATAAATGGATAATGAATACTTACATAATCATACTGTCTATAGTGTATAGGGAGGAATGAATACAAAAGATAATAGTACCATATTAAAGAATGACAATTATCATATATATATATATACACATATATATTACTCTGACAATAAAGGAGGGGGGAATTTTGTGCCTCTAAAGAAAAAGTATTTTAGGTGCAATGCTAGGTGCATGCAAAATCCAAAAAAAATGTAGAATTGGGTGAGAAAGTTGCAAATGAACTATTTGAGTTAGACGCAGATGAGGGAGGGTATCATGTGTTGCTTGCCAACATGTATGCATTAGCTTCAACGTGGGAAAAGGTTGCCAAGGTCAGGAACAAACCTTTCATTCTTCTCCAACCTGCAGCTACACTTCCTTTCTTTCAAGTACATACCAATGCACTTTCAATTTCACCATCTCAAATCTATTGTCTATGCTTTCTTTATTCAACTTATCTTTACACTTACCATTCTGTAATTAATGCAAGGTTAGAGGTAAAAATAAATCTCTAACACCCTGCTTACCTTTTTGTTGCTCCATTTGCTTTCATGTTGGGATAGGTTGGACAGATCTTTCAAAAATTTGAATGTCGTGATCAATCTAATGGAGGTATTATCCGCAATGTTGTTTATTGGACTATTCCAAATTTGTTAAAGGTGAAAGAACACCTTTTACTTTCTCCTGTCCTGTTTTCTGCTAGGGAGACTGCAACTTCATAATACATGACAAAGTCCTAAAGTTCAGTGTTCCGCTACTGGATTGTGACTTTTGTTTTTACTAGCATCACACTTCGCTAGTCAATTATTTACTTCCTTTCTATTTATACAATATTATGAAGAGATTATATTAAACTCAGTTGGATATTGAATATGTTCTGTTGGAACTCTGGGTGGAAATACAAACTGTCTTTTATATTTCTGTCACTTATATTTTCTTTTATCTAAGTGAAATTTTTACTGTCTACTCCTTGAAGATGCATTGCATAAAGGATTGCTTTTAATGAGAGATGGGTATACTTATATCCTAGGTGAAAAGGAAAAATTAAAACTAAAATTGGATAAGAACATTTGGACCTCTCCTTTGTTTTTTGTCGTTCTCTTTGAACATGAGTTATACTTTATGGTTTTAACCGTTGTTGCAATAGGCCCAATGGATAAGTTCAAGATCTATCCATTGGTTGAAAACTCTAAATTCCATAGTGTTTCTTTAAAGGGTTTGTTCAAATGTGAAGCTCTCTTGCTAATTTGTTGGAAAGACTTTTTCTTGTACCAATTGAATTTTGTTGCATATGAAGAAAAGATAATGATAAGCTTAAACGTAAAACTGATCTTGAATATTATCTCACATACCAAACAGACACCACTACTATATATAGGCTCTAAGGCCTTCTGTTGAAGCAACAAAAATAGAAAACTACCATATATGGACTACCTTTAGCAATTTTGTAGTAAAACAGTAGCAATTTTGAACATAACTCTGTTCTCAACAATCTTCCAGATTATGACAAGATAAGTCAAGGTCAATATCAAATGCCCAAACAGAATTCCTAGATTACTTAAGCAGGTATACCTAGATTAAGCACAAGGTAATTCACGTATACAATCAAATTTCCCTATTTACATTCCAGTTCATTACAACATGGGGTTAGTTACAGTCCAATATAGTCTACACATTTAGGAGAGGCACATGGGGTTAGTTACATGAATTTGACTTGGTACTATTTAAATGAAATTAAAGTTTACCTTAAAACTCTCGAAGAAAACACCTTTGTCTGTATTAGGGATTTGTCTCCATGTTAACCATGGCTTATCAAACTGTTGCTTGATGGTGGCTGTGATTGCTTTCGATGCAGTTTTTGAAGGATAAAACCTAAACCAAAATAAAACTCAAACACTATATTACAATATATCCATATAACAAAATTAAATTCTTTCTATACATGAATTTGTAATATTTTTCGTTACTCTCCTCGAACAGGTGTAATCATTGGACGACCGTTGGAACCGTCTTCTACGTCATTCATGGCTGAACTTGAATGGGGACTTGCATCCTCTGTACCAGGTGATGGTGCAATGGTTATGGGAGTTGATGGGTTTGAACCAATATGGGGAGAGAGTGATGACAATCGATCAACATGAACTGGTGGTGGAGAGGGTGTGAAAGTAGGAACTTGCAATGGAGGTGGAACAGATCTACCCGTGGATGCACATGTAGGTGTAGTTGGCTGACTATTTGAGCAAGTTGCAACATTTATTCGTGACAACAACTTCACCACATTAGATTTCTTCCCCTTCCCCTTATCAGATTTTTCTGAAGGAAGAGGAGAAGGGTCACAACCACATGATGCCATGTCCTGCAAAATTTTGCACCATAAACAGTTTGACAACACCACAAAATGTAGAAGAATGACCAAATGAACACTGCATACAACTGAAACAGATTTGTATTTTGACAAAAGTGGAATTACAATAATGACAAACAACCAAATAAGGTTTATTAAGAAAGGATGCAGTCAATGAGCACCTTAGAATGGAATCTAGGAGGTTTATAAGTAATATTTGCAATTTGAGAATCACGAGTTTCAATTATCAATCCAAAACTAATTGCATGGTGGTGTGAGCTTGATTAGGTTCCTTGTTTAACATCTTATAACATTACCTATATAAATAATGGATTGTTTCATTATGGGTACTTGCAAGTTGATTTCTGTTTGTTTAAGATAGTGTCTTTCACTGTTTTTATCAGAAACGAGATAGTGCCTTGATAGGCACAAGTGATTAATCTAGTGGAGCAAAATCAACTAGCACACCTTCTACACCTCAAGCAGAAAGTGGTAATCATGTGGTGTCTAGACTTTCTCATTCTGAACCTGCTGAAAGTTGTCCCTCTTCTGATCTTGCATTAGAGGCAAGAGAGGATAAATATATTCACGAGGATAGTTTCTAGACAAGCATCAAATCTGTTGATCAGATTGATCTATTGAGGGAACAGCACAAGATTTTATGTGGAGAAGTGGCACTTCATTCAAGTGCTTTGAAGAGGCTGTCTTATTTGTTTTAGTTACTTTGATTTCAAAGTGAATATTTATAGTTGTTTTACCTAGTGACGTACTCTGTTTTTGTGGATGAGGGGATCAGCAACTTCCTAAAATCAAGTATTTACGTCCAGTGGGGCTTGTTTTTAGGTGTAGGTTGTTTGGTTATCACCTAAATTTTATAAAAACAGTTCTCATTTGAAGCAAATTTCAAATAAAACTCTGCGTAGGAAGTTGTAAACTCTACCATTTCAAGTTAAGATAGTCTGGATTGGTGAACACTCTTATGGTTAATTAACATGTTCATACGAATAAATTCAATAAAGCATTTTGAACCCAATTTCCACCTGGTTTGTTTTTATCTAGCTCCAATGTCTACTACCATACGACTCAAACTAGTTTAAAAATTCAAGAAACACCCCTTAGATGATATAGTAATCGTCCTTTTTTAGAAACAAAGCCCTAAATGAATATTTTTTTAATTATCCGGATCTGATTTTATGATTGATACTCCAAGGTAGAACTCCTATTCCTTGCTATACTTTTCATGTTCTAAATTTTATCAAATACGGGGAAGTGTATGGATGCTTATTTAATTGAGTAGGTAGTATCTGATGCATGTTATAATTTAGAAAGTTGGATCCGGACACCATCTGTGAGCAGCCCGGTTTTCTTATTAGTTGTATAATCAGTTAAACTTTTCATTGCTCTCTTGGTAGTGATTTTGTTTTATGATGTGAATAATTTGGTAAAAAGGAGTATGTTTTGTATATTTACATTTATTTTATCCATTTACTAACAGTAGAAGGGAGAGGTGGTTTCGCTTTGTGTAGTGGCTTTTTATGCTGTGTCGTTTGAAAGTGACTGGTTATAGCCTTATATCTTCCTAATTTCTTCCTTGATGTATCTATACAGATATCCATCTTCAATTCAAAGCCAGATATAGTCATGGTTGGTTTTCGAGTTCATGTGGGAAATACATCATCAGCAAGTCACATACCATCTACAAACCTTACCTCTCCCCAGTGCTCTGTTGTCAGGTTGTGAGGTAGCTACCCTCTCCCTCTCCCCCCTAAAACTGGTCCGGTGCAGCACACCTTTTAACTCTCCTTACGTACACTCAATTAATGTTGGGCCTAGGGGCTACATTATCCATACCATTCAAATACTGTCCTATTCGGTGATGAAAGGTCCACGCAGAAAGAAATAGAGCAGAATACTCAAACAGATTTAAGCATATAGTAACAACAACCCATTCCACCAAATTCAGCACATTAATGTCAAATGCAAAGTAAACATCAACACATTCCACAATGCTGAAAAATAAACATTATATATATATATAGACACACACACCAAAGTATCAACCAAGCAAAAGACGAAAATAGAAACACCTTTCTGGTTCCTTGCTAACGGCCTTCGCAACACAATCCTTAAACAGCAACACAGTCACCTCAATCGATGCCTGTAACAACCGAACTAAGTCTTGCGAGCCGAACCACAAATGGGCCAATTAAAAAAAATACACGATTAGGGTTCGCGTGTGTGACTCTTTTACGATTTTAGGGATTACTGGGCATTACAGTTTACTACGAAAATGAAGGAAGAGAAGGATTACTTACGGTCTCACCGTCACCCTAACTGAACGACAATGTCTGTCACCGAACCACGAAGGCCGAACGAATGTGTCTGATGAAGGAGATTGTTTCGTGAAGGAGGCACCACGAGATTGTTTGGTGTTCGAGAGAAGATGGGGAAAAAGCTTCGAACTGGTACGAGGGTTGGAGAAGAATTCCAGAAAGGAGAGCTCGAGTGAAGGTTCCACAGAAAAAAATTGAGTGGGGTTCTACTAAAGAGGCTTCGAATTAATGAACCCTAACTTAATTTTCTTATGTAACATTTGTTTCTACGAATTCTCTCAAATTACATACGGATCATATCCTTCCAAATTTTTCTACAAAATTATATGCGGATTTTACATACAAATTTTAAGGCGGTAAAAATTCGAATATAAAATCCGTATATAACTCTTTCTCCCGCAGCTTCACCTCCATTGGCTGCGCCGGCACAGAGAAGCCTCGTTTCCGGCGCCGCATACGCCATCACCGCCGTCGTACCGAGGCCGTTGCAGCTGCGGCCATTGAGCAGAGCTCGCCGAACCGTACAACTCAGTGCAATGAACTTCATCTCTCGAGAGAAGAATCGTGTTTTCCAGATAATTCGTTTATGAGAGACATTCCATGAAGCGTGTAACTGCGGTTAGTGAAGCAGAAACGTAGTTCGCATCTGCAGGGAAAGAATCACCCAGCTACAGTCTCATGCATGGCTCGTGAGGCAAGTTAGGAACGCTCTTGACCGTTGATTAGAGACGGTAACGTAGTCAACGGCTGTGATGATGATGGGAAAGGAGTGGAGGGTGTTTAACGCATCACACGTCGTGACTCGACCAATAATAGCTCGAGTAATGTCTGACTTTGACATTCACATGGTTAAAAAATAATTATAAAATGTGGTAAATAATATTATATCATGAGTTTTTGTAAATAATATTAAAATTTATACATTATATCATTAAATTATCTAACTTAATATTATTTTATATGTGCTTTTGAAGGATAATTAAGTGAATTGATATAAAATCAAGTATATTTTAATTTTATTTAAGTTATTACACTTGTAGAAACTTTTGTTATTTTTAATGAATTTTTGTCACATTTTTTTGAAGTTGTTCTTAAACACGTAAATGATCCTGTAGATTGTATATTCGATAACATCAAGGAAAAAAACTCTAAACTTTCTAAAATTTTATTCAACTCAATTTAGAGTTAATATGTTATTTTTCATTTGTTTCACTGGTTTTTTACCCTTGCGATGTACACTGGATGCTTAACAAAATTTCTATCAAGATCAAACATTTTTTCATAGTCCCAGGCAAATAAGTATTTATATTCATGAAGTAATTTTATCAATTTTTCTTGAATCTTTTTCAATAATGTACTGATACAAATTGACATTTTATCGTCTTTTGTACACAAATTGATATCTTTCCAAGTATTATGGCGTTCAGTCCTTGTAAAGGGTAATATCAGAGTTTTTTAGATATATAGAATAAAAACCATCCTGTGCTATCTTTTTTTTCTTGTGAATTACATGTTTAGAAATTTCAATTACTAAAGTTTTTAGTTGATTTTATAATAGCTTGTATTTTTTTTAACATCATTTTAGAATAAAATTATTTAAATTTGAATTACAAAAAAAATTATAATTTCTTTTAGATTAAAAAAAATTTGTAATTAAATGAATGAGTAACTCAATCTTTTCAATTGCCAACCTGTGATGGATCAAACTAGATTCAAATTTTTTTAACTCGCTTATAAATTAGTCGGGTTAAATTTGCTCATGACCAATCGTGATGGGTCAGATCAAATTGGACCAAATAATCCGTTTTAATAATACTAAATAATAGTCTTGTTCAAGGTCATATTTTGGCAAGAAAATGCAAAACAAAAACATAACTAAAGTTTTATAACAAACAACGTGGTACAATATATAATTAGTAGAAGTAAACCAGATGGTTAAAATTTTATTTTCATTTTTTACTACAAGAAGGGCGTAGATTGTTTCACCCTTTTTACATTTTTTTTCCCTGTACTAAGAAGCTGGTCTTCGAAGCCAAGCTACATACAAAAACAAACAACTCTACCTCTCATTTTCTTCTGTATGACTCTAATATTCATTAGAACTTTATTTTGTAATTTCATTTGTTCTAAATGTTATTTAACAATTTTAGGTTCAAAATTGGATTTATTGAATAAAAAAAATTGAGAAAATCGTGTCAATTGATGTTTTGTGGACATAATTATAAATAAAACAATTTTTAATTTAGGTATAAAAATGCTATGCAGTTTTATTATGTAATATTTCTTTCTCTTTTTAGTATAACAAATAATATTTTTTTCCTTAATTATGAGTTTTATGAATGTTAAATGTGTGTCAATTTTAATAATTAATTCTAGGTTAGATGACTTAAATTTTAGATATTTGTCTCTCAAACCAGATGGAAATATAGACTAATTTTAGAATATATGATTAGTTACAATAATGCTTTCTATGATTGTTCAATTGTTTACAAATTTGCACTAGTGCAAGCTTTAGACGTCAGTTATTTTGGGCTTTTAACGTCATCACCAGAACCGACGTCTATAATGGTGACGTTAATGGGACGTCGGTTTTTTGCAGGTGCGGCGTCAATATAGACGTCAGTTAAGTTCAAAAGCCCGATGTCTACAAAGACATCCAACAATGCACTAACCGACATCTAATCTTACCTTAGACGTCGGTTTGTAAAACTTGGGACGTCTATAAAGTCGTCAAACATTGCATTAACCGACATCTTTAGGACATCAGACGTCGGTTTGTACATTAACCGACGTCTATGAAGTGATCGTTGTGTTTTGGTGCAGTTTTTGTCGTGTCCTGGGGTAGCGTAGTAACACCTCCTTCCTTTACTAGTTGGATCGTTGGGACCATTCCGACCGCCAATGAAAAAGAATATGGTGAGAATATGGTGTATTCTTACCGTATACTTTGTCGTTGGCGGTCGGAATGGACATAGGCAACAACCCAAATTCGTCCTTGGATTGAAATTCCGTGAGAAATCCAAAAAATGCAAGTTTTCCTTACAAGGAAACTAGCAAAGGGAGAAGGTGCACTACGCTACACAAAGACACAACAAAAAAACCACACCAAAACACAACGAAAACTCATTTTAATTGGTTCAAATGAGAGATAATACATCAAATATTACTTTAATCGAAGTAAAACCAACTTTAAATAGTTAAAAAGAGAGCAAAAACTTACTTGGAAATGCAGAGCAGCGAAGAGAAAAGGCAAAGACAATCAAAGTGTTGGTTCGCAAACTGCTGGTTCGCAGTGTTATTTAACAAGAAATTAGACGTCTGTTGTACACAGTACCGATGTCTAAAATAGAAAATACATCGGACACCTGACTAATATGACGTTCATTCGATTTAAAAATTAATATTTATGTTGTATATAGACGTCCCTTGGCGGCATGAGACGTCTCGTGGGCGGAAACGAATGACTTTTCACATACCTGGTAGGATTATAGACGTCGGTACCTGAGGCAACGGACGTCTAGAATTGTATATAGACGTCAATGTGGCGAGATCTGACATCTATAGGGTTGAAAAGAGTGACTATTCACCTGCCTGGCAGGCATATAGGCGTCAGTTACAATGAGTCCGACGTCTTATGTCTGATAGGTTGGTGAGTAGCATTAATTTCTGCCATATAGACGTCGGGGCCCCAGTCAATGTGGTGGGATCCAAAGTCTATAAGGCTGAAAAGAGTGACTATTCACCTACCTGATAGACTTATAGGCGTCAGTTAGCAGGAGCCCGGTGTCTATATGTGTGATAGGTAGGTGAGCAGCATTAATTTCCGCCATATAGACATCGGGCCCCCCTACGAAACGACGTCTATAACGCTGAAGGAAATGACTTTTCACCTAACGGTCAGAAATATAGACGTCTGGTTGGAAGGGCCGACGTCTAAAATTCTATAGATGTCGGAGATCGACTTAACGGACGCCTATATTGTCAACTTATTTACGAAAATGCTATCGGCCATCAATATACGTCGCACTTATCCTTAACCGACGTCTAGCGGGTGACGTTAAACATCATTTTTGTACTAGTGTTGATGTTGAGATAAATAGTCTAATGTTAGGTTTTCTATAACTTTTGATGATAACAAAACAATTTAGGTATCTTAAATGTTTGAATATACGTAAATTATTTGAATATTTTGATGTGTATTTTGTTGTAGTTGAAGGCTTCATTACACCATCTAATCTAATGCTTATCGCAAGTCTTGTGATAAACGATTTAATAGATCATAAGAATATTTAGCATGAATTTCACTTATAAATAAGTCGTAATGATTGAATCTTTTCTAGATAAAATCAAATATTTGAAACATTATTGACTATATTATTTATGTTTACAAATTATTTAAAACAATCGGTCCAGGAAGGACACAATACAAGTGAATCAGAGTTAACGGTAGGAGTGCTGTAAAGACGAGGAAGATGAGGATTTTTGTTGAAGATCAACCAAGATAATTAAAGTTGCAACGATTTCTTTTCAAGAATATTAAAAAGATCAAGTTGAAGATGAAAAATATTGGAGATCGATTAGAGAAATTTACAATCAATACAAACTTTACCTTATAACTAATTTGTAAGGTTTAAGTTGATATTTTAATATGATCTCAAGGTCATTTAAAAAACATATTTTAGTGAAATTTTTTGTTTAAGTCTATGTAACTCGTTATTTTAAAAATATATAATCTCACATTTGAGATGTATACGTCTTGATACGAGGAGGTATGTTAGAGATTTCATATCAATTAATAATAAGACAAATTTATAATATATAAGTGTATACGAATATCACCTTATAAGCCAACTTTGTAAGGAAGAGTTGGGTTTAAAACCTACTTCTTAAGAAAGAACATGGAGAGCAATCTACAATTCTTTCTATCTTAGTGATCTTATAATGTTTTTTTTGGGTGAGTTATGTACTATGTAATTTTTCACATTGTGATGTATACCTCATGAGCTTGAATTGTGCTATTTTTTATAGTGTTCTTTTATTTTGAGAGTTCTTAATCCTAAGAGAAGATTAAGAAGGTATAGTAAGAAGTGATTTGTGTACTTATAAGAATCAGGAGTGATTAGTGTACTTGGGGTGTAATCAATTGACTATTTAGTGAAATCTCTTTGAAACATAGGAAAACCTCTAGAAATGAAGGTTTGAATAGAGTTCTTAAAAAATTTCGCAAATAAGTGTTTAAGCTCTTTTGCATGGGTTAGATGGTTTGTAATAAGTGTTAAGCACTTAAGTTTTTCAAACAACGTTTAGAGAATTTTTTAGAAACAATAGCAATAAGACATGTTTATTTTTATACTGGTTCACTCAAAACTAAGCTATGTCTATTTATCCCTTAAGCACTCTTATGGGGTTCCATTAATCTCAAAAGAGTACAGCATGAGTTTAAGTACTCATGGTATTACAACCAACCCAACTGGTTAGGACGAGTATCACCACTATTGGTATAAACTAGTCCAACTCACAAGATTGTTTAACTCCACTGAGTTAAACTTACAAGTATCTGAATTTACCTCTAAATATGTAAACAACAAGATGTTTTATAAGATACAAGATCAAAAAATAACTCTCAAAGAGAGGATATGAAATAGTACAAAGAGATTCTAAAAACTTGTGAAGAAACTTTTCTTTTTCAAAGAACAAGCGTTAAATGATGTAAGCTTAGAGAAAACAACATAAGAGAATGCAAAGAATAACTCTTCTTGATTGATATTATTTTCTTCATGCAGTTCTCTTTACATAGGCTTCTTCGAAAAAGATTTGTTACTCAAAGCTTTGACTTTCACGTAGAGATATAGCCTTTTGTACAAAATCAAAAGCTATGTTGCATCTTGCAGAGGTAACTATGTATAGAAGAAACAGGTAGAAGGTATGAAGGAAACATTCCTATAATACATTTTTTATCTCTAAACATTCTTTTGATTCTGATGCAAGCTTTTGAATAAAGGTATTTTACTGAGTTGATCTGCACAAAAAGAGATCACAACGTAACAGACAAAAAAGTACTACTACGTACATGCATTAAAGCGTTAGATGATCCTAAATATTTAGGCATTATATGTGAGTATGCATTTAGGCATTATCTGTTGGAGTAACACATAACATTTAGGATCATTGTAATATAATTAAGGACATGAATGAATCAAAGTTAAAGGTAGGAGTGTTGTAAAGATGAGGAAGATGAGGATTTTTGTTGAAGATCAACGAAGATAAAGTGTTAATAGAATTAAAGTTGCAACGTTTTCCTTTCAAGAATATTAAAAAGACCAAGTTGAAGATGAAAAATATTGGAGATCGATTAGACAAATTTACGATGAATACAAACTTTACCTTATAACTAATTTATAAGGTTTAAAGTTAATTTTTTAATATGATCTCAAGATCATTTAAAAAACATATTTTAGTGAAATTTTTTGTTTAAGTCTATCGTGTAACTCGTTATTGGATAGTTATTGAACCACCTAAAAATATATAATCTCACATTTGAGATGTATATGCCTTGATACGAGGGGGTATGTTAGGGATTTCATATCAATTAATAATAAGACAAATTTATAGTATATAAGTGTATACGAATATCACTTTATAAGTCAATTTTGTAGGGTAAAGTTGGATTTAAAACCTACTTCTTAAGAAAGAACATGGAGAGAAATCTACAATTCTTTCTATCTTAGTGATCTTATAATGTTTTTTGTGGGTGAGTTATGTACTATGTAATTTTGCATATTCATATATTAGAAATCATGTCAAACTTTAAACATTAATATTCATACATAATGAAGTTAATGCTATCTTTTCAGTGGTTCAATAATTTGTCACCTATAAGGAATGACACTCTAAAGACAGACAGAAATGAACAATATATCTACTGAAATGATAGAGTTAAGACTCATAATAGCATTAAAACTTTGCTTGAAAACTTTCTAGGGCAACTTTTTGATTATGAAAGGTTTAGTTTTGTCTTAATAGTTTTAGTGTTAATAGTTGCATTTGTGTTAATAGCTTTAATTTTGATATATAATTTATGTTGGTAAATTTTCTGAGCTATGTGGAATATTTTCTACCTTTCAGGTCTGGGTAAATGATAAATATAAACAAAATTTTAAAAAGAGTTTGATGTTTGTTAGTTGCAACATTTGACGTCTGTTAATGCGTTAACAAACATTAAATATATTCTAATTTGAGTTTGAAATGAAGCTAATTGAAAGTCGGTGTGTTGTAATATATGTCGTGAAGGGATGTTGTATCTCACATGACCAACGTTCTTGAATTCTGTTTTCAATTCTAACATTAATTTGATGTGTATATGAGACATTAGAGTTTCCTCTTATATCTCAAAAATAGCATACCTCAAAAGTAATTTCTATTTTAGTAAATCATTGTATTTTGTAAAGATTAGTTACAATTGAGGTTCAAAGTTAAGAAGAAATATTGTAAAATTAAGACAATATTGTAAACCTATAAAGAATAAAAGGTGATGAAAGATTGTCGCTATATGTTTGAATAGGAAACTTAAATTCATATTTTTCATTGGGATAAGAAGCTTAAAGAAACTTTTTAACCTTAACATAACGAATACAACAAGATAAAGAAAATGAACCTTAACTTGTTTACAACGAATATAATATGAAGAAAGTCTATCCATATCTAATCATCTTTTTTTTTTTCTCAAAAATCTAGATTCTTATATCTCTCTTCATTCTTCTATTATTATATCTACTCACCATACTACTCGTTGTTTCATGTATTATCACCCGAACTCTAGTAATGGTTTGTTACCTATATTTGAAAACAAACAAATTGTCTTCCTTTAGCCCCACTTTTTGAGTAATGCAAGATAGTCAAGATTTAATGTATTGTCGATTTTTATATTATTGTTGTCTCTCAAAGAATGTATGATTGGTGGAGTTCAAGTGTGATAAAGGATAATTGTTATCATATAATGAGGTTATGAGGACTAGTATTATTAGTTCAAAACACGTTTTTAAAATCGTCTAATAGACTTTGGTTTTATCGTCTAATAAACTTTGGTTTTAAGAAAAACAAAACGTTTTAAAATGTAGTGATATTTTTAATATTTTTTTTGCATAATTATAGGTTTCAATTACAAGTATAGATATATGTCTCGATTATTTAAGAATTGAAGGCTAAAGTCACTATAAAATTTTAGAAATGTCATTCTAATTTTTTATTTTCATTTGTGTCAGAGATTAGGCTTTGATTTTATAAACAACGAAGCATATTCCTTTACTATGGTTAACTTTTTCAAATATTAGAACCCCACTAAAGTCATTTGTTTCATTGTGCTATAATAACTATTATGTTTTCCTTTGCAACTGGAAGATGTGAACACCATTGAGATTTATATTAGAATTCCAAGTGTGAGTCGAAGTCACACATTGAGTAGAAATGAGAAAGTAGAGTATCATATAAGGTTGAAGATCCATTAATCTATTGTCTTAAGGTTTTTAGTAGAGAGTAATATCAATCCCTTATGTGGTTGGGCTCAACTTTCATTGGTGTTTGTATCTCCCCAATGAACTTCCTCCTCAAGAGACCCAATAGTTGTATTAGAGCCAGGTTAGGCTTACACGATGAAGAGGAGTGTACCGAGGAGGAGATTGTAAGAATTCCAAGTGTGAGCCTAAGTCTCACATTGGATAGAAATGAGAAAGTAGAACACCATATAATGTTGAAGATCCATTAATCCATTGGCTTAAGGTTTTAGGCTTACACGAGTCTACTAATAGAGGAGTGTACCAATGTGGAAGGGACTCACCTTTATAAAGGGGAAGATTGTAAGAATTCCAAGTGTGAGTCTAAGTCCCATATTGGATAGAAATGAGAAAGTAGAACACCATATAAGGTTGAAGATCCATTAATCCATTGTCTTAAGATTTTTGGTAGAGAGTGGTGTCAATCTCAAGTTTTGTAATAAGGTGGCATTGTTGTAGCATTTGTTTCCTTGCTCCCAAAACGTGTTTTGCATTATTGTGGTACCTAGCTTTTACTATTTAAGGTTCTCAAAAATTTATATTTTTTTAGATGTTATTGATATATTTTATATTTATTTTTGTATGTTTATGGTTGTTTTGTTTTTGTCTAAGTTCATAATGTAGATAAAAAGAAAAAAAAAATATTTTAAAAAAATCTAGAATAGGCTTCGGTTATATAAAAAATTAAAATATATAGTGAAGAATAGGCTTTTGTTGTCTAAGGAACCAAAACATATAGTTCAATAGGCCTCGGTTATTTTTAAAAGTGAATTTATTCTCCACTTCAAGTTTTATTTTTATATTTTCAATTTTTATTTAATTGTTTTAAGCTTCCGTAGTGAATATTCTGGAAACACAGAAATTAGTTAACAACCAAGTAAAAAATTTCATTTTTACTTCGATTAGATATGCTTTGGTTGAAAAACCAAAAGTATGATGTAACGAAAATTAGTGTCACAACACTTCGCTGCACTAGTAGATCATGCAACTCTTACCAACTAATTTTTCTTAATCTTTAATTATATGACATAATTTGAAGAAACATAATTCTTGAAACTTTTTCGATGTCGACAAATTGACATAGATATAAATATAGACAGAGAAAAAGTTAAGTAATTAAAAAATTTAAATTTATGAGATATACGCTGACATTTTATCAAAGACAAATAGAAAAAGTATTAAGAGGGCTTTTGTAATTTATAGGTTTCAAATTATCTAACTTGTAATTCTAAACAACGATTTAATAATTTATAGGTTTCACATTTTTTTTTTGCCAGACACACTAGGTTATACGTCTTGTTTATACTTCTCACTCCTTTCATAGTCTAACACAACGAATGTCTTTCTTCTAGGTTCACCAGTTGTTGTGTCAGATCTTATGATGACGACCACAAATCCAAGCTCAAATGCAATCTTTCAAATCCAATCAATCATATCGGTGCGTGATGGAAATATTTGATCAGTAGAAAATTTATCTGTGTGATCACCCTGACCGACTTCGTTTATAAAGGAAGAAAATTTCGACATAAAATCAGAATTCATTTGAGAATCCAAAAATGAATAGTTATCCATCTTATACAAATAAATACAACCTACATTAAAAAAAATTCAAAACTTTAACAAAAAGAACAAATAAAATATTAAGAAAAATTTTCAAAATTAAAATCAAATTACATATAAGTTGGTTAAGCTATAAACATTCAATGATTGAAATTTGGTGTCGTAATATAAAATTGATTTTTTTATTTCATTAAATAAGTGTTTGACTAAAAAAAAATTATTTCAGATAATAAATAATTATTTACAAATAATTAATAATTAAATTTTATTAAAAATATATCGTAAAAATAATTTTTTTCCAAAGTAATCCCAAATTTAAGTGCATCTAAATTATATTAAAAAATATTATTTGCTTAATATATCACAACCAATCATACACTAATATATATTAATATTAATATAATATTAATATGTTAGATGAAGTTAATATAATTATCAACACACTAGTGCAACAACGTTGTTTAACGTCGGTTAATTTGGGCTTTTAACGTCACTTTCACATTCGACGTCTAAACGGGTGACGTCTATGGGACGTCGCAATTCCTCAGAACCGACGTCCATATACACGTCGGTTAACGATATCGACCGACGTCTATATAGACGTCTGCTTATATGCACACTGACGTCTAATTACTCTATATAGACGTCCAACTATGATTAAACCGACGTCAACATGAATATATAAAGAGGTTTTAAATGACACTAACCGACGCCTACGTTGTTATAGACGTCGAACATGGGTTTAACCGACGTCTAACAACAATTTTGTGTTTTAGTGCAGTTTTGATCCAGGCTTTCGGTAGCATTGTGTAACACTCTCCTCTCGCTAGTTTCCCCACAAAAAAAGCTTGCGTCTTTTGAATCTTCTAGTTCTTTCAACCCAAAACCGAACCTTGGTCCATGGCTACTTCCCATTATTCAATCGCAACAGAAAAAAATTACGGTGTCGAGAAGTAGACAAGGACCCAAGTTCCATTTTGGGTCGGAAGAATTAGAAAACTCAAAAGATCGCCACTCTTCTTGTGAGGAAACCAGCAAAGGGAGAATGTTGCACTATGTTACCCAAAGAGAGGATCAAAACTGCACTAAAACACAACACAAAGAAAGCAAATTTTAATCAGTTGAACGACAAGATAATCGATAAAAAACTAAAGAAAGTTTAAACGGTAAGCATAAAAAAAAACCACGCACCTGGGATGTAAGAGAGAAAAAGGAGAGGACGAAGACAATGACGTTATAAGAAACGACAATGCAATGCCGCAAGAGATAAAAAGTAGAGGTGCGCAAGCGAGTAAAAGAAGAGGAGAAGCAGAGAAAAAGGAGAAGAGATGAAAACGCGATCAGAAACTGAATGGCGAAAAGAGTCTGCGGTCTATTTAAAATGAAATGGGGCGTCGGTTGCTCCAGAAACCGACGTCTATAGACGTCGGTGTTTCAGGGGATCAGACGTCTATTCTACGTCAAGAAGCTGAAAAGATTGACGTTTGATTTCCTGTCAGGGGTAGTTCACGTCGGTGCCCCTCCTAGCCGACGTCTAAACCCCTCGAATTTGGTGAAAATAATCAATTACAGGAACTTAGACGTCACTTACGTTCAGAACCGACGTCTTAATTGAAGAATTTTTTTCTTCCCGCCTTCCAGACAGGCCTTAGACGTCGACGTTTGACTATGCAACGTCTAAGCGCCTGAGAATTAGGTGAACAACATTAATTATAGCCCAGTCGACGTCGAGTTTTCAGGGGATCCAACGTCTAAAGCTGACGTTTGATTTCTTTCAGTGACTTGAACGTCGGTGCCCTTTTCTTGCCGACGTCGAATTTACTGTCTTATCACATACCTCAGGGTCTTGGACGTCGGTTTGCGGCAGGTGAGACGTTTATGATGTCATAGACGTTGCCTAACATCGAAACTGACGTCTAGTTTACTATTATATTTACGATAATGCCATCGTGCAGTAATAGACGTTGGTTTTTCACGAAACCGACGTCTTATGGGTGTCGTTAAATAGCGTTTTTCCACTAGTGACAGTAACCAAATCTAATAATAATAAAAACATAGAGAACCCAACTAATACTGAATAGATACTGAAGAACAAAGTTGTCCCAAACAATACTTCTACTGTCATAAACCAAGTCGTATTTCGTGTTAACAACAAATAAAGAAAACAAAGTTAATGTGTGTTGAGATTGATTGCATGCAAATGAAGTTAGCATGTAGCATCTAAGTTCTTTATGAGTAAAATATTTGCATAAAATGGTTGTCTTAGGCTACCAAAATATTACAACTGAAAAACCAAAATATGAAAGGCTTTGTGAGTTATTCTGCGATTATTTCATCGTCTATAACTACATTCAATAGATCCAAAGGAAAACAGAAAAATCTATCCCAGGAAACAAGGCTTTTGCTTGTTCACTACGTGCGTCAAATCCATTTTTAAAGTTAAGTGCTATACTTGAATCTCTAGCTTCATCCAAGACAGTTGCAAACTAATTTTTCTTGCTCACATTCTATCAATAAGGTATTCTCCAACCTTGAGTAACACTTCTAGACCATTCATAACTAAAACTACTATCACTGGAACTTAAAACTAATATGTACATCAAATCATAATCCATAAATAAGACATATTCAATAATAAATCCTATAATACAAAACGAAATGCTTAAACAAAAATAACTACAACATTCGTAACAACATAGGAAATAATACATATATAACAAAATTTAAGAACTAAATAATGTGTGCACAGGTAAAACGCATTTCATAATGCGACCCCACGTAACCGCAACACAAAGTGCGGTTGGGGGAAGCCGCAACTCGATGTGCGGATGCAGAGAAACGTCGTTCGAACGACGGCAACATGAACTGCAACACGAAGTGCGGTTAAATGTGTTTGTTTCCTTACTAACCTAGACCGAGCTCTTTCTTCTTCTTCCTCTCACCAACCAACAAGTATCACCACCACTCTTATTCTTCCTCTCACCAACCAACAAGTATCACCACCACTCTTCTTCTTCCTCCCACCAACCAGCAACTATCACCACCAAATGACCACCACGGATAAGCTCAACTCAAGATAATGAAACAGTAAACAATGAACTCAAGGAAATGCTTGTGAGTGTAAGAACAACGAAGAAGGGGTGCATATGTTAGGGTTTATAGTATCAGACAGGGTTCAGGGTTGTTGGTAGTTAGGGGGTGTTAGTGGTTAAGAAATCATTAATAAATCATTAATACTGGTTTGACTTTTATTAAATGAAGGAGAAAAATGTAATTTTGGAGGTGTAGGGAGAAAATGGTGAGGTACAGGGAGAAGCACTCTTAGTATTAATACACACATCTTGGGTGCTCTAGTCTTCTTGTATTGTTAAAATATCACCTAACCATAGAAGAAAGTAAGTCATGGGTGACCTCCTCAACTAACTATGTTGATTGTGAAGTCATCTATCCATCTTATTTTGTGTGAGTATCTTTCATATCTCATAGATTGAAGGTGGAGATATAAAGTTAGTAGTCTCTTAAACAAATAAGACATACATAATAAAATATATGGATATACAACATATCATGTGTAGTATAATTATGTATCCATTAATACAATTTTGTCTATAATAACCCATAATTTTGATGATAACAAAAAATTATGAGATTTAGTTTATCTAATCAAGCTACTTAATGTGTATAAAAAAAGTAATACATGTACAAGAGTGTAAAAATTTAGACCATATGAAACTATTACTTTATTTCTTTGACATATATAGTCAATGACAATTAAAATAATAAAGGTTAAACTCCCTTAGTTGTCCCTATTTTTGTGGGCTTTTCCCAATTCGATCCCTGTTTTATTAGAATCTCTAATTTAGTCCCAAAAAATGCTAATTTGAGTCAATTGGGCCCTTGCCGTTAAATTAGCGTAAGGGAGTTAAGTTTCTGATGAGGTGGGAGGTTGACGTTGCGGGTTTCAAAGAAGAATCACGACCATGAATTTGGGTTCTCTCTAATTGTTGAAGGTGGTGGTAGATGATGGGAATCTGCGTTGTGCAACGGCAACATTAAGGTGCGACGAGATGGTGGATGCGCGAAGAAGGTGGCGTTGATGGTGGCGATGCAGCAAAGACGCTATTGGAGTTCTCACAGTGGCTTCGCGGTTGCGACGCAACAAGGTGGTGACGACGAGACTAAAGGCTTCGCAACGGCTTTACGGTAGCGACATTAGGGTTTGCTTGCGACGACAACTCTAGGGTTTGCTTGCGGCAACTAGGATTTCACTCTTAAAGGGAAATTAGGGTTTCTACTGCTGGGGAAGATGAGATTGACGTGACAGGAGTGATAAGGCAGTTCATAAAAAACTCAACTTCGTTAAACCAATTTAACGACAAAGACCTAATTGACTCAATCAAATTAATATTTTTTTAAGACTAAATTGAGAATTCTAATAAAATGAAGATTGAAAAAAACTCACAAAAATAGTGACAACTAAAGAGGTTTAACCAATAATAAACATATTCACTTTATTTCTTTTTTCATTATTAATTTTCATACTTTTTTTTAGACAGAACAAAAAATAGCATATCAATATTGAAAATTAAAAATAATTAAAAATGTCAAGGAAAGACATGCATTATTAGTGTTAAGAATATTTTCAAAAAATATAAATTTAAGACGTATTTAATATTATTAACTAAATTAAAATAGTTTTTCTCATATGAATTAATTAATTGAATCCTATAAAAAGTTGAATAAATTGTTGTTTTCAAATTTTTTTTAATCACTTTGTTTCCTTATTTATCCATTAATACAATATGATAATGCGATAACAAGATACAATATATTTAGGTATTTTCAAAAAATATTGTATGTACATGATCAAAGATAAACATAAATTAAACTCAGAAAGAACTATTATAACATGTACAATTTTTTTGAAGTTGGAAAGTAGGTCATGTTTGACCTGGCTTCTCCTTTCTTTGATTTCTTCTCACAACAGAACATTAGACCAGGTGCAATTGGTCTCAAAGTAAGTCACCCTTCAACAAAATAATAGTCAACAATGGAGAAAAGTCCAATATGCTTCCTGTCAGTTTATTTATTTATTTTAAGATTACCAACCTGAATACCAACAAGTTTAAACAATTCATATGAAAATTTTATAATATTATCTTGAACCTCTAAATTTTATAATAAAAAAAACATATTTAACTTTTTTACATTTATTTAAAATTATTTTTTTTTATTTTTTATCTTTTTTTTAAATACAGAATTTTTATGACTATTTTACTTTTAAAAATGAAAATTTTCATCGTATCATTACTATTGTAAAATGAACGTTGGAATCTTAAAACTGTTTCAACATAAAACTTAGAGTTGTAAGAATTATCTTAAAACATTGATTGTTCTACAGGTTCATGAACAGGACCTTTCCAACATAATGGCAAGTAACAGTTGCTGTAAAAAAATCCTCAATCAAACGGTTCATAACCATCCCAAACCAAAATATCAAATCTTTATGGCTACGTTGTCGTGGATGTGACCTTCCCCAACCCCTTCTTTTCCCGGTCTCCTCAATCATCAGGTGGCAAACATAAAATTGAACACCAAAATATAATATTTAATATTCAGTGTGTATATAAATCTTCAAATCACAGCCATTTTCATTCACAGATCAAGAAATAAAAAACATCACATGCTGTCAAGATCCACCATGAAGCATACTTTAGTAAGGTCAGCGGCACGAGCTCTGGTTGGCGGTGGCCGTAGCTACTACCGCCACCTCCCAACAGCCGCGATCGTGGAGCCGACACGCCAGCATGGCGGCGGCGCGTTTGGTAGCTTCTATTTGCGGAGGATGTCCACTCTTCCAGACATCAAGGATCACAACTCAGAGGAGAAAAAAAACGAGGTCAAAGACACCGACACCAACGCCGTCATTTCCAGTTACTGGGGGATCTCAAGGCCCAAGGTCCGCAGGGAGGACGGAACTGAGTGGCCATGGAACTGTTTCATGGTAAGAATATCTGAACTCTCTGTAAACTGAAAAATTCACCTGTTTTACTTTGGTTTGACACCACCATGTTGTAAATTTCCGCGATGAACATGCTTTTATGTTTTCTTAATGATGTCTGAACTTTGAGCTCTGAGCATTTTTGTTTCTATGTCGTCTCTCGCAGCCATGGGACACTTACCACTCAGATGTGTCAATAGATGTCACCAAGCATCACACACCGAAGTCATTAACCGACAAGGTTGCTTTTCGGTCTGTCAAATTTCTAAGGGTTCTCTCTGATTTATACTTCAAGGTATGTGCTACTGCTATGCATAATATGATTTCTTCCTTCAATTTCATACCGATAATAAATATATAAAAGTGTGTTTCTAACTTAAACATTAAGTTTTATATGTAAGAGTAAACATTAGGATTTAGGAGCACAGATAAACATCATTAGAATTCAAACAATTTGATTAAGGATCATACCAAATAGTGTTGGTACTGAAATTTAAGATCAATTCTAGTTCAAAAGATCTGATATATCCGATAAGTATTTTGAGATGGAATTTATTGAGAAGATACTCAGATTGATTTATAATTCTTTTCCTGTAAGGTGTTCAACTTTCTATGTGTACTGCGTGTGGAGTTTAAACTGAGTTGAATTCCAACAAAAAGTGACAGTAGAAGAATCTGATTGAACATGAGTTTAGATGGTACAAATATGGAAGAGATTGAGTTGATGATTTGAATATTTCACTTTCAGGAACGGTATGGGTGCCATGCCATGATGCTGGAAACAATTGCAGCGGTTCCAGGAATGGTGGGAGGGATGCTGCTGCACCTGAAGTCTCTGAGGAAGTTTCAGCACAGTGGGGGATGGATAAAGGCGTTGCTTGAGGAAGCAGAGAACGAGAGGATGCACCTGATGACGATGGTGGAGCTGGTGCAGCCCAAATGGCACGAGAGGCTTCTGATTTTCACTGCACAGGGCGTTTTCTTCAACGCCTTCTTCGTGTTTTACCTCCTTTCACCAAAAGCAGCACACAGGTTTGTTGGGTATTTAGAGGAAGAGGCTGTGATTTCATACACACAGCATTTGGAAGCAATTGAGAGTGGCAAAGTTGAAAACGTCCCTGCTCCTGCCATTGCCATTGACTACTGGAGGCTCCCCAAGGATGCAACTCTCAAAGATGTTGTCACTGTCATTCGTGCAGATGAGGCTCACCACAGAGATGTCAACCACTTTGCTTCTGTCAGTGCCATTTTTTTCACCTCTTCTTTCAAAAATGATTTTTAACACGGTTTTACATTCATTTCACACTTTTTTGTTTACTTTTTATTCTGAATGTTGTGTTCTTCTTCCTGCAGGATATTCACCACCAAGGAAAGGAATTAAGGGAGGCTCCAGCTCCTATTGGTTATCATTGAGCCATTGTTGTAAATTTTTAGCAAAACCATTTGTAGCTTTTCTCATCTAGAACTTTCTATTAGTGACTGAAGGATCAATAAAATGTATTTGTTTGCAGTCACTATAAAACAGAAGTTTTATGGAGATCGGTAGTTATGTGATACATTGGAGATTTAAGATCATAAAAGGGAATAGAAAAAACAGTAAATTTACCTGTCCTCTATGGTTGAATAGGTGCAGTTTTAGACATAGGATCTATCTGTGGCTGTAATCTTAGAGCAAGTTTTCCTATGTCAGTACAAATTTTACCAAACATTGTTCGGGATTAATGATAAAACAACTATGATTTGTAATTGAGATGTGAAACGTTCTATGGTGATAAAGCAATTTTTGTTCACTTTTTAAAACCATTATGGAGCCACCGTGCTTTACTTTTCTACTATTAACAATATGTTGATGGAGACTTTCCATCTCATCTTTAGTCGCACTCAACTCCAATGATACACCTTAATATTTTACAGAATCATGTTTTGCTTAAGGGTTAATCATTCCACTAATCCTCTTTTTTATTAGAAATCGTAGATTAGTATTTTATTTTTTTTGTCTTAATTAGATTTTTAGTTTTGAAAAATTGAAATATTTTTTGTTAAATAGAATGTCACACATGTCAGTTTATAGTTTTTTTAAATTTTTTAATTATTTTATTTTTATATACACTTTTAAAAATATATAAAATTTGTCAGATATCAAACTAACATTATATCATGTGATAATGAAAATGTGATGTAACACTTGTAGTGTCACGTCATGCTACTTGTTATTGCATTAAGAAAAATTGCAACCACAGATCAAGCAAAAGAACATGATCTACGAGAGGAATACTAACTTGGATGTCAGAAAAACTTGAAACACGATCTCTCTGTGAGAAGAAGAACTGGTAACCAGCAACGCTAACAGCACACTCCACACGAACGTGCCAACAAAAAAATAGCAGCTACACTTTAAAAACTTGGTCTTCGAGGAGTGGAGAGCAAGACAGGTAAAGGGTAGAATGAAGAAAGGGAGTGTAAGGTTTTTTTGATGTGAGTTGCGATAGACTCATTTAACTTTTTATAAAAACAATGAATTGGCTGACAATTATAAGAGTTAGGGGTACAGTGGGAATTAAAGTGAAATAGGGAAGTGCAGGACAAGATCATAGAGGTGTAGGGAGGAACACTCTAATACTAATGGTTCTTAGGAATTTCATGACTATTGGTCCACCATCATAAAAAAGTGTCATCTCTTACAATCAAAAGGCCTACAAAGATACAATTTAAAAAAAAAAATCAAATATTAGTCTTTTATAATAACAATTTGATGAGAAGCTAGAGTTTTTTTGCTCATTTTCAACATCATACTCAAGGAACACCTTACACAATTTGTAAACTTATTTAAGAGAGTACTAAAGGGAGTTGAATTGTTGCATATCCCCTGACGGGTCATAGTCACCCTAATGTACCAAATCAATGTGAGTTATATGTTAAAAATAATACCCCTTATCTCGTGCCAATTGATCGAATGATAGTTGATTCATTAACTAAAAGTTTTTCACACAATACATGTATTAATTATGGATAAGTCATTATTGATGATGTAGTTTTATCTACACATTATGATTGTAATTGCTCAACGATTGTGAGATCAATTTAATTATATATATATTTTTTATTTTTTATATTGTCATTCATTCATTGTATACATTACTATTTTTAGTTGAATAACATGATAAGTCTTTTAAAGAAAAATTAAAGAAACATATTTCATTATTAATTAAAGTTTAATTGAGTAGGATGAATGGTGATACTTGGAATGAAGCATATTCTTGAATAACTTAAGGTTTAATATTATATCTTCAAAACATTACATGAGTCAGGTTAAAGTATCTAATGTGATGTTTTTTAATTATAAATATATTAAATCCACTATAATTATTTTAGAGATATTCAAATTAACGACTACACAGTCTTTTAATAAATCATTCAAAATTTTTGAGATATTTAGAAAAAGGATTTAAAACATTAAATTGTTGAGGGAATTATCACATAAATAAATTATTCATTATCCCCAATATTTTAGGAATTAGAAAAAAAAAAGAAATAAGCGAGTTATATAGGGAAATAGGAGAAGAAAAAGCATTATTTGTTAATTAAGTAAGTATTTTTCAAGTACTTCAAAATAGATTTAGGTGAGTCAAAGAAAAAAAAAAGCTTAGTGAAAAATATGTTATTTAAGATATTATAGTATGATTTATTTGTTACATTCAAACCGCGTAAGAAATTTCATATCCTAAAAAAGTAAAATTATATTATTGCTTCATAGGAATGTTAAAATGAATTTAAATCTGTGGATCAACTTAATTTATCATGAGTTTAAATCATATTAGGTTGGAAAAAATATACACATTTTTAAATATAACTTAATTTAAACTTGATTCACTTGTAAGTTAAAAGAAAGTTAAATGAGTTTGAACTTCATTACGAGTGAGTTAGCCTGTAACTTGTCCTCAAGAACAATTTTTTATAACTTTTAACTATTTTTTTTATTATGATAATTTATAACTTTAAATTATGCCATTTTAAGTTTTTTAAGACTAGAATGATATCCAATAATATTTGAATGATTTAGTTACTGAATTTATTTGTTTATTCAATTATATAAGTTAATATTTTAATTTTTATTTACTATATTTATGATTAATGTTTAGTGAAAGAGATACACGTCTTTTTATATAATTATAAATCAAGTTAATTCATTTTGATCTTACTATAATAAATATATGAAACAAGTTATAAAAACAAAAATGAGTCAATTTAACAACCTTGATGATCGAACCAGGTTATAAAAGTTATGGTTCAAATAAAATAAACCAAATAAAATTGACTCATTTTTAATTCATTTTAAGATGAGAGAGATATTGTATTAACTCGCCAAAATTTGGCTCGTTAGATTGATGTTTTCAACCTATTCATCCATTTTGACTTACCACAGTAAGAGGCTATAGGCAAGACAAAATCGACTTCTCTTTTAACTTGTGTGTGTGCTTTTTTTTTTTTTCTAAATTAACATAAAAATAGTTTAAATTGTCAACTTTTTTGTATTATATTTTTTAAGGATGGAAATATATAATAGTAATTTAACTTAAATATTAACACTTAGAATTAAGAGTATATTAATTTATTTAATTAAAGACATTAATTATTCAATTGTAAACTTAAAAATATTTATATAATTAAATATATTTTTATAATATATAGATAGATAATAATTTTCTAAAAATATAGTTTAAAAAATTAGAAAAAACAAATAAAAAGTTTGCAAGACAAAACAAAAATTTTAATTCTAAGAAAACCAACCCTTTCGTCTCGATTTTTATGAATCAATTAGACAAAAATATTGAACAAAATTGTCTTACCAACTCATACCATAGTTAAGTTAATTAGTCTTCCATGTGAGATTAATCAAGTAAACATTCCTTTTTCCGACATTGTTTTCTTGGATTTCTCCATCGCAAGTAAGTGAATTGGTTTCCAAGAAGGGTTGCTTTAACAAGTAACGCCAAAATTTGTAAAAAAACATCATAAATAGACCATTAATATTACCATGCGACCTATTACTGATGTAATCTTTCCATTGAAATCTTTTCATATCATTTAGAGAAAGTTATTTCACTGTAGATACAAAATTCTTAGAATTGTTTTTAATGAGAACAATAGTACAAGTGATAAATTGAAGTGATAAATCGAAGCATAAAGTTTAACAAAAATAACCAAAAACTATATTTAAGATCACTATATTTATGACATTAAGCAAACTTTTATATATATATATATATATATATATATATATATATATATATATATATATTTATCAAAGACTAGAACACATTCTTATAAACACAAACAAATAAAGATTTACTTTGAATTATTTTGAGTCATATATGCTTGAACAAAAAAATAACATGTAACCAAAATAATACACTAACTCAAAAAGAAGTAAAAAGTGAACTTACGTGGTCTTTAATTTTGAGCAATTGAATGTGTAGAGTTCTCTACAAAGATCTCTCATAAATTTCTGATATTCAAATAAATGAAAAATGAGGTCAAAGATCTAAAGAAAAGACAAAGAGAGGTTCTTAGGAAAAAAATGTTAAAGAGATGACGATTTTTATAAAATGAAATTATTTTAATAGAAATTCTATTTATGGTATAACGTTTTAAATAATAAAATAATCAAGTATATCACCTTTTAAAACTACTACTATTCTCTACTATATTCTTGGTTTTTACACTTTTCCAACAAGAAAAATGTTCATCTTAAAAAATTCACTAATGTGAAAGAAGTAAGGATACATTATCTTTACTTCCTCTTATAACTTTTGAATATATTCGACTGATCTACCATCCCATATCTATTTACCAAACTGATAACCTTACCTTTGAACTAGTTTAGTATGGTGATCAACAATCTTGACTCATCCAACTCTAACTTCCCAAGGACAAATCCTTTATATCTAACACATCATATTCTTCTATTATATTATTAAGACCAAACATGTATTTTTGGAACATTGCAAATTGAAAGAATTGGAAGGTAAAGAAACTCATAAAATACTAAACCACTCTTTTAAGAGAAACTGATATGGCTTAATAAACTTAGGAGAAAACTTCTATGAACTTAACATTTTTCCTATATCATTGGTATGAGTAACCCATAGAAAGACATTATGCCCCCTTCACAACTTAAATTTTAAAGCCTCTTCTTTTATCTGCATAAGACTTTTGTCTACTCTGAGATGCTCTTATCTTATTGTTCTATATCAGCTTCACCTTTTCTGTAGTTGCTAAAACAACTTAGGCTAAGAAACCAATGCCTCCTTACCCCGAATCAACACAAGGGAGTTTAACACCTTCTACCATACAAAGCTTTATAAGGAGTCATCCTAATAGTAGCATTAAAGTGATTATTATAGGTTAACTCCACAAAGGTAGCACTTCATCCAACTCACAAGGTGATTCAAGACATAAGCCCTTACCATAATCCTCTAAAGTTTGGATGGTTCTCTTTAACTGACCATTAGTTTGAGAATGGTGGATTAAACTCATTCTCAAACTACTTCTCATTGTCTCCAAAAAGGTCAACCAAAATCTAGAAGATAACCTCGAGTCTCTATCCGACACTATGCTAGTTGGCACTCTATGCAACCTCATTATCTTCTTGATATATAACTGAACCAACTTAATCATAGACAATAATTGGTTTACTAGCAATAAGTGAACACTCTTAGTCAACCGCTCCATAGTCACCCATATAATATCATGCCCCCTATGTTAACCTTGGTAAGTGGGTAACAAAGTCCTTAACAATGCTATCCCACTTCCAAATCGGAACCTTCAATTGTCACAACAAACATTCAAAACTTTTGATGACCCCATATTTATGTCTCTACATTCTTAATTGATTTTTGTTCTTTAAAAGATTATTTTAATTAAGATTTATTATAATTGAGTTTAATGAGCATGAGATACAAAAATATGTTAAAAATAGTTTTTTAGTTTCATAAATTTTCTTTGGATATTTTGAGGTGTGATAGAGTAGCTACAATTAAGTTAAGTTAATGGAGATGTAAAAACAAATTAGTTAAAGTTTCATCACACCTTAAAAATAAAGTCAAGAATAAAAAATAATAAGTACCACAAAAGGTCAAGTTAAGAATTGCATGAAGAAGACAAGAAAAACATGAAAAAGTGAAGAAATTTGACTAAGTCAAAAAGAAAGGAACGAGTAACAAAAATTGGATCTTGTGATTTTATCAATCTTTTTCTAGAAAAAGGACTTTACATATAATTAATAAATATTTATGATAAAAGATAATTTGGAGAAATATATCTTTAGATATTTTATTTGATATTTTAAATAATTATCTTATTTAACTATTAAGTAGTAAATATATAAAGATAATATTTTTCAAATCTTTTTGAATATGGAAGGATCTTCTTAAATTTTTTTAGATCTCCATAACAATCAAATATATCTTAAAGGTATTGGATGATAATTAGAGGAGATTACTTTATCAAAAAGAAGATTACAATAACAGAAAATGCCCAACCCATTTTTATGTAAGGAGACTCAGAGAAACACATCAAGGGAGCTTAAGGAACCCATTGGGGACCTAATTTCATCCCATCTTCTATTTTCGTATTATTTTTATGTTTCATGGAGTGTTAAGCCTCCAAGGTTGATCTTGTTATAATTTCTTAATTGGATTTTGAAGTTAAATGAATAAATTTGTTTGTTCTTTTAATTATTATAATTTATTTTTATCTATGTCTTTTGAGTGTTAATCATGTTAAAGTAATAATTTTTACATTGTAGCAAGTTAGCATAACACTAAATCTACATAACATAACAATCATGTGAGTCCAAAGGTTTTTAATTTTAATTTAGAAGTTACATTGATTAAAGTTAGAAACTTTTATATGATTGAATGAGATTTTGCCAATAATTGAAAAGTTACTTTGATTAAAGGTGAAAAGTTTGATTACAATTAATCAATAAGTTACTTTGATTAATTAGTTTTTTACTATATATAAGAGATAAGATAGTAGACATGATTAGACATATTAATGCTCAATTGAGATGTTACTTTGATTAAGTTTACTATCATTAATCTAAAAAGTTTTTGCTTTTGATTGAGAAGCTACTTTAGTTAAAAGTGAGGACACTAACAAATTAATTGAGAAATTATATTGATTAATTTGAAATCTTAGACAAGAAATCAATAACAATAATCTTTAGGAAAACAATGATGAATCTTATTTTGACAAAATAATGGAATCAACTTATTTTCTTTATTATTATTCTTATCTCTTTTTACCTTTTTCTAATTTTGTTAATTAATCGTTTATTCATTTTGTTTATCTTTATCTTTTTATATTATTTTTATTTTATTTGACTAATCCTTTTGTATAGTTTTCATAAGAACTAATTTGTGATAAATCAATTTCGTATTTAGCTACTTTCTTAATAATACTAAAGTTATTAAAGATAAGTAGTATTAATGTGATTACTTCAATGACAATGTTATCACCTTTTATGCTCTACCTTTACCTTCTAGCACATCAAACATTTGGACACAAACTAAACTACACCCTTCTTCATTCTTGACCACCAAAATGACTCTTTCAAGTCTTTATACATTTTAGTCATGCTTAGATGTATGATAAATAATTTCTATGCCCTTCTTCTAAGAGCATCTTCTTTAAGTCATCATTTGCAAACACACAACTCTTCATTTGAATCATAAAACCCCATTTGTTCCCCACTCAAAATCTCTAGTCTGGTCAATACCTAAAGCTTAATGATAAATCTTAATTAGGGTCGTCTGATTTTCTTTCCTTAACCATATTAAGGACCGTATTAGTTATAGTCAATTGATTACAACTAATATAACCTTCTTGCAATTCTACTTCCAAGTTCATATCTTTGAACTTCTCCACCAACTCCAACTTCTTGATCAATAGACCAATAACTTGAACCTTCTTTTAACTCAAAGTGTAAACAACTACATTGACTTTTTCAACATGGTATGGAAAATCTAAGTTATAATCTTTACGAAACTTCATCCATCTCCCTTGCCTCACTTTTAACTCCCTTTGGTCAAAGAGATACTCCATGATCTTATGGTTATTGAATACCTTAAAACAAGTCTCATAAAGATAATGTCTCCATGGTTTTAAGACAAACTCCACGACAACAATAAGTCACCGCCCTTTTCTCTTGTCTCAACACACAACTCAACCCATAATGTGATGCAACATAAAAAACCTTAAAAGGCTTTCATGTTTAGGTATGATCAATACTGAAGTATTAGTCAACTTTTTCCTTAGCTCTTGGAAATTCTTTTTACATTTCTTTGTCCATGGATAGGATGATCTTTACGTGTCAATTGTGTCAAAGGAGTCACCAACCTAAGAAACCCTTAAAAAAACTTCATATAGTAGCCAATAATACCCATAAAGCTTCACACCTTAAGAGATAATTTTAGGACGTTCTTATATTCACACTGCTTACACCTTAATAGGGTCTACAAATATACCTCAAGCAATAGAACATATCCTAAGACTACACCTCTCTTAGCCAAAACTCACACTCGGACAACTTGATATACAACAATTTTTGTCTCAAGATCCCCAACATTATCCTTAAGTTTTCTCCATGCTCCTCATTGGTTTTTGGAATAGATAAGTGTTTTATTTGAAGATAACCACAAACTTATATAAAAGGGGACAAAAGATGTTTTTCATATCCATTAACACGGTAAGAAATTATTCACACCATAAGACATTACCACAAACTCATAATGCTCGTACTTGGATCCAAAGATTGTCTTTTGAATAGCTTCAACTCCTACAACTCCAATTCTCACAAATACACAAATAAAACTCATATCAAAGGTTAGACCGCCTTCTCATGATCACAAACAAACATATATTATTTTGAACTATTTTGAGTCACATGCATAGAATAGAAAGTCACTTGTAACTCAAAATAATGCACTAATTAAAAATAAATAAATAAACTTACTCTACTTTGAATTTTGATCAGTTAAGAGTGTTTTTGCAAGAACCTCTCCTATATTTTTTATATTTAAACAGAAGTAAAAAAAAAGTCTAAAAAAAAATAAAAAAAAATTTAGATTTTTTTAAAAAAATGGTTTCTATATAAAGAAAAACTTAATTAATAAAACTTTTATTTATTTTAAATAATAAAATAATACTATTATTCTTTACTTATTTCAATTGTATTTATGTAAAGTAAAATTATCCAATTGTTGAAAAATTAATGTAAATCTCAGAGTTATATATGTAAAAATTAAACCTCTTATAAAAAATCTATAAATAAATTATTCTATAATTTTAAATTAAAATAATATCAATCTTCTATATAAATTAGGTCTATATTTTATTTAAGGCTTAATTACCTATTTAGTCCCCAAGTTGGTAGCTTAATTTCCGTTTGGTACCCGGTTTTAAAAGTGATTTAATTTGGTCCCCAAGTTATTGAATTTGCTTTTAATAGGTCCCTTCCGTTAAGTACCATGTTACGGCGTTATATGATCAGTGATCTGTCAACTGAATTATGTGTCGTGGCAAATACAGTTTTTTTAGCAATGAAATATATGAAAATATTTTGTAAAATGGAAAAATAAAAAAAATTAACATATTAAGGTGTAACCAACTTACCTGACCTGGATCTAAAGTGGAGGAGGTGTGCTGAGGTGATCTCCAAGGAGCTGAAGTACCTATTGTGGAGGAGGTAATTTGAAGCAGGTGAGGTGATATTTCTCATTTGCCATAAGCTCTTCTTTGTAACACATTCTGAAAATGCTTGTTTTCGAAGATTGATTTTGGGTGCCCTAAGCTGGGTATTTGGGATTATGGTTGTTTTGTAGGTCTGGACGAAGCATTATTGCATCCTTCCTCCACCCAATGTCAATGAATCAATGTTCGTCTTGCTAATGGGGGACCTCGCGTGGTGGTTCATCAAGAGGAATGGGTGGCAGCCATATGTGCTATTGTGGAGAGGTTGCCATATTAAGAGTGGCAAAAACTG
>NC_028359.1:3661292-3679865 GCF_000741045.1 Vigna radiata var. radiata | reverse complement strand
TCAGTGATTGAAATGGTAAAATGACTCTTGAAACAAGTTTGTGTCATGAAATGGAACATGTGGAACTCATCAAACAGACACAATAATGTTCAAATCAAAATTTGACTGATTGAGTTTCAATTTGAGTAAAATTTGAAGGGTGAATTTGTGATTTTGCATAAAGGCCAAGGAAAACAGCAATCTAACATTGCACACACATTTTAAATGGTCCAATAAACTAGTACAATGGATTAAACTAGACTGGAAATTGCTGGAACTAAAAATCAACTTGGAAGTTCCAAAAATTGATCAAATAAGATGGTTTCACATGCTAAATTGCATATAAATGCATGTGACCTGAACTGGACTGTTATAGCAGTTTCAAAACAACAATTAAGACTTGATTAAACTACAAATTATCTCAGAATCATAGTTACATGAAAATTGACACATAACCTCTCCATTCTGTCATATAGAACATCATTCAGACCATTAAAGCTTAGAATCAAGGTCAAATGGATGAAATGGAAAGCATAAATGAAATTCTGCAGCAGAATTGCAGAGGTGAATTGACAGCACAATTAGATAGCAATTTCATATATTGGCCTTCCAAAATACATCACAAACTTGTAGCTGGTAAATACATCACAGACTTCCAAGTACATATCGAAAATACATATAAATGACAGTTTCAAGTTCTTAAACGATAAAGTAAATATTCAAAATACATATTCCTTGAGTCATACATATCCAAAATGCAACAGATTTGTGACCAATATCTAAACTGGTCTTGAAGTGTCATCATGAGTAATTTGACTTCCTTGAGTGGCAGGTGGTGTAGGTTGATGGTCTTCTTGTTGAGTTCCTTGAGTGGCATCTTGTGCAGGTTGTTGGTCTTGTTGTTCACTTCCTTGAGTTCCTTGATCGTGTTGATGTTGACTTGCTTGAGGGCAATTAGTTCTTCTATGTCCTAATTGCCTACAAATGCCACATCTCTTTGGGATTCCAGCTTGTCCAAGTTGAGTGTCATCCCTCATTTGCTCCCAACTCTCGAGTCTTCTCTTTTTTCTTGGTCTACCTGGCAAGATCCTATTAGGAGGAGGCAAAATATCAGGATAGGNTGTTCTTTGCCATAGGTCAGGTCCATTGACAGGGAAAATTATTGGATTGTAAGTTTCTTCATAAGTGGTGGTCCTAAACCAATTTGGTATGAAGTCTTNTGGAGTGAGGTTTAANAACCTCATAGNTGTGAGTGCATGGCAGCAAGGTATCCCTGTGAGAAGCCACTTCCTGCAGCTACAATCTCTTTTGTCTACATCAACCACATACTTTTCTGAAATATTGGAGGTATGCNGGANCTCAAATACTTGGAGCCCTGACCAACTGCGAAAGAAGCAAAGAACTTTAGAGCAACAAGCAAAACAGTTTGAAATCATGTGTGTATGTTAAATTTCACTTACTTAGGTATCCAATATTGTGTCTTCTGTAGCTCCTTATGAAGTCTCTTTTGAATTTTGGGGCAAATAGAACCTTTATACTTAGTTATCTTCTGTCTGTTGGATGCCCACCTTTTCATTAGGTAGCTGCGAATGTCTTCCAACATTGATATAATAGGTTTCCCCCTTTGATGAGTCGATATTTTATTGATTTCACTTAGTTTATTGTGCTAGAATTAATCAGGGAATTGTGCTTAATTGTCCGGTATTTTCCCGTTTTTCCTAATCATGCTTAATTTGACCGGAAATTCTAATTTTAATTAATTTGAATTTTCTGAGCTAATTATTTGCATTATTATTTGCAGGGAAAATTTTGGAAACACAATTTGGGACATTTGGAGGACACTAAATAATTCAAGACTCTCTTAAAATTAGTTATATTTTAATTTAGTAGTTTAGAATTAATCAAATTGTAATTTAGTGGTTAAGAATTTTTAGACCAAGTTTTGTAATTTTGGGCCAATTTTTGGTAGTGTAGACTAAGCCCAATTGTAGAGTAGGATGACTTGGCACCTAGGTTTTTTTTAGGTGGACCCCACCCTCATTATATGACACACAACCTAGGGATTGGAAAGCATCCAGCCGTCATTTTATTTTGAAACATTTGGCTGGAACGTTTTTCTCTCTTCTTGAAACCATGTCTATGCATTTGGATTTTGGATGATGGGATTCATGGTTTAATTTTCTTGCGGAATGAAGAAACACTTTTGCTCTTTCTTTTCATTTGGCTGCAGCGTTTTACTTTGGTTTTCAATGTGCTTTCACGGGTTCCAATAGGCTCAGTAGAAGAAGCATTTACTTTCCTTTATTTTAGAAGGGTGCAGCGTATTCTCGGCTGGACATTTAAAGGGAGTTGCAGCCGCCATTTTTTTTCTTGGGGGACTTACTTTTTCTTGGGGGACTTTTGCTTGTGAAGGGTTTTTGGAGAGCATGGATTATGGATGAAGCACATGCTATTTCAATCAGAAAATGTTGCAACACATTCTTATCTTCTTTTGGAGGCAAGCGGTGCAGCACAAAGAATATTCATTTTTTTTTCTCTTTTGAAGAAGCGTGTGAGAATGTGAGGCTTGGAAATTGGTATTAGAAGGTGCAGTAGTGATTCAGCTGGGAGTTTTTTTTTGTTTTGTTTATTTAGAATGCTTGAACCGAGAAGGGGGAGTTTTAGTTTCAATTTGAGAGAAGCACTTTGATTTTATCACATTTGTTAGTTGTTGTCACGGGTTTCATCTAGAAGAGGGGCACATGAGTTCCTTTATTTTTTAGTGTCTTTTATTTGAATTATTACTGTGATGAATTCCTTTCAATGTTTAGCTTACTTGTTGCATTTTATTAGTTTTAATTGTGTTTAGATATTTGTTTGCTCTAGTATTGGGTTTAGCATTTTCACTCTCTGGACTCGATTTTAAAAAAATTACTGCAACCACACCAGAGGTCCAAATGCTACGTTTTATATATCACATGAAAGATAATTGAGTCTACTTTCCAGGAAAAGAGTTGTCCAGTTCCAGCGTGAATTTTCGTAATTACTGTAGCAGTTTCGTTTTTATTGTTTTAATTTCATTTTCGTGCATGGTGAAACCTTTTCAAACCCCCCCCACACTGTGTTAGACCTGATTCTGAACCGCAGTTGGTCCTTGTGAGACGACCTAGGGGTCATTCCCTAGCTATACTGCATATTCTCAATTGCAATCAAATTTGATTGGGCGGCGACACCCATCACCCTTGCATCTACAATGACGTTGTTAAAAGCTTCAGAGATGTTATTCACAACTGTGTCACATGAAGGTCTTCCTGAAAACCTTGACCTAGACCAAAACCTGCAAAGAAGATTAAACATAAGTATTTCCAACATAAAGAAACCTTAAACTTTTTAAAGAATTGATTCACTTACCTTGGTGCAATACTCATCAAGTGTTTAAAGGCGTCTTCGTTGACATCCTTGATTTGTCTCATGACTGTTTCCCATGCTTGGGGGTGTGAAGCTGCTGCTGCCTTCCACAATAATTGTCTAAGAATTATGCCAGGAAATTTCTTTCGAAAATTGGAATACAAGTGCCTTACACGGAAACGTTGGTCCACACCAGGCAGCAATTGCTGGAAAGCTTGCATAAGTCCCTATGACACCAATCAGAGTGTTAAATTGACATGCTGAAAAAAGCAATGAACGAAATGAACAAAGAAATACTTACTTTCTGTTGATCTGACATAAATGTGCACCTTGAACAGAATCCTCCTCCTCCAAGATCATCAATTAACAATTCTAAAAACCAAGTCCATGTCTCCTTATTTTCTACTTCAACAACAGCATAGGCCAATGGACACATCTGATCATTACCATCTCTTGCAACAGCAGTTAAAAGCTCACCTCCATACTTTGAAACACATATAAATTCTATTGAATATAACATTATCCCCATTTCGTCCAACTTTTACTATCACTGTTGATCCAGGGTTTGATCTCAGTAATTCATGTGCATAATCATATAGTCTTTCATACTGCAGTTTGAAACAACCTTCAATGTTGGCAGTAGCCATGGCTTTTGCCTTGGTTGTTGTAGATCTAGACACACCAATATTCCATTTTTTTGAAAACTTACTATGCAGATTTCTCATATTGATTTCTGGATTTGCTTTNATGGTCTTCTCTAATTTCCCACTTAACCATTTCTTGGTAACTAGACCAATGTTGAATTCCCTACTACATGTATGTTTATCAATTATCTTCCTTAGTTGCCATGTAGTTTGGATACTCCTATAGGCACAATATGCGTACCAAGGACACTTCCCTTGTGATCCACAANATTTAACACATATTCTTCTCTTGTCATTTTTAGAAATCTTCAACTTTCTACCATTATGTATTCCATATGTTCTAATTGCATCAATGAAATAAGTTTTTTCAGGGAAGTATGTCCCCACCACCCACTTATATTCTTTCATATTACTTGGCTCTGAGAATACCNCAAAATCTCCATATCGGGGTGTTTCATTCCTTGAGTCATCATCGCTTTCATCAATACTACCACATTCATCAGATTCCCACTCACTATCTGATAAGCCCCTAACATGGGCATGCAACTTTGACTTCCTACTTCCACTTCCTGTACCAACAATCATCATCTCATCTTCACTATCAACATCCTCCTCTTCGACTTCTTCATCTGCATTCACAAAAACATCCACCAAATCATCTTCACTATCATCATCACCACCAACTACATCTTCAACATCTTCACTATCATCATCAGCTTCTTCACCACCAACTTCAACTTCTTCACCATCATCAGCTTTACCATCTTCTCCACCATCCTCCTCGACAATTTGTTCACCAACAACTACATCTTCCCCTACACCACAACCAACTTCAGTTTCTTCACCACCAACTTCAACTTCTTCACCACCATTACCTTTACCATCTTCTCCACCATCCTCCTCCACATTTTGCTCACCACCAACTACATCTTCCCCTACACCACTACCAACTTCAGCTTCTTCTACCTCAACACCTTCTTTTTCACCCACTTGTCCATCTTTACCTATTTCTTCACCATCCTCACCATGCTCACCAACATCATTTTCCAACTCAAGAATATAATCAGGATCAGACACCATGTGAACCACAAACAAATGAGCTGACCCCTTCAATAACGCAATGTTCACCACATGCATTGCTCCCTTATCATCACTTAACAACTCCAACCTTTCTTCTAATACAGGACCACCCAGGGAATATCACAACTCCTTAACATTTCTATATCCCATCTCCTTCAGTATGGCCAAGATTTCAAAATAACTCCATCTATCTATGTCTATGACCAAGGTACTTGTCTGACCTCCATGGTATTTGAATGACCCATCATTCCAAAACTTTCCCCCATGGTGAAGCACCACCTCTACACCACAGTTTGACATTTTCTATTATTCTCAACTATTTTTAAGCCTACACACAAAAGTAATTGTCATACTACATTCATTGTAAACATGCCACGTTACTAAAAAGTATTACACGTGTAGGCAAACAAAATTTAACTTTATCACAAGCAATAACTCTTTCACCTACACCCACAACCCACAACATTCCATTTTTTCTTAAAAGCTTAAATGCATGTGCATGACCCACACCTTAAAAAACAACCACACATTCCACAAAACAAAAGACAAAATAGTACTTCCTAAGGGGACCAAACCATACAAACAGTAACCACAACAAAAAAGAAAACATTAAACAAAGGGAACAGTTCAAAAAGAAAGCATTAAACGATACGCAGAACACACAAAAGTGGGACCACAACACAACACACTAGGGGACAGAAAAACAAGTAAACAATGCGCACCTTTTTGCCCTTTTTGCTTTGAACAAATACCACTCTCAAACCTTTTCCCTCAAAAGTAGCCTTCACGAACCCTATTCGCTCCACACTCTGGATCGAGAACGCTGGAAACCTCTACTAGAACCTTCCACAATCACACTTTCTGATAAAACACCCAAATGTAAAAAACCCCAAATTCTAATTAAAAAACCCTAATTTTAAAAAACCACAAATTTTGATACACACGTCAATAATTAGGTTATTCATTGTTGATGAGTCGATATTTTATTAATTTCACTTAGTTTATTGTGCTAGAATTAATCAGGAAATTATGTTTAATTGTCCGGTATTTTTCCGTTTTTCCTAATTATGCTTAATTTGATCGGAAATTCTTATTTTAGTTAATTTGGATTTTCTGAGCTGATTAATTGCATTTTTAATTGCAGGGAAATTTTGGAGATATATTTTGGACATTAGGAAGGAGACAAATAAATTAATGACTCTACAATTAGGCATTTCAAATTTTAATTACATTGTAAATTAGTAGTCTAGAAAGCTTTCATTAAACTTGTGCACATTGGACCAATGTTGAAAAAAATTTATGATGGGCTCAAATTGTAGTGTGACACTTGTCACCCTAGGGTTTTAGGATGGACCCCACCCATTTTAAGACACCCAACCCTAGAGAGGGAACATTCCCTTGCAGCCGTCATTTTTTTTCTTAGTCATGGGGCTGCAACGTTTTTAAAAAAAAAGGGAGTGTGGTGTAACGTTTTTTTAGAGAGCTTCCGAAAGTTCACTAGGCTGGAAAGGTTTTATTTTTTTGGAGAAAAATTGGATGATGTTGACGGTGATAGGAGTTGGTTAAAAGGAATGAGGATTTCTCTTTTGCTTATCATTTTTTTCTCGGTGTTGGTCTCGGCAATTGAAGATTAAAAGGAGGGCTGCAGCAAATTTTTTTTACGGGGAATATATGGAGAGAGCTGCAGCGTTTTTGGAGGACATCAAGGTGCTGGAACGTGTTTTCACCGAGAGTGCATAGGTGGAACATTGATTTTTTTTGGGAACGCTGTTCATCTTTTTAAGACATTGGTTAAATGATGAAACACTTTCCTTTATCCTTTTCATTTTTATGCAAGGCTGGAATTTTTTTTTGGGCGCTGCAGCAGATTCCTTTGACTAACGGTACAATTCTTTAATTTTGGATTTGGTTTCTTTGATTCAAAAAGCAAGCAGCACACGGACTCAGCGCTGTCACGTGGTCATCAATTGGAGTAAAACTCGTTTTTTTTAGAAGAGTAGCATGCTTATTTATTTTGGAAGAAATAGTGCAGCGGTAATTAAAAAGTGGATTTTCATTTTGGCTTGTACATGGGATTGATATTAGCTGGAGGTAGTTATTGAAGAACGAACCTTACAATTTTGCTACTGAGAAAACGTTAATTGGTGTGCACATGGTCATAGCTACCAAATCTTGGCTTATGCAATTGGTTTCTTTTTTAGAAATTTTGGAGCATGAATTGGAGTGCTGCACGGTGTGCATCCAAACTTTTGTGTTTTTTTTTTTATATTTTATTCTTAGCCTAAAGTTGTTTTAGTAATTTATCATTTCAATGTTTATTATTGCCTCTTTGCAACTCTGGTGCATTTAATGCTTTTTTTTCTTTTTAGTCCTTTTAACGTGTTTCAACTTTTTATCACTAGGTTTTTCATTTTTTTTTATTTTTATAGTAATTTTATTTTTAATTTATGCATTTGCTTATTTGTCAATTGCATGGTGCATTTCATTTTTAGTTTAAGCGTTTCATTTTAGTATTTGGATGTTTATCTGTTGCATTGCTCAGTTTAATGTTTCAGCGCGTTTTGTTTTCAAGTTTGGATGAATTCTGCATTTCTGGTTTTGTTGCTTTAGACTGTTTAGTCTTTGATTGTGTCGTTCGACTTGTCTTCATTTCCTGTCCGTTTCATTTTAATTTTACTGTTCACTTTGATGATTCAAATTATGTTTGGTGCGTTTAATGTCCATTTTAATTTAGTCATTTGCATTGACAAATCTTTTCAACCCTCCCCCCATTTTCGTGTCTGACCTGATTCTGAACCGCGGTTTGGTCCTTGAGAGACGACCTAGGGGTCATTCCCTAGCATTATACTGCATTTCTAAATTGCAATCAAATTTGATTGGGCGGCGACACCCATCAATTGTCTGCCACGGTCAATAAAATGGGCCACCTCTTTGACAGATCACTGATCATATAACGCCGTAACATGGTACTTAACGGAAGGGACCTATTAAAAGCAAATTCAATAACTTGGGGACCAAATTAAATCACTTTTAAAACCGGGTACCAAACAGAAATTAAGCTGCCAACTTGGATACTAAATAGGTAATTAAGCCTTTATTTAATGTTATCTTCCCGTATTAGGTTTTTTTCAAAAGACGTATCATTCATCTATATTCACTCCTAAGTCAGAGAAGATCATGAACCATCTATTGTAGATGTCCGTGAGAATACGGTGAGGTATGGAGAGATTCGGAAGGTACGATGCAAATTGTGCCCCTTTTAATCTTTTATAGTAATTTTTATTTAGATAATGATATTTAAACAATATTTTTTTTATATTGAACATTATTTATGTGTAATTTTGTGATTGATCATGATAATGTTTATAATCATTATTATTGATTGTGAAATAATTTTGAATTAATCATAAAATGACCTGTAAATGATGTTGTCAAAAAAAATATTATTTAAATAAAAATATCAAATTAAAAAAAAAAAAGAGTGCATTCCATCGAAGTTTTATTGAACCATGCGGTTTGGCGATCACCCACCACCCCCACGTGTCTAACAATGAATGGCTTGAAAAACATTAATATTTAAATTTTTAACGCAATAAATTAAAATCTACTTAATTCATTGGTACTGTAAGAAAAAAAAAATATCTTGCTGCATTACATTTCTTTGATCTTCTAATATTTTTTAAATTAGTACGTCCAGAAAATATCAAATTTTATTAAAAATTTAAAACACTTTGGAAAATGTATTATCAAATAAAATAATCTAAAATTTTTGTACTGTTTATTAGCAAAATGACAGTGTGTTCGCATCTTTTTAAATTCTAAACGTAATAAAAGTTATTATTAAATGTTGTAATTAAAAAACTACGAAAAATAAGATATTTTATAATGTTCGTTCTACAAAAGATATTGAAAACTAAAACATTAAATGAAACAGTTGCATGATTTATATACGAAAAAAAAACAGTTATATTTTAAAGTTAAAAAAAATTATGTATACCTAATCAAAGTCGTTACACATTATTACCCATGAATAATAATTAAAGGAGTTAATTTTAACCATTTCTATTCCGTCTCTCTTTTAGACCGTACTAAGTATATCGGAAACCTATATGTATGTATATATTAAAACTACACTAAAATAATTTTAGTTAATGTTTAATTATTAATTACTTAATAATCTTTTTATTAATTAGCTTTACAATTCGCCTGTTCTTTTAATCTGTTTCAATTAAGTTGATATTTTTCTTAATAAATTTTTAATAATTCAAAATTTCCTTATCATAATTTAAATTATCCAGTACGAATTATTTTACGCAATGGATGGTTTTGTTTTTGAAAAGGAGACATAAATCCCAAAACCAAAAATATATTAAGAACTATTTCGTGATGACACATGTTCAAGATACATCACACAGAAAGGTTTAAAGAAAAAGACAAAAAAACTAGACGAAATTTGACCATTGAATCTCAATCTAAGGCCGAATTTAGCCAAAATATCAGCTACCAATTGTAAAATATGACTCTCACATGTCAAATTAAGGCCAAATTTAACAAAGCATCAACAACTCCTTACTTTGTTTCTCGCAACACAATAAACATTTAATATACCAACATATCAATTAAATAAGTACGTTAAAGATTTTATATTTCTAGTTTAACTTTTATTAAAAAATATATTTTATTTAATGTTTGAAATATCTTTTTATCTCATTTTAAAATAATCTTTTTATCATATCTTGCATCAAATATTAAGTTAAATCAGAACTTAAATTAAACTAATAAATAACTTTGTCAACATTTCCAAATCAGCAAACACAAAATGAATTTTGTTTTGGTTAATGTTGGTAGTTCACATTCTAATTATAATATATAGTGATATAAATGTCGTCATACAAATCATACAAATCATACAAATCAGTTTTGTGATAGTTAAATTATATTTAAAAATTACTTTCTCTTCCACCCCTAAATTATAATATACAGTTCACATAAATATTTTTAACACGTATCAAATATCAAAATCATAACTCGTCAAGAAATTTAACTAAAATTAGTTACATGATGTATAAAAGTATTGTAATATTTTTTTAAGTGTATTAAATTTCTACGGACAAACAGAAACTCATCAATGTTTCAGGTAGCAAATATACATAAATAAGTGTTTGAAAAATTACATAATAAAAATAAAATAATGAACAAAAAAAGTCAAAATCAGTTTCCTGATGGTATTTTTTTGTTTTCAGACACGCCCTTCTACTGTAATTTATTATATATTAATTATAATATACATACATATTATAAAAGTATAAAAAAGAAACTGAAAATGAGAAATATATATATTATATAAAAAATTACAAAAATACAAAAGTTAATGAAAAACGGAAGAAGAAAAAGAAAAAAAAATAAAAATAAAGGTTGTAGCTGTCCCCATGTCCCGCCTGTTCTGGTTATTCACTTCGTCACGTTACTGTGTGTGAGAAGAAGCTGACTGGAAAGAGCGAAAAGGGAAGAAAGAACGAACGAAAGCTAAAAAGTGTGTTTGATTGATAGAGATACTGATACACGGCTTCAACGTTTCCGCGTCGATCTCTCTCAGATTCTTCGGTCTTCGCCATGGCGGAGCGTGGTTCTTACGGATTGGGACCTCGATTAGGTCATGATTTATTTTAACTGATTCACTTATTGATTTTCTATTACTTATGTTTCGATTAAATTAGTGTTCAATTTAGACTTGTAGAATGAATGCCTGATCATGTTGTTTGATTTGTGTCGGAATGATTTCGAGTAGCCTAGCTTCCTCAAATTTCGATTGTCTGTTGTGGGATTCTGGAAATGAGTTAATTGTTAGGGGTTTTAACTCTCTGCTTTTTTGTGCGTGAAAATCTGTATATATTTTATTTGAAAATGTACTCGTTGGTTCAATTAGGGATTATGAATGAAAAAAAGTGAAGAAGCGTTTTTGTGAAATTCACGTGACCGTCACTTTGTCTGTTAGGTGTGAATGGCTTGGACCATGGATTGGTATTGGTTCTTCATTAAATAGATGGAATGCTTGTTACTCTGGTGAAAAATTATAATGCTGTTGTTGCTGTAAGAAAATATGGTTCTCTCTGTTAATTGGCAGAAAAGCTTATGGCTGCTGCTAAATGGGTTCTATTGTTGCAGTTTGCATCTGTATTTCAGAGGTTAAAAGAAAACTGTATATTTCTCTGCTTTCTCTAGGGTAACAAGTTTATGTGGTTCAAAGAAATTCTCCTAGGCCATGTCCTTACTGGATTTTCATTGTAAGTAGAGGTATATCTAGGAAGAGACAAGTTGACTTTACATAATAATTTCCCTTCAACTATTTCAGAGAAGAATAAGCTACTGAATTGTTTTTTACCCATTTTGTCTACTCTGTTTGCTTTCAATTTACTGAGAGCAACATCCTCTTATGTCTTGGAAGAGCCAGCAATATCTGTAGTTGAGATGTTCAAGCAAAGCCTTTGCATCCAAGGTATCAGCATAACCAACCGTGCCTCTTCTGTAATAAAAATATGTTTCTATAAAATCTTGTCCAGTGCCCCTTTTAAAACAAAATAACTACATTGTGTTAGTTGGTACCTCTCGATTGCCAAAGGATCCGTTTGTCAGTCTATTGATGTTGCTTCCCTAATTAGCTATGATATTGCTTACAACTCCTGTACTATAGTAGCTTGAGCAAAATCAATTGCATGCTTTGGACTACCAAGCTGAAGCATTGAAATGAAACTTGAGATATGAAATCATACTGTTCTTACATCTTGGGTACTGCCCCTATCCTGAAGTCTCTTGCCACTGAAGCGCTAACATGTTTTGAATCTTACATTGTTGAATTTCTCAGCTCCTTTTCAATATGACCAACTTGTAAAAGCTTCAAGCTCAAACCACTGGCCACTTTCTTCTTAACAGTTCTCATCCCAAGATTTTGCTTTGCAGCTGTGAATTTCTTAATAGCAAAATATTTTGGTAGTTGTTTTAGCATGTTGATGCTTTGGTTGCTAGATCCTCTCTTTGCCATTGCATTATTGGAATTGAATAGGTTAATACAGAAATTATCAAAGGTGGCAGCAGTGGCAGTAATCTATGTGGCATCTCTTAAAGCAAATAGTCATAGTTACATGCTAATAAATCAAATTTCTTATGCATGTGGGGTTTTAAGAATTATATTTATCAATATTGTTGATATGATTCGTGTGGCTGTTGTTTGATTCTTAAAGTTTGCTAAATTGTGAATGTGATAACATAGCAATCAAATGTTTAAGTGAATGCCGTGTTCTATTATTTATTATCCTGCAGATCTTCAGCAACTACAACTTGAAGCCCAGAATAGGTGGTTGCGCCCTGCAGAAATATGTGAAATTCTTTGCAATTATCGGATGTTTCATATCACTTCAGAACCACCTAACAGGCCACCAAGTATGGTTTCTGCATATGTTACTGATCAATTTATTACTGCCTCCTATGTCAGTCTCGTGCATATGGGTGGATTGAATTGCTTAAATGCTTAAAATTACTTATCCATCATGAATGGTTTGTTGCAACTCGGTATTCCTGAGGTTGTTTTTGGTAACTTTATTGATGCCAATTATGGAGGCTGGGCTTATCCGTCTTCTTTTGCAGCAAAGCCTTGCTTATTAAACATCACAAATCGTCTTTCTTAAGATGTTTTACAACCTTGTACATGCCAACCTTTTTAGATCCCAAAAGATATTTACTTTAACATCTAAGGGCAGCTGATATTTTATTCTCGCATAATCATGTCTATAGTTTCTAGGATGCTATTTATAGTTTTGTTGTTTATGCTAAAACCTGACTGCATTTCTAAGTTTATTTAATCTTTTAGCTCTTATTATGGTTTTATGTTCATAAAAAAAGTTGCTTCATGTCAGTTATTTGATGATTCCAGGTGGCTCGCTTTTTCTCTTTGATCGGAAGGTTTTAAGGTACTTCAGAAAAGATGGACATAATTGGAGAAAGAAAAAAGATGGAAAGACTGTGAAGGAAGCTCATGAAAAGTTGAAGGCAAGCATGGATTTTTTATTTTTCAGTTTGTGGTTAATAAAATCTTTGAAAGGGAAGCATATATATAAGATAATACATATATTTTAGCTTATTTTACTCTAATTGAAAACTAGTCTTTATACACTAAGAAAGTACATGCTTAGATTGTTACCTTCTTTGTGCAAAATTAGGTGGGAAGTGTTGATGTGTTACACTGCTACTATGCCCATGGAGAAGAAAATGAAAATTTTCAGAGGCGAAGCTATTGGATGCTTGAACAGTGAGTGTGATGAACTAGTTTACATTTTATTAGGTTGCTGCTGTCTTTAAACTTGAAGTACTATATTTTTCATGGAAGTTGCTGTCTGAATTCCTTCCTAAGTACCGCATTATTACTTAATAGCATTAGTGTACTTATATTTGCATCTGGAGTCTGTTAATAGTATTTATAATAAGCATATGTTACTATACTGGATACTTTTAGGGTTTCTGATAGGAAGTTGAAGGTGTATGTAAGGAAGAGGAGAGGTTAGATAACTGTGATTAAACNGTTAGAGGNAGTTAGTTNGTTAGTTGGCNTAACTGTGTTAACAGTTNGGANNGGNGGGAATGTTAGTTTGTATAAATAGGAGAGTTGAATCTTGGAGAGGGACTTTTTGACAGTTTGTATGTTCTGAACAGACTTTGAGTCTTGTTGGAGGGAGATTAGGCTCCCTTGTTGTTCTCTGTCTTGTATTCTTTCTCGTTAAGCAATAAACCCGAGGTTATTCATCAGTTTTCTCTACTCTGTAGTGTGTTGAGTGAGTGGAAGATACGGTTTCTTGACTAGAAACCTATCAAGTTTGGTCCGACCTGCCGGATCCTTTTTGCAGAAGACGTTGGGTCGAGAAGATGCAGAAAGCCGTGGAAGCACGATTCGAAGCAATCGAGATAACGGTGGAGGGAATGAAAGCGGAGTCGGCGGCGGTACGTCGGGACTTACAACAAATTATGAAGATGTTGGAGAAAAGGGAGAATCCTACGGAGAGTAGTTCGGACGATAGCTCCGTGAACGATAACCGACATGGGAGAAATGGAGAAACCGGAGGAAGTGGAAGCGGTGAAAGAGCAGGGGAGCAAAAACCTTGGAGGAAGAGGGTGGAGCTACCCACCTTCGACGGAGACGAACCACTCAGTTGGCTCAATCGAGCAGAGAGGTTCTTCGATATACAGCGAGTGAAGGAAGATGAGGAAAAAGTGGAGATCGCCTATGTTAGCATGGAGGGTAGCGCCGCGTACTGGTTCACTTTCTGGAAGGAGAAGGCGAGCAATTGAACTTGGGAAGGGCTGAAATAAGCCATGATTAATCGCTTCGGAGGTGGATTTAGGGGTACCGTGTTCGAACTATTGGCTACTATACGCCAGGAGGGGACAGTCGAGGAGTTTGTTCGACAGTTTGAAGTCTTGATGGGGCAGACTAAGGGGATTCCGGAGATACAGGTGATGGGTTACTTCTTAGCCGGATTACGGGAAGACGTGAAGGGTCAAGTGAGGATACAAAACCCATCAGAGTTGATGGAAGCCATGAGAATCACCCGTGACGTGGAAGATGCTATGATGAGAGCGCAGGGAAGCCATGCGAAGGGGTTCAAGATGTACCCATTCAGTGCACGACCCATGGGTAGCGTGACGCGAACGGAGACGACTAAACCAGCGACGAGTCAGTGGGGAAGAACAGAGGGTGGAGGTCCGGCGAGGAGAGAGGGAACGACAGTGAACCCGGTAGCGAGAGCGAATGCGGCTACTGGGAGTGATGGAAGAGGCCGTATGGTTCGAAATTTACCTTACCCAGAATTCCTCAAGAGAAAAGAGGAGGGGCGATGCTTCCGATGTGGCGGGCCATTCGCACCTGGCCACCGCTGCGCCGAGAAGAGTCTGCGAGTATTATTGCTGGCGGAAGACGAAGACGAAGGGGAAGAGGGTGAGACGAACGACAATACAGAGGAGAAGGTTATGGAGTTGTCGGCATTTTCTGCCGAAGGCTGGACTAATCCGGGGACCTTGAAGTTGACCAGAAAAATTGGGGAACGACGGGTTGTGGTTCTCGTAGACAGCGGAGCCAGCCATAATTATATAAGCAAGAGAACCACGGAGGAGCTAGGCTTGCCGGTAATCGCAACTGCGCCGTACACCGTGAGTCTAGGCGATGGGTGTCGACGGGTTACCCAGGGCCGTTGTGTAGGGGCGGTGGTTCGACTGGAGGAGGTGGACGTGGAGGAGGAGTTCCACGTTTTTGAGCTAGGGGGTGTTGATATTATTTTGGGTGTTGCGTGGTTAGCTAAATTGGGAGAAGTCAGAGCCAATTGGGGAAGCATGACCATGGAGTACCACGTGGGGAAGAAGACGATCACTATTAAAGGGGATCCCACTCTATCACGACAGCTGGTGAAGCCAAAGTCTTTGTGGAAGATTGGGGATGACGTGGAATCAGGGGCTGTAGTGTGGGGTTTGAGTTCGCTAGAAGCAACTGAAGATGGTGAGTGGGGGACAGATGTGACAGGTGAACAGTGGGCCCAAATGGAAAAGCTGCTGCAATCCCACTATCGACTGTTTCAAGATATGCACGGNCTCCCTCCAGAACGTCCTATCTAGCACCGAATACAGCTGAAAACAGGTGTAGATCCTATAAATGTGAGGCCATACCGCTATCCTCACATTCTAAAAGGAGAGATCGAAAAACAGGTTGAAGAAATGTTGCAGTCCGACATTATCCGCCACAGCTCAAGCCCGTTCTCCAGCCCGGTCATACTCGTGAAGAAAAAGGATGGAAGTTGGCGCTTTTGTGTAGATTACAGGGCACTGAACAAGGCCACTGTACCGGATAAGTTCCCAATCCCGGTGATAGAGGAGCTGCTAGACGAACTTAGGGGAGCCCGATATTTTTCTAAGATCGATCTGAAATTGGGGTACCACCAGATCAGAATGGAGGAAGCAGACGTAGCGAAGACGGCCTTCCGCACCCATCTGGGACATTTCGAATTTCTCGTGATGCCGTTCGGACTGACGAATGCGCCGGCCACGTTTCAGAGCACCATGAACAAGCTCCTGCAACCGTATTTGAGGAAAAGGGTGTTGGTTTTTTTCGACGATATTCTCGTCTATAGCCCAAATTGGGCCGATCATCTTAAACAGTTAGAAATAGTGATGCAGTTGCTGGAACGAAATGGGTGGGTGGCCAACCGGAAGAAGTGTGATTTCGGGAAGAAGAAGATACGTTACTTGGGCCATCAAATTTCCGATCAAGGAGTAGAAATGGATGGAGAAAAAATTAAAGCAGTGGTGGAATGGGAAGAACCTAGGAACTTAAAAATGTTGAGGGGTTTCCTTGGGCTCACGGGTTACTATAGGAGGTTCGTGGCCGGCTATGGCAAAATAGCCAAACCATTGACCGAACTGCTCAAGAAGGGGAAATTTTCGTGGAATGAGCATGCGAAGCGAGCTATGGAAGAACTGAAGGCAGCGATCACATCAGCCCCCGTGTTGGAGTTACCCGATTTCAGCCAAGAGTTTTATATTGAGTGTGATGCCTCGGGAGTAGGAGTGGGTGCTGTGTTGACCCAAAATAGAAGGCCGATAGCNTTCTTCAGTAAAGCATTGTCTGAGAATAACCTCAGTAAATCAATATACGAAAAAGAGTTGATGGCCTTGGTGTTAGCCATTCAACACTGGAGGCNGTACTTGGTGGGAAGAAAGTTCACGGTATACACNGACCAGAGGAGTTTGAAATATCTGTTGGAGCAGAGGATTACTACTCAGAACCAGCAGAACTGGTTGGCCAAGTTGATGGGATATGAATTTGAGATTATATATAAAAAGGGAAGCACTAATAGGGCTGCANATGCTCTTTCACGAAGGCATGAAGGGGGTCCAGAGGAAGAAGAGCTGCGAGCCATTTCGAGGCCATTTTGGCCAGATTTCCAAGAAATATTGAAGGAGGTAGAGGAGGATACCGAGCTGCAAAAGGTGATTGAGGAGTTGAGGAACGATCCTAACTCAAAAAGAGCGTATACTTTGGAGAATAACAGGTTGCATTATAAAGGCATATTGGTGATATCTGCGAAATCCAACTGGATTCCCAAACTAATTGAGGAGTTTCATGTGACCAAGACTGGGGGGCATTCGGGTGTCTATAGGACTTACAGAAGAATAGCACAATCTTTGTATTGGGTAGGTATGAAGAAGGAGATCACAGATTTCGTGGCAAGCTGTGTCGTGTGCCAACAACACAAGTATGTGACAGCCTCCCCTCAAGGATTGCTACAGCCCTTGCCAATTCCTCAAGCAGTGTGGGAGGAAATTAGCCTAGATTTCATTGTGAGGCTGCCTAAGTCGCAAGGATACGATGCTATTATGGTGGTGGTTGACCGGCTGAGTAAGTATGCACATTTTCTGGCCTTGAAGCACCCATATTCTGCAAAAACAGTTGCTGATGTGTTTGCTAAGGAGATTATAAGGTTGCACGGGATCCCGGTATCAGTGGTAAGCGATAGAGACCCTTTATTCTTGAGTATTTTTTGGAAAGAGCTGTTTAAAATGCAAGGGACTCAGCTCAAGATGAGCACATCTTATCATCTGGAGACGGATGGACAAACAGAAGTGATAAACCGCATTGTGGAGGGGTACTTGCGGTGTTTTTGTTCGGAACAGCCTAAGAGTTGGTTTTCAATGCTATCCTGGGCAGAATTTTGGTACAACACAAGTTACCAAGGAGCAGCAAAGTGTACACCGTTTGAGATTGTGTATGGAAGGCCTCCTCCCTCTTTCAGCAGATTTATTCCCGGAGAGACACAGGTGGAGGCAGTAGCACAGGACCTCATGACGAGAGATGAGGCCCTTAATCAGTTGAAACATCATTTGAGATGTGCCCAGGATTTGATGACCCAACAAGCTAATAAAAAGAGGAGAGAAGTGGATATCAAAGTGGGAGAGTCGGTCTATTTGAAGATAAGGCCCCACCGACAATCTTCAATGCCGGTGCGATTACACCCTAAGCTGTCAGCTAGATATTTTGGGCCATTTAAAGTGTTACAGCAGGTTGGCAAGGTGGCGTTTAGATTGGAGCTTCCGGAGACAGCGAGAATCCATCCAGTGTTCCATGCTTCTCAATTGAAAAAGGCTGTGGGAGATCAGATAGTGGAGAAGGCGTTACCAGAGGAATTGCAGGCTGAAGGACCTGCTTTCTGGCCCATCAGGGTGCTGGAACGAAGACAACTTCAGCAAGGAGAGGATGTGATCCAACAAGTACTGATAGAGTGGCAGATTGGGGGTATAGAAGGGGCAACATGGGAAGATTTTGCAACAATTAAGGATCAATTTCNGGAATTCAACCTTGAGGACAAGGTTGAAAATGGAGGGGAGGGTATTGATAGGAAGTTGAAGGTGTATGTAAGGAAGAGGAGAGGTTAGATAACTGTGATTAAAC
>NC_028359.1:3650108-3661057 GCF_000741045.1 Vigna radiata var. radiata | reverse complement strand
AGTTGAATCTTGGAGAGGGACTTTTTGACAGTTTGTATGTTCTGAACAGACTTTGAGTCTTGTTGGAGGGAGATTAGGCTCCCTTGTTGTTCTCTATCTTGTATTCTTTCTTGTTAAGCAATAAACCCGAGGTTATTCATCAGTTTTCTCTACTGTGTAGTGTGTTGAGTGAGTGGAAGATACGGTTTCTTGACTAGAAACCTATCAGTTTCTCAGCAAATTTTTAAGTTCCAATATTCTACTGAAATTATTTATATTTATTATTGCAATTAATTAGAAAATGATTTTGTTTTGTTGCAGGGATATGATGCATATAGTATTTGTGCACTACTTGGATGTTAAGGTATTTTACTTGTTTTCTTTATTTCGCATTTACTCGGGCATTCCGCATCCTTAATAGAGCAAGAAAATGTATCTTTGCATGATTTTGTTGTTGTTGAAGTTTTGACCGGAGTATGTATGACATCTAGTAGCTCAAGCATAGTCTGTTCTGAGTTTTTTTTTCTTATCATTAGGACTTTACTCTAGACTTGACGGAGGAAAACAGTACTTGGGTACTACTGTACAAGTACTATTTTCCTTCCCTTAAATTTTGTATATAATGTGAACAAAAAATCTATCTTCAATCTGATTTCCTTAAGTTTTTGCCGTCATGCATTAGAGAACGTGCTTCTTCAGCAATTGTTAGCGTGGGTACCTATATTTAAGCTTTACGATATGTACAAAATGGTATCATACGAACATTCAGTATTTACTCTTCCACTGCTAAAGTTTATGTTTTCTCTTTCTACCATTAGAAGAAATTGACTTTTAACCATTAGAAATCCCTATTGATAATACTGAGGAAGTTGCATAATCCTTTTGAAAAGATCCCGAACTCTATTTCTATAATATTCTATAAATCTGACAGAAAACTTTTGAATCTAATATTGACTCACTTTTTTATTCTTAATGATTTATTAATAGGTGTTTTGTGGGTTTGTGTCAGGTTAACAAAACCAATGTTGGTGGAAAAACATATTCTGGGGAGGCCACCTCAGATTCCCAGAAGGGAAGTTCTTTGTCATCTGGCTTTCCTAGAAATTATGGTAGTGTGCCTTCAGGAAGTACAGATTCCATGAGCCCAACCAGCACTCTGACGTCTTTATGTGAAGATGCCGATTCAGGTAAATCTGTCAGTTATGTTATGGTTGTTCCACTTAATTCTTTTAATTCACATGCCAAGACTTTACATTGGTTTACTGTTACGCCATATATATACACAAGTGTTTGGTCCATTTGTTCTAAATGGTTTAATCAAACTTCTTCCTAGAGGATATTCATCAAGCCAGTTCAGGATCACAATCCTATCATGAAGCAAAATGTTTGGGGAATGATTGCCCTATCGATAAGATTGATGCTCGTTCAAATAGTTCATATCTTATGCATCCATCTTCAGGTTATCTTATCTTCCTTTTCTTCTTATTTGCTTCAGATGATCATTTTGTAACTTTTATTTTGTTCAAAGCGTTTTATGTATAGAGAGAAGAAAATAAATTCGGGAGACTGATTACACTGATACTATGATTCTATATGATATGATGTTTTACATTTGTTCTGAAGTAATACAAAAAGCAGAATACTAATCTCTACAAGGAAGCAAATTGTAAGGAAATATGGAAACTAGTCTTAAATTAAGATACAATCTAGATATTGGAAGTTTTTGGTATTTCTAACTTATTTAATGTCTTATATAAAGTCTAAATTTATCATCTTTTTCTGGGATTTCTTTGAATTTTTGTGGTTTGTTTTGAAATGTTTTCAGGTGATCATGGACAGTTTCCAGTTCCTGGATCAGAATATATTCCACTTATTCAGGGTCATAGAGCACACGACATTGCATCATGGGACAATGCCATGGAGCAGTCTTCAGGAAAGGATACTGCTCCTTCTCTTGTATCATCTACATCCATTCCACCAAGTACATCAGGAAACATCCTTGAAGAAAACAATGCTGTTCCAGGCAACCTTTTAGGGCGTAAAAATGTCCTCATTGAAGAGGAAAGGGTCTCTCAGGCTCTCCATTCAAATTGGCAGGTACATACTGTTACTTCTGGCTATATTTTCTTGTTGTATATCCATACACCTGATTTCTCAGCACAAAGATGAGTTTTATTTGAGGTTCCATTTGGAGCAGTTGTGCTATCTTGTTGTACAGGACGATGTCTTGAATTTTCTGTCTGGTTCCAGAAATCAAAGCTATTGCAATTATGGTGGAGCAGTGCAGTTGACTACTATGCTTGAAACATTACTTTGATTCTTAAAGTTCTATTGTTCTATGTGGTTTCTAGTGGACATGATTGTTTCATGGGCTATATGGTTCATCTATTGTTTTATTTTTAAAAAGGGAAGAATATCTAGAGGACAGTGAAGCTAGGGAGGGTGGGTATTGGTGGTAGTTGTTGCTATTTATCAAAAGAATATTAAGAGATTCAAGAAGATAGACTTTGGAAAAAGTGATTGGGGAAAATACAGTTTGTCTTTGGAGTTTGTCATCTAACCATGTGCTTTAGTAAGTTACAATGCCTAGAATGATGAATTGGGAGGGAATGTTTTCATAACTTCTTGTTACTGATCTACCAGTTTATCATGGAATGTTTTGAATTGCTTCTCAACTTGTAGAAATGCTAGAAAACAGTGTTTATCACATTTTTCTTACAAACATTGTTTTAGTTGATGCTTGTACTAATGTATTTAATTACTTTTCTTTAACATTTAGTTGTATATCTCTCATCAAAATCTTCAACCTGCACCAGTTTCTGAGATTCTGCAATGATGTATAACTATTTTTTTTTGTTATTTTAATTGTTTATTCAGATTCCTTTTGGGGACGATACTGGAGAATTACCTAAGTGGAGCCTTACCCAATCATTAGGTTTGGAATTTGGATCTGATTATGGCACTAGTTTACTGGGGGATGTAACTGATAATGCAGGCTCAGAAATTCTTGCTGAGATGTTCACTTTTAATGGTGAGTTAAAAGAGAAGTCTGTGCACCAAAACATCTCAAAGCAGTATACAAATACACCGTCTCAACCTGCAACAAAATCCAATTCTGATTATGAAGTGGCTGGTGAAGCAAGTATTAATTATACCTTGACCATGAAGCGTGGATTATTGGATGGAGAGGAAAGCTTAAAGAAGGTTGATAGTTTCTCTAGGTGGATTACTAAAGAATTTGCTGGTGTGGATGATCTGCATACGCAGTCCTCCCCTGGTATTTCATGGAACACAGATGATTGTGGGGATGTGATAGATGATACATCATTAAACCTGTCCCTTTCTCAAGACCAGCTGTTTAGCATAAATGATTTTTCACCTAAATGGGCTTATGCTGAATCAGAAATTGAGGTACTTTGATTGAGACTCACAGAATTATAATATATATAGTTTAGCAGAAATTTATGATTTTTCTATGTTTTTCTTGTGTGTGGTGGGAATAAGTAATTAAATATGTATGGGACTGCACTTAATTTACTTTAGATTAATATCTTTTCATATTTTGCCTCTCATGTTGACTTCTCTTTTTCAGTTCAGATTAGATAAATATGTATTTGGATATTTCCAACTTGTGTCTATTTCTTTGTTACAAAATGTTTCTTGTATTTCATCGTGCACCCTGTTAATATTCTCTATCTGCTATTGAGTTTTGTACACGACTAATGGTTTAATAATTTTGCTATGGGTTCTGCCACAAAAAATGATGAGACTGGCTTTAATTGGACTGATATACTATTCAAAACCATACAGGTGTTGATTGTTGGAACATTTTTGAAGAGTCAACCTATGGTGACAGCATGTAACTGGTCCTGTATGTTTGGGGAAGTGGAGGTTCCTGCTGAGGTTTTAGCAAATGGAATTTTATGCTGTCAAGCTCCACCTCATAAGATTGGACGGGTTCCCTTCTATGTAACGTGTTCCAATAGGTTTGCCTGTAGTGAAGTTCGGGAATTCGAGTACAGAGAAGGTTTCGACAGAAATATAGATTTTACAGAATTTTTTACCAGTTCAACTGAAATGGTCCTTCATTTGCGACTGGTGGGTTTACTTTCTTTAAGTTCAGTGCACACTTCAAATCAAGTGCTTGAGGATGATATGGAGAAAAGAAACTTAATTTTCAAGCTTATTTCACTGAAAGAGGAAGAAGAATATTCAAGTAGAGAAGAGACAACTGTGGAGATGGATGCAACAAAACACAAGTTGAAGGAGCATATGTTTCACAAGCAGGTTAAAGAGATGTTGTACTCTTGGCTTCTTCACAAAGTAACTGAAACTGGTAAAGGGCCTCTTGTATTAAGTGAGGAAGGGCAGGGCGTGTTACATTTAGTTGCTGCTCTCGGTTACGATTGGGCCATAAAACCAATCATAACTGCTGGAGTAAATATCAACTTCCGTGATGTGAGTGGATGGACAGCTCTACATTGGGCTGCATACTGTGGCCGGTAAGACTTTTATTTTTAATTGTTGGATTTTGATTTTGTGTATGTTACAACTACCTTATCTGGGTTAAAGCCTCTTTTGTTACTGATAGGTTCCTAAATTGGGAACCTAATCAAGAACTCTCTTCCTCACAGAAAAAGACACAGAGAAAGAAAGAAACTGAATTCTATTCACAGTAAGAATTACTGTACAGTATGGAAACAAGGCTTAACCCTCTTCACAGGTCAATGCCTGTCAACAAATCAATTCATCCAAAAGTCCCTTCTAACTATACAGTCAATCTATTTATACAGTCCTCTCCCTTCTACCCTAATCCCCTTTTCCCTTATTCTATATCCTAACAGTTACTCTGACCATTTCCAATTATCCAGAATTTTGGATTTAATTGAATATGAAACCATTAGGTGATGTGAATATTTTACCTCCTTTCCTAAATCTTTTGGAAATCTGTTTTTTTTTTTTTCTTTCGTTACTAATATTTATTCTCTTTTGATCCCAATGTTGGTGGGTTGTTTATACATGTGAACTAGTTGAAAATTGTTTTGGCACAATTGCTTTGGTCAGTTAAAGGAAAGTTTGAAAGATATATGCTGTCATACTTTCAACACTAGAGTAACCTTTTACAAAAGTGTCGTCAGATACATGATCTTCACTCAGCATAATATGAATAGGATCCTTATGTTATTATCTGTCTATCTGCTCAGGGAGCGAACAGTTGCGGTCCTTGTGTCCATGGGTGCAGCCACTGCAGCAGTGACAGATCCATGTCCAGAATTTCCTGAAGGTAGAACAGCTTCAGATCTTGCTTCTAGCAATGGCCACAAAGGAATTTCTGGTTTTCTTGCAGAGTCATTATTAACTAGCCATCTTGAATTACTCACAATGGAGGAAAGTAAAGATGGTAGGAAAGAAATTTCAGGAATGAAAGCAGTGCAAACAGTTTCAGAACGAACTGCGACACCTGTGCTTTATGGGGATATACCAGATGTTATCTGCCTTAAGGATTCTCTCAATGCTGTCCGGAATGCTACACAAGCTGCTGATCGAATACATCAAGTATACAGAATGCAGTCATTTCAGAGGAAACAGTTAGCTAAGCATGATCATGATGATGAATTTGGATTGTCGGATCAACAAGCTCTTTCCCTTTTAGCTTCTAGGATGAGCAAATCTGGACAAGGAGAGGGTTTAGCCAGTGCTGCTGCAATACAAATACAGAAAAAGTTTCGGGGTTGGAAGAAGAGAAAAGAATTCTTGATCATTCGTCAAAGAATTGTTAAAATCCAGGTTCATTGTTCTGCTCTCTTTATTTTCCTGTCTTCCTATTTTTAGTAAGTTAAACTAGTCGCTTTGCTTCTATTTTAGTTTCTACATGAAAAAACTCTACTTTTTTCCCCAGCGTGAACAGTTGATTACAAATTAGTCCCTATAGTTTAATACAGTCCAAAAGTGTTAGATTATTTTTTTCATATGGGATCAAAACTAATAGGCATATGACTGGGTGTAGGAACCAAAATGTGACAATTGATACCAAAATTAAGTATAAAATTTCCACTTATGACAAAAATGAAAACTCTTTTAAGTAGAAAGGGATTGGTGTGTTGGTTGTAGGAACCAAATGTAAATGTTGAGACCAAAGTAAAATATAATTTTTTTACTTATGATTAAAGTGGAAAAACGGTGTTATTGTGTTAAGTAGAAAGGAACTAAATCTCATATGGTTGTGACGTTATCCAATGGCAGGATCAAATCCATATTGTTATTTTCAAATAGGAGCAAAACTGTAGAATTTATGAATGTAGGGACTAAAATGAAATAATGTAAAGTGTAGAAACTATTTTTTTAATTTACTTTTTTAATATTATGGTTGTTCGATTTACCATATTGAACATCCTATCAACTATTGTACAATTTAGGTGAAAGTTTGACAGTATTGTGTATATTGTTTGTAAATTAAGTTGAAGAAAAAAAAAAAAGACTCGTTACTTCAGACTCAACTAGAGTTTGAATTGAATTTTGTTTCTAACTGGATTTAGAAAAAAAGTGTCAAACTGGAAACTGAAAGTTGGTTTAAATGCTCAAACTGGAATCTAAACACTACTATTGTGATAGGGACTTGAGGATTATGGGGTTCTCATTTTGGTGAAGTATTTAAATATTTGATTATCTCCATTAAGTACTAAATGTTACGGGTTGATTCCCCAAGGGTTTGGGCGTTTTGTCAATTGGTTCTAGAGTTGGTTGTTGGTATCTTGGAAAAAGCTAGCTGCAAACGATTCTAGCCATCAAAGAAGTTGAATGAGGTCTTGTAGAGTGTGAGCTGTCAAGAAGTCATCTCTTACGAAAGATGTTATGATAGGAACTTTAGTATTATGTGGTGCCTTTATCTCATTAAGAGGTATGAAATATTTGGTAGGGTATTTAAGTATTTAGTTGTCCTGGGTGCTAAAACTTAGGGAGGAATGTTAAAATGCTTTAGTTAAATACTTCCCCATCTCTTTTTGCGCTTTATATAGCTTGCATGCACGCACATAGATATCACATAGGGTGTCAATGTTGGTAATGGTTTCCACTCTTGTTGTAAGGAAACCAGATTTGAGAAATCATGTTATCCTTCCCTTCATTTGTTGTTGATATCTTCTATCTCGTCTTCCTAAAGTATTTGCAATCTGATTGCTGAAGAAGCATGGAGATTGAGCACCCATAGAACTCTTTTTTTTTGTGTTTTTTGTTGTGTGCCCTTTCACATTGATACATTCTTCAACTGACTTGAATTCCATGGTGTTGAAGGCCCATGTAAGAGGTCACCAGGTCAGAAAGCAGTATAGAACAATCATATGGTCCGTGGGTATCCTGGAAAAGGTCATATTACGCTGGAGGCGCAAGGGCAGTGGTTTACGTGGATTTCGATCAGATACTGTGAACAAGGTCATCCCTGAGCAACCAATAGAATCTCCGAAAGAGGATGATTATGATTTTCTCAAGGAAGGAAGGAAACAAAGTGAAGCAAGGTTCCAAAAGGCCCTTTCACGGGTGAAGTCCATGGTTCAGTATCCAGAGGCACGGGCTCAATACCGGCGGGTGCTAAATGTAGTTGAGGACTTCCGTCAAACCAAGGTATTTTCTACTAGCTTGTCTTGTCCTACGTATAAACTAATGAATAATATTAGGTTTAATTTTATACTTCGTTTTTATATCTACCAGGGAGATAATTTAAATTCGATGAATTCTGAAGAGGCAGTTGATGGTGTGGAGGATTTGATTGATATTGACATGCTTTTAGATGATGAAAATTTCTTGCCTATAGCTTTCGATTGATTCTCTGCCGTGGCTCTACCTACTCACCCTCCCTCCCGGTAAATAGATTATGCCCAGTTGGTTTTATTCGGCATTGGAAATTTCCTAACATCGCGTGCTGCTGTATATATAATATATATTGAATCATAGGTCTTCCTGTTTTCTAGAAAAAAAAGAAACTAGTATCCAAGGTGGATTATAAATAGATTGTGAAACCTTGAATGCGTTAAGGTTCGACAGTTGAAATAATATAATAGACATGATTTAATTTTATATATGGTGATCTGTATATGACATGATGATTTTATTTATATTGAAATGTTTTTAATTCTTAAAATTTTATCAGTATATTTTAGAAATTTAGCATTTTAGTCATTTGCATTTTTGGATAACCATGTTATTGGTTTAGAGCATCACCGACTTATAATCTGTTTCGTAACAATTTTTGCATCCTCAAGTTTTGAATCCGAGATCTTATTTAGAACGATTGAGTCTACTACTACTACTTCAAACCAGCATGTTAATTATTTTTGGTTTACTTGTCATTTAAATTGTGTTCAAGTTCATATATTTTATTTTAATAGATTATTATATCTAATTACCATGATAAAATATTTTGTTTAAAATGCTAATAAATAAGATTATTAGAAAGATAACCAATTTTTTGCTTAGCATTTTGATAAAGTAGTATCGAAGATTTTAGAGACTAACATAAATATTAGAAAATTTTTAATTTTCTTATTGTAATTCTAGAGTTCTAAATAGAAAAGTGTAAATATACACGAGAGATTAAAATAAATCTTAGAAAAAAACCAGATTATTGTTATTGTAAAACAATAGTCCTAACTACAAAAATATAAATATCTCGTCAGAAGTAAGGTTGATGATATGCTCTTTAGTCAGTTTTTTTTTTTTTTTTTTTTTTTCTACAGCCTATCTTCATACGGTAACATGGGAAGATTTTAGAGTGAGTGAATCAGCCTATCGGATTCTACAATGCAAAATGTTTGTTGGATGGAAATATTGTGATGAATACAATTATTTACAAAATTGTTGAAAGTGCTAATTTGGAAACTCTCCCTATGATCACTTGTTATCGATAAATGGATTTTTTTTCTTCCAAATTCTTTTATATATTTATAAAAGATCTTGAAATAATATAAAAGATCTTGAAATTTAGTAGATTTACACTACTAACTTGAAACTATAAATCCTAAAAATATAATGTTAGTGTAATCCTCCATGAATTTAAATGATACATTTTTTATAATATATAAAGTTTGTTTTTTTTTTTTGTTTTTTCCATAAAATACAAGACTATATATCCTTATGGTTGATCTATATTCTATTCTCAAACCTTTAATTGGTACTATCTTCTATTTAATTATAACATACGATTATAATCGTAGGTGAATATATCACTATGGACAAAAAATCAAGAGTAAGTTTGTGTATTTAAAAAGGAAAAGAATTATAAACACTTTAAAATAATTAAAACAAGCTATTACTCAACAAATTTCATTCAATCATCCACATTATATAAGCAAAATCATGATAATTACATTAAGAGGATTTGTGTACAGATTATGACCAAGAGATATGCATTGTTATAAGAATACTGATAACATTTTGACTTATAAAATCATAGCTTTGCCAACCTAAATCCTATATGACTCGATTAGTTCATCTGTATTTGTTGAAAAAGGTTTCCATATGAACCAATTCCTCATTATTGGAACCTTTATCGACTCTCATGATTAAATATCTTATACTTTTTATGAGTTGAAAAACTTATCATTGGATAATTTCATTTCAAGCCCTTACTCAATATGCCTAACACAAGAATGAATTGTTTTTCACACCATTAACATTCTTTCATATATATATATATATATATATATATATATATATATATATATATATATATATATATATATATATATATATATATGAGTCCAATAACTCATTCAACATTAAATATTACAAACATTCATTTACGTATATATATCTAATTCACAATAAACATTACTAAAAAAAGTAGGCAAAGAACAACTTATCAAAAATCTATCCATAAACTTTTAGTCAAAGATCTCAACAATCAAAGTAAATATTTATATGTTTATGATCAATTGTCAAAATTTCAGTTCGATTCAACGGTTAATGAAACTAAAATATCATTTTCTCGAAATAACTGAGAATAGGAAACACAAACTCATCCAACTATAGGTTTGATCACCTAGGGAGAAAACCTTCCTTACTTGTCTACCAAACTCAATTTTGGTACTCACCTAACAAGAGGGTGACTCACCCAACTGGTTTGCATAACACATAACTCATGACAGACTAATGAATCTATTTCCTAAGCTTCAAAGGATGTTTTTCTCCATTCTCATAGATAAAAACCAAAATTACCAAGTCAAAAATGTACCATCCGATACCAATTGAACTAAACTTACCAATCCCCAATGCACTTACAATACCAAACCCCCAATCACATAATTCAAATTTAATCAAAATATCAGTTCAACACCAGACCAATTCACATTCTTAAACCAACCAATTAAAAATATCACACATCAAGGTTATAAGGTAGTTCAAATGAGTGACAAATATACTCATTTAGGTTTCAAATGGTGTTTTCTTTCCTTTTCATAAATCACAACAAATCCCAACTTGTCAAATACATCAATTCAAACCAATCATGTGCAATTTACCAATCATTGAGATCAACCAATAATTCATGCATTTACACTTGTAACTCGAATAACACGATCAATTTAGTCAAACACAACATGTAAGGTTTCAACCAGGCAATTCACATCATATAACAAATTCAATTGAAATCATAATTTTATCACATTTATATATCAAGGCACAACAGATGTTTAAATAACTAACTTTCTTTGCTATAAAGCACTACCAAGGTCCTTGACTCTAAACTCTCCTAATAATTGAGATAAGCAAAATCTGCACAAAAAAGATGCATATCAACGAATCGATCATACTAATGATCCTAATTGAATAGAGTTTCATCAATGACACCTAAACCTCATATGGAATCTAATTCACCCCAGGTGCATACCAAAACCCAAATGACAAGTGTTACCAATAAGGAGCATTGGTAAAACTTGAAGAATTGTTTTGATGATGCTGCAAGAAGTATTATTTAAAGA
>NC_028359.1:3586154-3645073 GCF_000741045.1 Vigna radiata var. radiata | reverse complement strand
TATTCCCTACACTCATTTTACTTAACGCATATCAACTGTTTGGTAAATTTTCTAAAAGGACCAAATTATTTTTAATTGTGATCGAACATGCTTTCCGTTCTCTGAGTTTTATTTCCGTTGCACAATACTCTTCGAAAATTACCCCCTCCGACACCAACAACAAGAAAAAGAAAAACTTACTCTATTCAACAATTTAATCGAATAGAAAGGTACCTCAATGTCAAAAGTCCTATAATGCTTTCAGATCTTCAAACAAATAGGTAGATCATAGTATATCTTAGAGAGAACATAAATATGATACAAATTTTTGATTCTATAAAGATAACGATATTTATATAAATAAACTCTCTTTAACCAATTTCTATTTATAATAAAGTCTGCTAATAATAAAATAATCGAATATATTTATAAAAGCTCTTTCTTATTTAAATATTTTTTTAAGTGTTTATCTAATGTTCCTTCATAATGACAAGATCATATTTTGTAGTGTTGATATAAATATTCATTATAGAATTAAATGGATTCTTCATAAAATGATTCCAGAGTTCTTTTTGTAAGAAGACAATTTTTTTAATTGTAATATATAATCCACACTTTCACAATTTTCATTTAGATTTCCTTATCAAAATATATCAAGGATTTTTTTTTTCTCGCTGAATAGATTTAAATTGAACTCACAGCAATGACTAAGAACCAGGCTAAGAAGAAAGATGTGAAGTTAGGAAACTTGGAGAGGGGAGAAGAGACTTCTTCCTGCACTTCCATAATTTCAGTTTGTATCTTCATAAATTTTACAATTTAAAATATAATTTTTATTTTATATCATTTCAAATTATATAGTTTAAATTATTTTGTATTCTAATATGTATAATTAAAAAAAAAATAAAAAATTATATTCTAAATCCTATATTTTAAGACGGAAAAAAAAGCTGCCTAAAGAAGATGACAAAAACAGCTTGAGACTGTGACGACAAACAGTCAAAGTGGACGGAGGGGAGAGTTGTCAAGTTTTCTAGAACTCAGTGAACCAATTTTTAATTTTATAAAATAATGAAAATAAAATTAAGTCCTACGTCCTAACATTTAATCATGAACTTAACTGGTTTAAATTTGTTAAGAGAAATTAATTTGTACAATTTCTGTAGAATATTTTTTAATATGATTTGGGTTAGAAACTATAATTACCTTATGATTAGTGTTGGTGTCATAGATTTTTGTACATGCATGTTAGGAATCAAATCCACATTGCTTATTATATAAAATATTTCTACACAGTCTCAATTCAAATTGAATTAAACTCATGGTTTAACACACAAAAGAAGATTAAAATTTTGCTTTTGATTTATTATAATTTATTGATGAACTGGGATACACAAAAGATATCAAAAGCCTTTCCCAATAGGACAAAACAAAAATAAGAAAGGAAACACTGTGTAACACACTGAAAGCAAAGTTTTAGATAATTAAGAACGTTGGCAATAATCTAAGGATTGGCCAAAAGGTAAGCCTCAATGACCTTGAAAAGAGCATCACTCTTGGCTTTACCAGCTTTGAGCTCATCTTCATTGGGTGAAGCTTCTCCTTTGCTGTGATACTTTATGCTCAGCTTTACGACTGAGCCTCCGTTGAGGCCATCACTCAATATGGTGTCGATGGTGATCTTTTCTGCAGTGTTTGGCAAAGCAGCACCTCCAACTATGCTGTAGCTGTATCCCAAGTTAGCCTCGTCTATTCCTTCTATTTTGTGCAACACAAACTTTGTCTCTCCATCTGCTCATTCGTTCACCACATTCACATATTAAATCACTTCATTTTATATGTAAACATAGAAAATGTAAAGAAAATGAAGAAAGAAAGTACCCTCAAGGAAAGAGATCTTCTTGATGGTTCCGGGGCCACCGTTGCCCTCAACGATTTCAACACTCTTGAAAGAATCAACAGCCTTTGGGACGATGTTGTCGGCGTCTTTGACAAGAGCCTTGTAAAGGATAGCAGGAGCCACGGGAGAAGTGGTTTGATCCTCGAATGTGAAAACAGCCATGGATTCTAAATGAGACAACGAAACAGAAGAGAATATAAAATAGGAGAATAGAAGGAGATGTTCGCTGTGTGAGTTTAGCAGATGAGAAACCTCTATTTATAAGCACAATGATATCACTGTGTTTGTTTCTATGATATAAGATTATTAGACTATTCATTCGTTCTTTGTTTACCCATATTATATTTTCTCTCAAAATAAACAATCTTCTTAGAGATAGTATGTCATCAAGCATTATTCTTTCTTATTTTTATATTTTCTAGTGTTTGTCAAATATTGCGATTGAGAACCTTTCAAATTCAAAGAAGATAAGTTGTATACACGTCAATCTTGAGTTCAACGATGGCGACTGTTTGCCATAGATGTGGTAATAGATAATATGAGTGGGAACTACGTTAATTCTGTCTCGTGGCTTCCCACAATTACATATTTATAAACATTACATTGTTATTATAATTATTATTTTAGTTTATAACTTACATTCCAACCTTTCATATACTATGTAAAACTATTAAATAAAATATTATAAAATTGATAATTAAAATATATATGATATTAATACAAAATATTAAATAACTAAAATAATATAATATATACACATCAGTTGTGGATTATTAAAGGTTTTTTAAAATAGAAATAACTCCTATACCACTTATAAGATTAGTCTTCTTCGCATCTAAGATCAAAACAATCCAATGAATGAGACCTTATGTCATTCTCTGCTCCGTTACTTTCTATGAGTTAAAATTGTTGGTAAAATATTAGGATACCTCCTTATTGATATCTCATGAATTTCTCATTCAAATTCCTTCAAGAATCACCACCACACATATCCACAAAATCACCATCTCAATAAAACACTTAATACTCACACATATTCACAATAAGTGTTAGACATTATTGTAGGTGTTAGATAGACTAAGTGTTAGACATTATTTTAGGAGTTAGATGGACTGCAAAATAGTGTTGAACACTTAAAGATTTTTTTAAGCGTTTAGAAAGTTTTTTAAAATGAAAGCAAAGAGAAAACACTTTTTTTTTGTTCACTCCAAACTGAGTTACATCCAGTTTTCCTTAAGCACTCCAAGGAGAAGATAATGAGCATTTTTGCCTTTAAATCCTAGGCCTTTCTTGTCAGGTGGATGTTTGCAACCTTTAACTAAGAGACCTAAACATTCGTTTCCTTCAAACATTCTGTTAACACCTTAAGCAAGTTGTCATTTTCAAGTCGAAAGGGTTCAACACATTTAACATCTTCAACAATGTTTAAGTTCTTCTCAAGCATTTCATTTTTTGAAAATATATTTTCAACTTGTCTTTTGGACTCAATTATCTTCCTCTCTAGGTCACTATTTTGTAGATTCAAAGAATTTACATCATCCTTAGATGTTGTCAAGTCCATTTTCAAAACTTCATTTTTTTAAGAACGTTTTCTATATTGCTTTCTTAAACTTTTGAAAGTGTCTGATAGTTTTGAAAAGTTCGATAACAACTAATTATAAGTCTGAATCGTAGAGTGTAGTTCAGAAAAGTCTACCCCTTCATCAGAGTCGTCTGACAAATATTAAATGTTATCTGCCATGAGGCACACATTTTGATTTTGCTTATTCTTCTTCCTCTTCATCAGACTCGGACAAGTCTAAATCTTCCCAGGTACACATGAGTACCTTCTTTTTCTCCTTTTTTGGGGAAGACTGTTTTCTTTTTTTAAAATTCTAAGTTAAGGCACTCAGACATGAAGTGTATGAGTTTCTTGTAATGATAACACACCACTAACCCTTCCTTTCATTTATCTTTCTGATCACTTTTAGAGGTTGACCCAACACATCTACCTTTGAAAGGAGTATTCTTCTTTTTCCTCCAAATTGAGTGGATATTCCTAGAGATGAACAACAGTTCATCTTCTTTTTCTTCTTCCATGGAGTCCTCTTCAGCATTTGACTCCTAAAAAGGTTCTTCTACTTTGAAGGCCTTGGTAGGAGTTCTTCTTAATGGTTGTTGGGCTTTCAGGGTAATGTTTTTCTCATTCCTCAACATTTTGTCTTGTTGTAATTCTAGCTCGTGCATTTTTAGAATTCCAATGAGCTCTTTGAGGCTTAAGCCATTAAGATTCTTGGAGGTTCTTAGGTTTGTCACCAATGGTCTCCACTGTCTAAATAGCTTGCGTAAGATTTTACAAACTAACATAACTGGTTAAGCGAGTTCCATTACTTCTAGTTTACTCTAGTCCAATTGACTAGATCATTTAACTCTACTAAGTTAAACCAATAAGTATTTAATTCACTCATGAATATGTAAAATAACATAATGCTTTTTGAAATAAAAGAACATATGATTACTTACTTAGAAAGGATATATTTCTCAATACAAAAAATATATGAAAACTTGTAATAAAAGTTTTCTTTTTCAAAGATATAGTGTAACGATGTAAGCGAGAGAGAGTGTTGAAAGCATAAGAGCAATAATAGATCTTAGTTCTTTTTCTTTTCTTCTCTTCATGCAATCCTCTTTATGTAGAGTTCTTCGAAGAAGATCTGTTATTTAAAGCATTGAATTTCTCGTAAATGTGTATACTTTTTTATGTAAGCTCCTCCAAGCTTTGTAGCATGACAGAAGCTAACTGAACAGAGAAGCAGGGGCTTGAACATTGGATGCATCGAAATTAATGTGGAAAGTGTTTGGTGAAGGTTTGAGTGAGTGAATGGATAGTTTTGGAACCTCTAAGCTGAGATAGTCTTCCTACCAAGGAAGGAAGCTAGAGGAAAGTGAGAGAATGTGAAAACCAGGTCTGACCAAAGAGTACCCGAAGCTGAGAATGTAATTAAGCAACATTTCATTATATTCCAAAGTGAGAAATTACAATGCACGACTCTCTTATTTATAGGTGAAGAAGGGCCTCTATTCCGAACCAAATTCCCTCTAAAATTCGAATAACCAACTGGCGATGCATATGGCCCATGCTTTCTCACATGGACAATAAGGCTCAAATGGGAAAAAGACCAATCGTAGGCATTGAGCTTCAGAGGTTTTTGGCTGGGCGAATTCCAATTCTGAAAGCTATTTTCCTTTGCAACTCTAATCCGGAAGCCATGAAGAAAACTCATATGCCTTTGCTCTTTTGTTTCCTTTGTCCAAAGAAGATTTTGGTTGGATGGTCCATGATATCCTAACTTTATTGAGTCCTACAAAAACAAGAATATACAATTATTTAGTTAAAGTCCTTCTAAGGCTTAGAGAAAACCAAGAAAGAGCTTTTGGAATCTTAGTCTTAGCTTAAGTTGATGCTCCTTTGAATGGATATCCATTTAGTTCCCTAAATAGGTTTCCATCACTTTTGGTACGGGGTCAAATGCTATGTTGCTTCTTGTAGAGATAATTGTGCTGCTTGTACGGAAGTGCTAGATAGAAGGCATTCCCAGAATATCTTTCTATTTCTTAACGTTCTTCAGATATGATGGAAAACTTTTGAATAAAGCTATGTACTTTAATGATTTGCATAGAAAAATAAAAATACAACACAACACAACACAAAATAGAGTACTATATCCTATGCATTAAAAGCCTTAGACGTTCTTAAACATTTAGGCATAGTCTGATTGAATAAAGTTTAGCGTTTAGGATAATGTTTACACATATAGCATTTAATGCGTTTATCATTGATGGTTCATTTGGTTACGCTATTTTGTTAAACAATTATGTTAAATTTCAAAACAATGTTTGCTTAGACATTCATAACCACTTTAAGTTTTAAATTTTTTGGTAATTAAATATTTTAATATATAAATTATATATTAATTTTTATTGTGATTTTTGCTAGAGATAATATTAATTTCATTCTTATGCAATTGAAATAATAGTTTTCAGTTTTTATGTGTTCTTAAATAGATAATTAGAGGAAAAAAACAATAACTTTAATTTCCGGAAAAAAATTAAAGATTATTTTACAAAGATCACATTAACAAGTTCTTATTCAAAAAATAAAAATTTATAATCATATATATATATATATATATATATATATATATATTTATTTATATTAAAAATCTATAGAAGATACTATTTTGAAGATAGAAAATAAAACAAATTCTCTCTTTCAAGAAATAAATTAAAAGATAAATGTTAGTAAATCTTTTAGGATATTGGTTAAAAATTAAAAAAAAAAGTATGAAAATAAAACGTCTTCAATATTTTTTATTATGTTTCTTTATGATTAGTAGTAGTAGTTTTTTTTCTTTTTTTTTTTAATTTCTTGACTATCATTGTAAGAATATAGAAAATAGAGTATTAGAGTAGATAGGTGTATTAAAATAATGAGAGGAACATTTTATTTTAAAAATAATCTTATAATATAAATAGAACTTTCTAAAGTTTGGTTCATTATCTAAATCATCTATCTCTCTAGAACACTATTATTCTTGAGTTCTCTAACTTCTTTATACTCTTTATCGCTCTTAGGTCCATTGTTTGACGATCAGGAGGTACCTAGACGATCACAACGTCAAGGACTACCTATTTGTCCGATCAATTTCTCAATTTGAGCAGGTATGTTTCGTTCCTCTTTTCTAGGTTTTCCCTAATTTTGTGATTTCACAGAATTTTTGCTCTTGCATGTGTTTGGAGTTTCCTTCTCTTGATTATTAGTTGAATTTAAGCTCTAAGAGTCGTTTTCTGTCACCAATTGGTGATTTGTAAGCTTTTCTAAAGTTTCCTTGCGGTGCAAGTTTCAATCGGGGTTCTGTAGAGCTGTCCAAATTTCTCCAAGGTTAGGGGAACTAGATTATTGCTTTAACTAGTAGTTGGCATGTAAGTGTGATGATTCTGTGTTCATGTCAATGATTGAACTAAATTTAGGTTTTTGAGTAAAATGGTGCTGTATGTAATTTGACTGCTTGATTGTGAAATTGATAAGTGGTGTTTATGAACTGAATTGGGTGATGCGTAATTTGTAATTGGTCATAAGAGATGTGAGGAATCTGATATGAGAGTGATTAGTTAGGAATTTAAGTGAGTTATACTTGTTTAAGTTAGTTTTAGAGGGAGTGGGGTAGTGAAATTTTGAATTAGGAGTTGGGTGTTGAATTGCTGTGTTGGAATAGGTTAGATAGGTCAATTAGGACTTGCTTGAGTCCTTAAGTTGCTGAAAATAGTGTCAAAAGTGGTAGAATGTGATTTGGTCCCCTAAGTTGATGAATTAGATGTTTTAAAGTAGAAATTGGTTAGTAAAGACGTTAGATTGATGTTAGTAAGGTTTAGGAACACTTAGTTAAGTCTAATTAGGCATATAACACAAATTAGGATGATTAGAGTTGAGAAAAATAGTTAGAATTGGTAAATGGGGTTTGAGTTGCATAATTCTGCAGAATATGTGCTACAGAATTATGTAGACTCGTTGAGCGAATTGATTCGCACAACGAGTGGTCATAGTGAGTTGCTCTCTATCTGAGCAATTCGCATAGCGAGAAGGTGCACTGTGCGAAAGGTTGAGTGGGTTTGCTCTCTGTTTGATGATTCACACAACGAATCTGTGTGCTGAGAGCCTAGTTGGGGTATGAGATCATTTCTAGATTTATTCGAATAACGAAGGGGTGTGCACAACGAGTGCTTGGGGGGGTTGGTCATTGTCTGGGCTTTTGCATAGTGAATTTAGGACGCTATGCGAGGGGTTGGGGTCTGGTACCACTGGGAGTTTATTTGCACAACGAGAGGGGTCGCTGTGCGAGTGGTTTGAGAGTTGGGAGCACTGTTAGTGGATTCGCACAATGAGTTGGGTCGTTGTGCGTATAGAGTCCGGGGTCGCTCAACAAGTGTGTACGCTGAGCGAATGTTTCAGGTTGCCATTCATTCTTTTCTCCTTTGTTCTTTATTGGTTGAAGTAATGAATGGATTTATATGTGGATGATGTGTGATTATGTATGAGTATAATACAAATATCAAGGTAAGATATATTGTTTCAAATGGTGTGTAAGAGAATTCTAAGGAGGAATTTCTCAGTGGTGGTCACCCATTCTCAAGTAGAGAGGGGTGGGGCATGTCGTGAGAGTAGCAGGAGGTCCTAGCCTAGAGGCTTTTCCTTGGCCTAAGGTGAATGATAACAGACTAACCTTGTGTGGTAGCTTGGGGTGGGCCAACTGTTTCACCATAACAAGTGCATGAACTGTCATAGCTACATATTCACACTAATTTGGATGGTCAAGTCAATAGTCTGTCAAGTATGAAGTTTAGTTTGTCATTATATGTGTATATGCAACTTCCTTGAATGTTTAATTAAATTTATGTATATCGTTAATTGTTTTTATTTTTAGCTTACCTTTTGTTGTGTTTTGTGTTGTATGTTTTCCTAGTCTTCTCTATTTTTGCTATGATCATCCTGTGGGTGTGAGCAGAGGGAAAAGAGGTGTTCCTGGAGCAAGCACTAAATGGAGGTGATGCAACAATATAGTTATTTTCAGAGTTTTAGATTATGTATAATTTTGGCGTAGGAACTTTTGTATGTAAAATTTAAAATTAAAACTTTATAATCTAGTTAGATAACTGTCCAATACATATCATAACTGTGTGACTCTTTTATATAGTATTTGTACTATATTATAAGGTCATGCAGATAGGTTCAAATACATCAATCATAAATGCCTAACACATTATTTCTACAATGAACTACACCACGTCAAATTTCTATACAAACAATTTACCACATATAATGAACTGAAAAGGATCCTCTTCAAACCCCAGTCCTCCTTTTCTCAATGTGCATAAATATGGTGGTTGCAAATAACACCAATTTCACATTCACAATTCATCAATGATTTCAAATGAATATGCACAGTATAAATCAACTAATCACAAAAAACACTTACCATGTCATCAACGTATTGGTAAGGAGCTAAGGTATAAATAGATTTTGTGCTCAGTGTCTGGCCAATTATCTCACAGACGATCCTGATAAAAAACAAATGTACTTCTAAATTCAAAACTATGCCCGTACAAGTACATAAAACCAAAAAAATCATTACTTACCTCCGCTCTCTAGACCTTGGGTCACTAGCGATAGCACACAGAGGGGCAACAACCAATGCTTCCGGTGCCTGGGCTTCTCCATCATCATTAATTTCAATAAGGTCTTGAACATGATTTCTAGCTCCTTCATCCCCTACAACTTCTTCATTGAAGGCACCTATGAGGTCTTCCTCAACTCCTCCACCAACTTCTTCATCAACTCCACCAACACCTTCATCGTTACCGCCACCAACACCTTCATCATTACCTCCACCAACACCTTCTTCATTGAAGACTTGTTCACCAACTCCACCCACTGGTTCTTCATGACCTCCACCAAGACCTTCTTCATTAAAAACATCATTAAAATTGGGAATTTGACGAATTTCAAAATAACTCCCTTGTCAAGGAAGCAAGCCTGAAATTCAACGCTATCATTTCTTTATTATTTTTCTTCAATCTCTCATCCACATTTGCTTCAAAAGTGCCGTCATCCGATGTATCGTCATCTGATTCGTCAACTCTCGATCGTTTCGGCAGTGCTCCTAAATCTATCCCTCCATCAAACATTTCAAAAGCCGCAATGATTTCGAGCATGTCATGAACACGTTCCCCAATATACCACTCCAACTTTAACTACAACACATTCAAACACATTTATTTGTAGATTAAAAGCATCAATAATTAAAATAAAACATAAAACGATATGCATCAAATACTTACATCTGCAGTCTTAAACAATTCTTCCATTTTTTCAAATGATCTTGTCTTATAGGGGAACCAACGCAACATGCGAGGAAACCTCCTATGAGTTGGATTACCATCCAAAGAAAGTCTCTCTACCGCCCAAGCCTACAATATGAAAATAACTTACAGTCAACCATATTTTACAGTGCAATACAAAGGTGTTTAAAGAACTACAAAGCAAGCATGTTACCTACAAAACAGCCACATTCCCACTAAGACTGAGTGTGCTGGCGATACCTTCGGACATAACTTTTTTCATACATTTATTCAAATTATCTACAAGGTGTTTATGTACACCGGTCGCCCAATCATATAAACACAAACTATCTAGGTCATCTAACACTTTTGAAGGCATGTTAGAACAATCTTAGACTTCCTAGGAAAGAAAAAAACAACCAAACAAACAAATATATACAATCTACACACAACATCAACCTCAATGTTTTCGTCCGAAACAATCACATTAAACTTGTCAACCAAATCCAATAAAGTTGTGGTTTTTGAATTAAACATTTCCCCAACCAAACCAACTATACATTCATCAAATGGAATTTCTATGCCACCTATGTCTAAACCAGTGGTCATGAAAACATCCAAAACAGTAAATGGAACCAATTGATGACTGACCCTAAAGCTAACATCATGCCCAGCCCACCGACATACCATAACCTTCAATAATTCACAGTTAATCTCCACAGCCTTACGAAGCTGCAAACACCAACAAAATGGTGTCATTGAAATTCGTTCTACATGCACTTCTCTCAGTAACCCATTCATAAGAACAATGATTGATGAATTAAGAGATATTCGAACCCGTCACTACACAACATTATAAAAAAAATTTATTACTTACCAAAAAAATAAAAATAACAACTATATATAATACCAAGACTTTAACTTACTGTTGGGTTACCAGACGCCATTGCAACTGCACAATAAACCAATGGTGGATTAGGGTTCCCAAAACACAAAAATATAAAAAAATATAACAAAACCCAAAACCCTTCGACAAATACAATGCAAAACAGAGCCACAACGCCCAAGACGCCGAACGCAAAAGAGAGAGCTTACTGGCACAGAGACAGAGTGATTGCTACAGAAGCCAATGGAGAGAACAACCCGAATGAGAGACACAAATGGAGAGACCAAGGTTTTGGACACCTGAACCCAACGGAGAGAGGACGCCCAATGTGAAAACGAAGGTGAAAGATTTCCCTTCAGAACGAAAACGAGAGTGAAAGAATGAAACTGCCAAATTAAAATTTCATAAAATGAGAATCCCTAAATTACCATTATGTGCATTTTTTAAAAGGGTTTCTTCTTTAATCCAAATAAACCAATACAAAAGCGCCACGTGGATGTGTGTTAAAATTGTGTCAAACGATGGTGTCAAAGAAACATTTTCCATTGGGTAATAAGATCTGAATTAAAAGCAAACCTGAATCAAATTTTTATAAACTTGTTTACTTTTAATTTCTACTTTTTGGTTGTTCACTGGGGTCAAACAAAAGGTTAATATGAAACTATTCATGTACAGAATGCAGACAGACTGGGATGCTTTTTTAGACGCCTTCTAGACGCTTTTTTTTCTTTTGAAAACAATGTTTCGTAGTGTGGGAGAAATTGGACTTTCAGTTTTTAATAACCAGTTACTCATTACTTTTTGTAAACAAATATTGCTTTTCTAATTTTATACAATACATATTTTTACTAATTATTTTTTATTTTAAATTAATATTCTAAAAGAACCGTTTAAAAATTATAAAATTCATTCCTCATATGTTTTTTAATAAATATATTTTTTACTTATCAATTTTTCTATGGCTTTGTTAATCTAATTTTTAATACGCATTTACAAAAATTAGATTTATATGATTTTGATGGTTCGATAGAAATTTCATTATTTTAAAAAAATCATCATTAATATTCATAATTTCTTACGTAATTATTTCATTAAATATATAAATGATTAATTAATGTATCAAATTACAATAAAGCTTAAAATCATTATTTCAAAAATTTTTAAGATAAAAATCAATTTAGTTTTTTATTTATAATTATTCCTAAATGAGAGTTATTTCTCAAAATTATTTATTATAAATCTAAATATTTGTGTATTTAAAGCGCAAACTAAAATAAGATTTATTTAATATAACAGAATTATTCATTTCTGCCTATACAGTACACATGCGTCGCCATGGTTGAACGTATAATGTGTCTACCATTTAACCTTTTTATTAATTTAATTTTAGAGGAAACTTCTTCTTTGAATTTGAATGATTCAACGTCACAGCACTTGACAAACAAATAAAATCAATCTTATTTCATATTAAATAAAGAAAGATAGATTGAAAAATATTTCACAGATTATACAAGAAGAAAAAATGTTAGAAAATACACAATTACTGAAATAGGGGAAAGACAAACAGCATGAAAAATGAAAATACAAATCATAATTTTTGTTATGTTTTGCAGTATTTGCAAACATAAAGATTTAGGTTGTTTAAAAGAAATATCATCTCATGAGTTATGACTTCAGATTAAAGTACTTCATACAAAAGTTGCTTAAAAGAAAGGAATTTGATTTAAGAGTGTAAAGAATGAAATGAGACAATAATTAAACTAATGAGTTGGTTCAAGCAGTGAGTGCTATTGCTTCCTTATAAATACATGTCATTCCTCTCCCTAAGAATCACACACAACACAACAGAACACAGTACAACAACAAACATTTTCTTCAATCTCATTTAGAATATTGATCATGGCTGTTTTCACATTCGAGGATCAAACCACTTCTCCCGTGGCTCCTTCTATCCTTTACAAGGCTCTTGTCAAAGATGCCGACAACATCGTCCCAAAGGCTGTTGATTCTTTCAAGAGTGTTGAAATCGTTGAAGGCAACGGAGGCCCCGGAACCATCAAGAAGATCTCTTTCCTTGAGGGTACTGTCTTTCTTCATTTTCTTTACATTTTTTTTGTGTATACATATAAATATAAGTTGGTGAACAAATAAGCAGATGGAGAGACAAAGTTTGTATTGCACAAAATAGAAGGAATAGACGAGGCTAACTTGGGATACAGCTACAGCATAGTTGGAGGTGCTGCTTTGCCAAACACTGCAGAGAAGATCACCATCGACACCATACTGAGTGATGGCCCCAACGGAGGCTCAGTCGTAAAGCTGAGCATAAAGTATCACAGCAAAGGAGATGCTCCACCCAATGAAGATGAGCTCAAAGCTGGTAAAGCCAAGAGTGATGCTCTTTTCAAGGTCATTGAGGCTTACCTTTTGGCCAATGCTTGAATTCATCTAAAGTTATGAGCAAGGACCTTATGATATTACATACATACTGAGTTTTATTGTGAGGAGTGAATGCTTTAAGTTAAATTGGTTTATAATGTACGTGTGTTTTTCTTATTTGTTTTGGCCTCAGACGGTGAGAGCTGATATCTTTGTATATCTCTCTTCATCTATGAATTATAATAAAGGAATGCATATTTGCATATAAGTTTGAAGTTGTTGTTTGTCTTAAAGAATGAATTGGATGAGAAGAAATGCATCTGACTGCTTTGTAAATGAAAAAACAAATTTAACTAAATTATGCCTTGGCAGCAATGCATGTAGCTTCCAAGCATCCTAAGCAACTTTGCAATTCGTTTTGAACAAAACTTCTCTCTAATGCAAGAAAGACATTTTATACTAGTTAGAAAAGATTTTTTACACTAATTTCAGACTAGTATAAATACATTATATAAAACTTTTCCACTTTCTATACTAGTTAAACCTACAACGAGTATAGAAAGTATTTTACATATTTACATTCTTCTTTCCATTTTTCTTTACCTCGTTCCCATCATTCACGTCTAACGCTTAGTTGAATTTGTAAATGTAAACCAAAGTTCATGTGTGTTTGTAAACTGTGATTTTATTATCATACAAATAAAATTTGGTGATGAGTGAAACATTGTGAAAGACATCCTCTAATAAATTGCTCTAAAAAAATACTGCATAGTCCATGTGCGTCACTTCCTTCGCAGCATCGTTGTTTGGTGTAATGAAGCAGTTTCTTTGACTCAGAATCGTTGGCTCAGAACGCACCACTATAATTGCGTACATCATCCAGTGAGTGTAATCGTTGTTGAACACACGGAAGAAACCCCATTTGCATTAGGGCATTCTCTTGATCAAACCCTGCCTGAAATAATGGTTGAATGCTACTGTCACTTGCATTATCTTGTCTCTCACTCCGAATAACATCACCTAACAACCAAACAATAATAAATGAATAAAGATGGAGAGTAAAAAGAGAATAAGAAGAATATGATGCCTATGTTCACGATTGGAAAGAAGAAGATGACTTCACTCGGCTCTCAGACGTTCGAAATCCCAGAGATGCCCCACCAAGCTGTAGCAATGTCGGCGAGAAGGAGCGTGTAACAAGTGAAAGAGACGTGGAGGGAAATGCTACTGCTAGCATGGAACACGTGGAAGAAAACACAGAGAGAATGGACACGCATAAAGAAAGGAAAACACGTAAAGAGAATGTACTATTAAAGGATTTTGTTCAGTGAGAAAGGCATGACGTTGGTATGATCTCTTTTCTGTTTCCTCTGCAGAAATCTAATTCATCTCTCCTCTCTGAAACCGAATCTTCCATTTACTCTTTTTATCTCTTCTTCTTCTCAGGTAGAAACATAAACTTGGGGAATTCTCGATTGAGGAACTTTTGAATTTTTCAATTATGTTATTTGTTAAATTCTTGTTCCAGTTGAAACAAATTTACAGAGATACTGTTGCATTTTATTTGAAATAAATTCCTTATTACATTGGTATTTTCACTGACATCAATGACTGAGAATACTCGGATGAAAGACATGCAAACTCAGCTCACTTCTATTTTGAATTGGATGGAGAAACAATCAGATTGTGATAAAGCCAATCGTGATTTGCTCATTCAATTTCAAACAACAAACAACGACCATATGGATCAACTGCAGAAATTGTTCGATTCGTTGACGCATGGAGACAATCGGCACATTGATGCTTCGAACTCAACTGGTTCGTCGTTATTGGTGACTCCTTCTACTTCTGTATTGCCGGTACGCAACATATCCTTGGGCTTTCCTCACTTTGATGGCACAACGCCGGTGTTAGAATGGATTTTCGAAGCATAGCATTTTTTTAATTATCATTATACTCCTGATCAAGACAGAGTTGAGATAGCTTCTATACATTTTGAGAAGGATGTGATCTCGTGGTTTCAAATGTTGCACCGTATGGTGGTAGTTCACACATGGTCAGATTTAACGAGAGCTTTGGAGAGCCATTTCAGACCATCCCCTTTCGACTCGCCCACTGCATAATTGTTCAAACTATATCAATGAGGAACAGTTTCAGAGTACTACCTAAAATTCATGGCTCTAGCTAATCGATCTAAGGGCCTTACTGATGACGTTGTGTTAAATTGTTTCTTAAGTGGTTTAAATCGTGATATTAAAAGGGATATAGTGGCTCACCATTCTACCACAGATAATCATAAATATTCTCCTTTGTCATCTACCAGTGCAAATCTTACTGCAGTAAAGAATACTGTGAAACCCTCATTACCTTCGTTGCTTCCTACATCTACCAGTCCACCAATACGCCATTCCAATGTTGAAAAAATTACCCTTGCACAGATGCAATTGAGGAGAGAAAAAGGTTTGTTATTTCTGTGATGAGAAGTTTACTTTCAATCATAAGTGTGCTAATAGACAGTTGTTGATGTTACAAGTTGAAGAGGAGGATTTTGATCATGATAATGAGACTGACATCTCCAATATGTTACTCATACAACTAGTGATGATGGATTAGAAGATACTCATCATTTGTCTTTAAATGCTATGAGGGGAGGCTTAGGAGTTGGCACCTTTCGTTTTGTGGCTCACACTAATTCTTTGTTAGTCATAGTATTAGTAGATGAAGGCAGTTCGGATAATTTTTACAGCCACGGGTTGCTAAGTTTCTTAAGTTGGACATTGAACCAGCTCCTTTGTTCAAAGTTATGATGAGTAATGAAAGTTATATGAAAGCTGAAGGATTGATTGAAGCTTTGCATATTCAAGTTCAAGGGGTTAGATTTGAATTACCTGTGTTTTTGCTACCTATTTGCGGTGCTGATTTGATTTTGGGAGCTAATTGGTTAAAAACTATTGGATCTCATATTGCGGATTATGATGCCTTACAATTGAAGTTTTTAGATGAAGGGAAATTTATAACTCTACAAGGTACTATTGATTCTTCACCTATGCAAGTGCATTTACATCACATCCGAAGAATGGTCAATACTGATTTTATTGTTGAGATTTCTAGTATGCAAATGCTCAAAGATAGTCTCCCACAGTCCCTTATGTTTGCCCTGCCTGTGGATATGGCACCAGATTTGGCCTTGCTGTTAAGCAATTATAGTTCAGTTTTTGATTTTCCTACATCCTTGCCACCACCTCGTTTCCAGGATCATTCTATTCCTTTGATGGATGGCTCTCAACCTGTCAAGGTTAAACCATACAGGTATCCACATAGTCAAAAAGCTGAAATTGAAAAATTGGTGCAAGACATGCTTGAGGAAGGCATAATCCAACTAAGAAAAAGTCCATTTTCTTCTCCAATCATTTTGGTCAAGAAGAAAGATGGCTCATGGAGAGTATGTACAGATTATAGAGCCTTGAATGCAATTACAATTAAAGATAATTTTCCCATTCCCACGGTGAATGAACTTAGTGATGAGTTATTTGGAGCAATTTTCTTTTCAAAGCTAGACTTAAGATCTGGTTATCACCACATCTTGTTGAATCCGGATGATAGATATAAAACTGATTTCAGAACCCACCATGGTCATTATGAATGGCTTGTAATGCCATTTGGCTTAACTAATGCCCCGACTTCCTTCCAAAATCTAATAAATGAGATTTTCAAAGCTTATTTGAGGAAATCTGTGTTAGTCTTTTTTGATGATATTTTGGTGTTTAGTGCCACATGGGAAGATCACTTGTATCATTTGGAATTAGTCTTGAAAACACTTCAGCAGCAACAATTATTCGCCAGACTCTCAAAATGCTCATTTGGGGTGAGGGAAATTGATTATTTGGGACATACCTTATCAGGTATAGGTGTTGCTATGGAAAATGCTAAATTAAAGGCTGTAAAAAAGTGGCCTCTCCCAACAACAATCAAACAGTTGCAGGGATTTTTAGGCCTCTATGGTTACTATAGGAGATTTGTTAAGGGTTATGCCATAATAACTGCACCTTTAACAGATTTGCTCAAAAAGGAATCATTCTAGTGGACTCAAAATGCATCTCTAGCATTTGAAAAGTTGAAGGATGCTTTGACCTCTACTCCTGTGCTTGCCCTTCCCAATTTTAAAGAGCCATTTGTTTTGGAAACTGATGCTTCGAGGTCCGAAATTGGAGCTGTTCTTAGCCAATCTCAACATCCAATTGCTTACTTTTCAAAGAAACCTTCTCCTTGAATGCATAAACAATCTATGTATAGAAGAGAATTTTATGCCATCACAAAGGCCTTGGCTAAGTTTACACATTACTTGCTGGGCCATAAGTACATCATTAAAACATATCAGAAAAGCTTGAAAGAATTGCTTGAGCAGCAGTTCCAAACTCCCGAGCAGCAGTAGTGGCTTTCTAAGTTTTTAGGCTATGATTTTACTATACAGTATAAGCCTGGAAAAGAGAACATCCCAGCTGATGCCTTGTCTAGAAGTTGTTTGCTGGCTTGGTCTGAGTCAAATTTTAAATGGATGGAACAAATTGCCAATATTACAAAGGAGGATGCAGATTTGAGCAAGTTATTGCTGCAGCATACCCAAGGCACTTTACCTACTCAAAAATTTGTGGTTAAAGATGGCATACTCTTCAAAAGTGGACGATTAATGATCCCAACAGACATGAATTTGAAGAATCAAATTTTGCAGGAGTTTCATGATTCTAAAGTTAGGGGTCATGCTGGTACTACTAAGACTATAGCCCGAATATGCAATCAGTTTTATTGGCCAAAGATGTAGGAAGATATCAAGCAAAATTTGCCAACAAGCTAAAGTGGATCAAGCTTTGCCGTATGGATTATTACAACCACTGCCAATACCTCAACAGATTTGGGAGGACATAGTTATGGATTTCATTTACAAATCTACCTCCTTCACACGGTTTTTCTACTATCATGGTGGTAATTGATAGACTTTTTGAGTTTGGGCATTTCATTCCTTTGAAAGCGGAGTATAACAGTAAAACAGTGGCAGAAGCGTTCATTACTAATGTGGAAAAGATTCATGATTTACCTAGAACCATTGTTTCGGATCGAGATAGGATTTTTATGAGCTCTTTTTGGCAGCACCTCTTTAAAGCTCAAGGCACTACTTTGGCAATGAGCTCGACATATCACCCTTAAAGTGATGGCCAAACTGAGATACTTAACAAGACACTGGAGATGTATTTGCGGTGCTATGTTTTTGAGAATCCAAAGCTATGGTATTATATGCTTCTGTGGGCACAATATTGGTATAACTCTTCTTACCATCACAGTATAAAAATGAGTCCTTTTAAAGTTGTTTTTGGTCGGGAACCCCCTGTGGTTATTGATGAGTCGATATTTTGTACCATTAACTTAGTTTTTCGCGCCGAATTGTGTTGATGATTTGCGCTTAATTCTTAGTTATTGTGTCATTTTCACCATTTGGGCTTAATTAGACCAATAATTCATATTTTAATTAATTTGAATTATTTGAGCTTAATTATTCATATTTCTATTTTCAGGGCAATTTTGGAACTATACTTTGGGACTTTTGGAAGGGCACCAAGCAATTGAAGAATTTCCACAAGGCAAATTAGAATTAATCTAGCTTAGCTTAGTAATTTAAATTTTGTTAATGAAGTTTTGTAATAATTGGATTAGTTTTTGGTAGTGTAGGCAAAGCCCAAATTGTAAAAAAAACATGATGTGTTCCTAGGGTTTTATTTTTTTAGGGTGGACCCCACCTATCATTAAAAAGTTGACACTTGATCCTAGGTTTCTGGACAGCAGCCGTCACACTTGGAGGACACTCACTCTCTCGGCAGATTCACTTTGCAGCTTGGGAACAACGTTTTTTTTTTCATGGAATTTGCTGGGAGCATGGCCACAGGTTAAAGGTGTTGTCACCGAGGGCAGCTACCATTTTTTATTTTAGTTTTTTTTTTTGCTGGGAATGAAGAAACAATATTTCTTTTCTTTGGCTCTTTTTGAAAAACGCTGTTACCATTGTATAATGGAGAAACAAATTTTTCTTTCTTTCTTTGCAAGTGCTGATTTAGTATCCCTCGGCTTTGGGAATTTTATTTTTAGCTTTTAATTTGATGACCTTGGAAGAAGCACACGTTTTTCATTGATTTGAGATAAAAGCTGATTCAATGAGATTGGAGAGCACACTTTTAATCTATTGCAATTGTTAAAAGCCACGGTCCAGGTGTAGTGCTATTAGCTCATCACTTGTTTTATTTTAGAAAGGGGCCTCGGGATGTGATTTTCTGTAGAGATTGAAGACGTGACAGCGGCATATGTGCAGAGGTTTATATTAGGTGTGCATTTAATTGCTGAAGGAGAGCATTGTTAGTCACTTTGCTTGATGGTGCACATGTCACGGCAAAGGGCTACAGTGGCTAACATATTTTTATTTCAAAGCACACAACAGACCTTAATTTTAATTGTAAAAGCATTGGTGTCACGGCTGATACAGAGACAACTGGGAGAAAAGAATGAGGTCACGGCAGAGGTTATTTTTAGGCCATTTTCAATTTAATTTACTTTAGTAGGTGCATGTGTCATTTAAATTGGTAGAAAAAAAATATGTTTTTATTTTCTTTAGCTTTAAATTAGTTTGAATTGTAGTTTAGTTGTTTTTCCTTTCTTTAAATTAGTTTTGCATTTAATTTAATTTTAACTGTGTTTAGATATTTGTTTAGTCTAGTATTTGGTTTAGCATTTTCACTCTCTGGACTCGATTTTAAAAAAATAATTGCAACCAGACTAGAGGTCCAAATGCTACGTTTTATATATCAAATGAAAGATAATTGAGTCTACTTTCCAGGAAAAAAAAACCTCATTTCATTTAGAGCTCTGTAGAAAAAGTTATGTTTAAAACATTGAGCAAAGGTCAGAGCTGCCTAGTTCCAGCGTGAATTTTCGTTTTTACTGTTTTAATTTCATTTTAATTTTTCCGCATTCACCAAGCAAACCTTTCACAAACCCCCCCCCCCACTTCGTGTTTGACTTGATTCTGAACCGCAGTTGGTCCTTGAGAGACGACCTAGGGGTCACTCCCTAGTCTATANTGCATTCCTTATATGCAATCAAATTTGTATGGGCCGCGACACCCATCAGTTATTCCTTATGAAGTTAATGCTAAAGATCCTCCTACTATTCAAGAATCTCTCAGCAATAGGGACAAACTACTACAACAGGTCAAATACAACCTCATGAGAGCTCAAAATTACATGAAAATTCAAGCTGATAAGAAAAGAAGAGAGTTGAACTTGCAAATTGGTGATCTCACGTTAGTGAAATTATAGCCGTACAGAAAACAATTTGTGGCCCTTAGAAAGAATCAGAAACTAAGCATGTGGTTCTTTGGTCCCTTTGAAGTAGTGGAGAAGATCGGTACAGTAGCCTACAAGTTAAAGCTACCTCAAACAGCTAGAATTCACCCTATTTTTCACATTTCCTTGCTTAAAAAGTTTGTGGGAAATCAGTCCCAACCATATTTACCCTTACCTTTGACCACTAATGAGTTTGGACCTATTATAAGTCCAATGAAATTGCTAGATACAAGAGTAATCTAGCGTAATTCCAATGACATCCAACAAGTGTTGGTTCAATGGCACTCTACTACACCTAAGGAAGCTACTTGGCAGGATATTACTGAGTTTCAACAAGCTTATCCTCACTTCAACCTTGAGGGCAAGGTTACTCATAAAGGGAAGGGTATTGTAACAAGTGAAAGAGACGTTGAAGGAAATGCTACTGCTAGCACGGAACACGTGGAAGAAAACACTGGGAGAATGGACACGTGTAAAGAAAGGAGAGCATGTAAAGAGAATGTGCTATTAAAGGATTTTGTTCGGTGAGAAGGGCATGACTTTGGTATGATCTCTTTTATGTTTCCTCTGCAAAAGTCTGATTTCATCTCTCCCTCTGTTTGAAACTGAATCTCCCATTTACCCTTTTCATCTCTTATTCTTCTTCTCAGGTAGAAACATACACTTGGGGAATTCTCGATCGAGGAGCTTTCGAATTTTTCAATTCTAATATTTTTTAAATTCTTGTTCTAGTTGTAAACAAATTTATAGAGATACTATTGCATTCTGTTTGAAATAAATTCCCCATTATAGAGAGATTGAGAGAGAATGTGTTCAAGAAGATATTATGAACGAGAACAAATGTTTTGAGAACCTCTGCGTTTATAAATAAAAAATTAAAAAAAATTACCTTTTATATCTATTATAACCAAAATTAATATAGAAAATTTTTATCTTTATTACAAAAATGTCAAATCTACTCTATATATGGATTATAATTAGAACTAATATAATTTTTTTTTAGTACAAAAATGTCACTACATCTACTTTCTATACCGGTTATAATTAGAAGCAGTATAATTTTCTTTTTAATTTATTACAAAAAGGCCACCACACCTATTTTCTATATCAATTATAATTACAACTTGTATAAAAAATGTTATCTTATTTAGAGTTCCGTCATCATGTTACTCATTATAGTAGATGGATTGTGTTAGCAAAATCATGAACATAGAAGTTTTGATGATGCCCAAATCAAGTCTCAAGTGCTCAAGTTACAAGAAGACCTTCATGAAGACTTGTTTTATGTGTTAAAGCTTTTGTAATAAGTAGAGTTATGTATAGGTCTCTATATGTTGTATGATTCCATGTATTGTTTACTTTTAAATTTGTTTTGGAGTCAAAAAGCTCTGCAATAATCAATTAGCTACTTAAGATAATCGATTAACTACTTAAGAGAATCGATTATCACATAGAGGTTTCCAAAGATTGCTAAAAACTCATTTTGTCTCTGGAATAATAGATTACTAGTGCATGATAATCGATTATCCATATTCATAATCGATTATAACTTACCATAATCGATTATGACGACTAACAGTTCGAGTTTTTAGGCATGGTTTTTGCCGTTGTGCATTCATTAAATGCATAATCGATTACCATCATGTGAGAAAAAACTGACACCAAGTTGTTGAAGGTGTCCTTGAGTGAGATATTTATATATTGGTTTTAGACTCTCATTCTAAGACACGAAACTTATCTGATTTCTTTTGAGTTGTGATAAATGTGATTTAGGGTTTGTATAACCCTTATGCTATGACTTTGAGAACTTGGTGTTAGTATAGAGTGAGAAATTTCATTGGATTGTGATTGAGTGTTGTTGTTGTTGTTGCTGAGTGAAGCCTGTCATCCTTTGTGAAGATTCAAAGAAAGCGTTCCTCCTTTGTCAAGCATTCAGAGGAGATGTTCATCCCTTGTGGCCTTCAAGGAAAGTGCGTTTCATCTCTTATGGTAATAAGAGAGGTGTTTCTAAATCTTAAACTTGTTTTTCTGTGTGATTGTATTAGTTTATTGGTTTTGTGATAGTGGAACGTTAAACTCCTTTTAGGATTAGCAACTGGACGTAAGATCCTTATGAACTGAACCAGTATAAAATTATTTGTGCAATTTTCTCTCTTTCTTACTCTTTTTATTGTTTTGATTATTCGCTAAGGATTTTAAAATAAAGAGAAAATTATTAACGACACACATTTTCGATAAGAAACTATTTCACCCTCTCTTGGTTTATTGTTCACGCTAATCATTCTTCTACACCACTATGATAATTGGTATCAAAGCTTGCTTTGATAGTAATTCAAATGATGGGGCAACATCATACCTTTGTTGAGGGTGCCTCTATCAATAGACCTTCTTTATTTACTAGTGAAAAATATGTTTTCTGGGAAGTTAGAATGCAAATTTTTATGGAATCTGTTGATAATGAGATTTGGGAAATTGTCACAAATGGTCCTTTTGTTCCTACTATTTTTATTAACAATTTGCAAGAACTAAAACCCTGTGACCAGTGGAACACTAACGATAGAAGGAGAAAGCAACAAGATGTAAAGGCTCGAAATATCATATCATATGCCTTAACTTTTGATGAGTTTACAAGATCTCTATATGTACGACTACTCAAGATATGTGGGAGATACCAAGTATCACTCACAAAGGCACAAATGAAGTGAGAAAAGTAAGAAGGAATACCTTAATCCAAGAATATGAGATGTTCCGCATGAAGCAGGGAGAAATAATCATTGATGTTCAAAAGCGTTTCACTCATATTGTGAATCATCTCATTGGGTTAGGTAAGTAATTTTAAAATGATGAGTTAAATACCAAAGTTCTTAAATCTTTGGATAGGACTTGGCACCCCAAGATGACTGCAATAAGTGAGTAACAAAATCTCAACACCATGTCTATGACGCCATTATTCGGTAAGTTGAGAGAACATGAACTTGATCTCAAAAGATTAAATGAGGATGAAGAAAAAGGAAAGAAAAGGACGTTAGCCTTCAAATTCGAGATTGATAAAGGAAAGAATGCTAAAAAGGATGAGAACTTTGATAAATATGAAGAAAATATGGGTCTCATCATCAAAAAGCTAAGTAAGTTCATGAAGTCCAAACAAAAGAGAAGATTTAAAAGAGGGAGGAAGGAAAATCAAGAATCCCCCTCAAACTACCATTGTTATGGTTGTAGAGTAAAAGGACATATAAAATCTAATTGCCCAAATTCAAAGAAGGGTGAAGAAAGAAATACGTACAAAGAAGTTCTTCAAGAAAAAGAAAGCCTACATTGCTTGGGATAATGATAATGAATCAACATCAAGTTCAAGTGGTTCTGATGAGCAATCTAATATTTGTTTAATGGCACATGACAATATATCTAAAAGCCAAGTAAGTTCCTTTAGCGATTATGAAGGTTCTAATTATAGTGATAATAAATTGCTTGGTACTTACAAAGAATTATTATTTGAATTTGAAAAATTAGATATTGCTCACAAGAAATTGAAAAACAATTTTAAAGAATTAAATCTAAAATTTGAAAATATTCTTGAAGAATATAAGAATTTAAAAAATAAAATTTTAGATTATGAAAAAAGAAAATATACCATTAGTGATGAATGTATTTTCTTGCGTAAATAAAAGTGTTGTAAAAAATAAGTATATTCCTCATTATAATTATAAAAATAAAAATGAAAGAACTTGTAGAGTTCGGATAGAAGAAGGAACTACTTATAGGAACCAAAATATTTTTACTTGTTTTTATTACATGAAAAAGATTATACCTTAAATAAATGTAAAATAAAACATTATGGTGTTCCTTACGGAAGATTTACTTGGGTTATAAGATAATTCAAAATATTTTTCTATCCAACTCAGAATCCATACAAAATTTTTGGGTACTAAAATAGCTTGTTCTTTTTATTCTGCATAGTTCAAAATCCAGCAAGTTCATGTGATATCTTGATAGTGGTTGTTCAAGACACATGACAAGAGATAAAAAGAAATTTACAAACTTCCAGAAGAAAGGAACAAGGTTATGTTACATATGGTGATAATAACAAGGGAAAGATCCTTGGTATAGGAGATATTGGAAGTGAAAACACCTTGATGATAAATGATGTATTGTTTGTAGAAGGATTAAAGCACAATTATAAGCCAACTATGTGTTAAAGGTCTCAAGTTAACCTTTGAACAAAATTATTGCGCTATCCATGAAAAGGATTCTTTTGAAGTTTCTTTGAAAGGTATTAGACATATAAATATTTATTTAATTGATTTAGGAAATGCATCTAATAAAAATATTTCATGTTTAGTAGTAAAAAAAGAAAATCCATGGTTGTGGCATAAGAGAGCTACTCATATTCATATGCAACAATTGAATAAGCTTATATATAAAGATTTAGTAATTGATCTACCAAAACTAAAATTTATAAAGGACAAATTATGTGTTGCATGTCAAAAAGGTAAACAGTTAAATCATCTTTTCATTCAAAAAATATTGTTTCTACGAAAAACCCTTAGAATTCTTGCACATGGATTTATTTGGTCCTTCAAGGATAAAAAGTTTTGGTGGAAACTATTATGCTTTAATTATAGTAGATTATTATTCAAGGTATACATGGACATTCTTTATTACTCTAAAAAAGTGAAAATATCAAAGTATTTATAAATTTTGCAAAACAAGTTCAAAATGAGAAAGAGTTAAAAATAAAATTTATTCGAAGTGATCATGGAGGGAAATTTCAAAATGAATCTTTTGAAAATTTTTGTGAAGAAAATGGAATTTCTCATAACTTTTCTATGCCTAGAACTGTATAACAAAATGGAGTACTAGAAAGAAAGAATAGATCTTTAGAAGAATTTGTTAGAACTTTATTAAATGAATAAAAAATTCCAAAACATTTTTGGGCTGATGTTGTGAGTACTTGTTGAGTCACCGGCAAGTGTACCGGATCGTACAAGTAATATAAAATGGTAAGACCAAGTATTGTGACCTGAGAGACTCTCGACACAAGACAGTCGTGTGATAACCTGATTAATTAAGACTTAAAAAGAATGAGATCATTGGTTTCAAATGCAGTTGCAGAAAATTAAATATGAATGCAGTTTGGATCAATTGAAGAGAAGCACACAAATGAACTGATGTTGTTTGTATTATGAGATGAATATGTTGTTGGGGTTAGATTTCACCAAGTTTACTCTCATGTATATATAAGAATTCTTCTTCATGCATTAATGTTAACATCACTCACTAAATTACTCAAAACCCGATCCCTCGGTGAAGAAAGCCTATCCTTAATTACTAGTTCCTACGATTCCTAGCATCCCTAGTAATTAATTCTAAAGATTAAGAGCTTAAGACGACCAAGTCTCATACCCCCATCCTTGAGAAGTACTGCTCATGGGAATAATTCTACAAGAACCTGAATTGTAAGGAAACTCCTGACACTCATGCAATTCATACATCATGCTATGAATGAGTTAAACAAAACAAGCGTTGAAACAGAAGAATTACCGTAACAATTAAAAAAAGAAGCATATATTATTAAGAATCAATTCAAACACATGAGAATTCACAAGGTTACATCATCCCCCTAAAAGTTGAAGACATGGTGAATCTAGATGAACAATGGAGAAGAATGAGATAGGAAAACCCTAAAAGTTGAAGATGGAAGCTCCCGCATCTAAATCCGCCTTCAGAGAGTGGAATAGTGTGTTATTGCGCCTCCTTTGCCAAAGATGCAAAACCTAGGACGTATGGGTCCTTTAAATAAAGCGAAATCAAAACAAAAATAAGGCCTAGGCCCATGTCACTAGCGCTCAACACTTGTGCGATACTCAAAATTGACGCTCAACTTCACTCAGAGGGCAAGAAGGCATGGTTATTAAGGAAAAGTGGCGCTCAGCACCTCAAAAAGGGCACCCAAGTGGTGTGCGGCACCTTTTGGCGCTAAGGGCTCCTAAAAGGGCGCTCAAGCTTCGTGTGTTCCTCCATTCTGGTGCTTTTCTAAGCCTGTTTGAGCTTCATCTCCTTGGCACTTCAGCTCTGCTTTCCATATTATCTCATTTCCTGCCAAAACAAAGGAACTTAGTCATAAAATCATCAAGTTCAACCTCAACTCTCTTATTCACACAACTTAATAGAAAAACATGATTTCAAGCAAGTTTCTAAGTAGAAAAGGGTGCATTTAGTATCAGAATTATATCACAGATAACAGTATTTTCAATCGTTACCAATATTGCATGTTATGTTTTAAATATAATGTTTATTAGACCTATTTTAAAATGTACTCCTTATTAATTGTTTAAAGGAAGAAAGCCTAATGTTTCCATTAAAAATATTTGGATGTAAATGTTTTGTTTTGAATAATGGAAAGCAAAATTTGGGAAGATTTGATTTTAAATCCAATGAAGCTATATTTCTAGGATATTCTCTTACAAGCAAAGCTTACAGAGTTTTTAATCGAAAAAACATTTGAAATAGAAGAATCTATGCATGTTGTCTTTGATGAAATTGTGGACTTATTGAGTCAAAACAATTTAGATGCAGGTGAAGAAGAAGACTTGCAAAAGACAGTAGACAAAAAGATAAATAATCATCAACCTAAAGATTTAACAAAGACATGGCAACAACCCCAAGGATTATCACTAGACATTGTTATTGTAGATGTCTCAAAAGAGGTAATTACTCAAAGAAACTTAGCAAATTCTTGCATGATTGTGGCTTTTGTTTCATAGTTTGAACCTAAGAATGTGTATTAAGCTCTTTAAGATGATCAATGGTGTATAACAATGCAAGAAGAACTCAACCAGCTTAAAAGGAATCAAGTGTGGGAATTAATCCCTAGAAAAGACATTCAGCAAGTGATAGGAAAAAAATGGGTGTTTAGAAACAAACTAGATGAAGATAGAAACATAACCAAGAACAAAGCTAGGTTTATTGCACAAGGCTATAGTAAAGAAGAAGGTATTGATTATGATGAAACATATGCTCCTATTGCCAAGTTAGAGGCAATGCGCCTACTTTTTCCTTATGCATCTATTATGAGATTTAAACTATATCACATTTTTAAATTAAAGAAAGTTCTTTATAGACTTAAACAAACACCTAAATTTTGGTATGAAAGATTTAGCATTTTTCTGTTAGAAAATATATTTAATCGAGGTAAAGTTGATTCCACCTTATTCATTAAAAGAGTAGGAAAACATATTCTACTTTAATGTGTTTAAATATTTTAGTGCTTAACAAATGGGATTCAGTTGTTATCACTGAAAATAAATCTATATTCTTTGTTAATTCTTGTTTATTTTATATAAACATGTTAGTCGGTGATAATCAATTTCATGTGAAATAGATTTTCATTGTTTTCTTACATATTACGTTGTTTTATAAATGGAGTTTTCAAATGTAGACGGATTTATTTTTCTAGAAATGTTTTTCAAGTTGTATGTAATGCTCTTTTAATATCAGTTGCATGAAGTTAAACTTATTTTCTTTTGTTAGCAGATGTGCTTTCTTATTAAACTCACATATTTCATCTTATGTTGATATTTGAGATGGATTACGATAAATATTATTAATAATTCATTTTAAGTTGTTTAACTTTTGGATGAAACATCATAAAAAATGTACCTTTAAAATAGATTTTAAATATAACTGTGTCGCAATCAAGATTATGATGGGATAATGAATAAAAACAATTAAGAAAAAATGTTTTGGAAGTCGACACTGAAAATTTTTTGAAAAATCATAAAATAAGATATAGTTTACAAAAATTGGATTTTAGGTTCGAGATCAGTTATGTATAACAAAGGTATTAGCTCCTACCATGCTTGTTCAAAAACAACACCTTTGAATAATTTTTACAAAGTTGATGTGGTTTTACTAAATATTTAATTTTTCTCAAAAATAATACTATAATGAAAAAAAATACTTTTTCTTATGGATCCGACCAAAAATTACCTTGCTCATATTCTTATTCAGATGAGAAAACATGGTTACATAAATTTGTTTAGCAATGTTGATATTTTCGTTTTGAAGATTTTTGTAATTTTTTTGGTATTTTAGAAATGGAGAAAAAGAAACAAGTACTAAGCCGACGCGAACGATTATACGAGTATTTATATCTCTTTTAAGACAATATTTAATTATTTAGAAAAAGAATTAAAGACTAGGACGATATAAACGATCATACTAGTACTCGTACATTTATAAATGTGAAAGCATTTTTATCTTTTATTTTATGATTTATTATTTTTTAAAATAAGAAAATACATAATAAGAAAATATTTTTTATTTTTTAGAATTGTTAATTTAATTTTTTTAAAGGAAATTTGAAAATAGATATCACGTGATGCGATGGATAGAGCGGTCAAAACGAGTAGCCTGACTCGACCTGGCCCGACTCACCATGATTTAGTCACTTAGTGAGCCAACCTAAGTTGGTTCACTTATTAACAAGCTGAAAAAATTTGAACCCGGTTCGATCCACCACAAGTTGGTGGGTTAAACAGGTTGGCTCACCGACTCATTTAATTATAAGTTTTTTTTAAAATTAAAAAGTTACATTTTTTTTAATTCAAATCTAAATAAACATTACACTAAAATGATGTTAAACTCCAAAGACAATTTAAAATAAAAAAAAAAATACCATACAAAACAAGCATAATCCAAAAACATGTAGAAAAGGCAAGCCAATAAGTTTTTAATATTGATAATTTTTATATCACATGTCCATTTATAATATTAAAGTCTTGAATAGATAAATCTATAATATTTTTCTCTCTTGAAACATTTCTTCTTTATCACCATCTACAATATAATAAAAAAATTACTAACTAATAATATTGAAACACAAAATATAAATAATTAAATTAAATTAGGTGGGTTGATAAGCTAACTCAGCTCATCACGGGTTCAACCTGGTAAGTTGGGTTCTAAGGGAGCCAGATTGAAAACTAGCCCACATAAAAAAAATTATATTTTTTCAAACCCAACTTAGCTCAAACCCATGGTGGGATTGGCCCACAGGTTACAACCCATTTTGATAGCACTAGCGATGGATCAAAGCACTGTGAAAAAGAGGAAAGACCTTCTTTTCATGATTTAAAACAAGATATTTGTGAGTAGTAAAAATAATGCCCTCAAAAACATTGTGAAAGTTAAGTGTAAAAGAAAAATGCGTAGAATATAATATAATACCCAAATCAAAAGAAAAAAAAGTAGAGGTGACATAACTTCTCAGCTTTCGGTATTCCAACTATTTCTTCCTTAGTAATTATTATTGACAGAGTCCCTTTGATGTGAGAACTTATTCTCTTCTATACTTTCCTTCCTCCTATTATTTCTGGGTGACTCTCACTATTTTGTCTCCTTTTTTCATTGATAGGATGCCTATATATATATATATATATGTAATATTATGGTAATCTTGCTTTAATTGTGAATTAATTGGGAATGAACAAAATAGGGAAACAAATGGTCTTGATTGTAATATATTTCACAAAAAGGAAGAAACAAATAAAATAATATCTAAGACATTGATTATAATAATTATGGTCAGAAACTTTATCAATTTTTAGAATCATATTTTTCTCTTCTTAAAAGAAAATGACGCAACAAATTATAGTATAATACCAAGATATTATTTGTAATTATCATCAGAAATATTGCTTATATTAATTCAAATTAATTCAAATTAGTTGACATAATATTAATTCAAATTATTACCATATTAAAAACATACCTTTATCTAAAAATTAATATTTCAAAATGAAAAGCAAAAAAGGGGTGAAAATATGTAGAAAACTCTTGTTCTAGCTAAATTAAAGTTTAAAAATTATATATAGTTTAAGAAAATTTATTTATTTTTCTTATTTTCTTTATCTATATCACTAATTATTATTCTTTTATTTTTTATTAATTTTTTTATTGATTTATCTGGATGAAATTAGGTGTTTAAGATATATAGAAATTGAAAGTGTGACGCCATGGACATTATTAGTAAGATCTTTTGTGTTTGGAGTGTAACAAGCTTCACATTCTGCATTTTTGGTGACAAAGCAATAGATTTATACCCAACGTAGCAAAACCCTTCTCTTCCCATGCTTCTTTTGTCACCATGGATGAAGTAACCATTACCCTGGATGCAACAGCCATTGCTGATTCCATCAAGCACCACCTCCCCACCCTTTTGCATTTTCACAACTTTCTTATATAGGATTGTTCTTGGATTTTTCTCTTTGCTGCCATGACTACAGTAAGCTTGGCTAGCATTTGATACTTCGATGCATTCGTGTAATCAACATTTTTTAGAGTTTAATTGTTTTGTTTTTTGATTTACATTTTATGCAAATTTTCATTGTTCAAATGTTTCTTCTCCATTCCTCTCGTATGAATCAGAAAACTAAGTTTTGAGCATTTGAAGCTCGTAATTGCAAATTAATACTGATTTTAGTACGGAATCATGCTAAATATTCAGATCATACATTGTTAATAATTAACCCATTTAGTTATTTTAAATTACATCTTAATAATTCATTATTCATTTTTTATCACATTAACATAAGATTCAATTACCATGTTTCCATTTGTTATATGTATTTTCTATCCATATATTTCTAATAAAAGATTCCAACAATCAAATTAAATATTCATATGATTAGAATCGCTGTAAAATTTTTAACTCAATCCAACCATTAATGAAATGGAAATATCAATTTTCTCGAAATAATTGAAAATAGGAATCACAAACTCGCGGTTTGATAACAGAGAGAAAATCTCCCTTGTCTCTCTACCAAGCTCAATTTTGGTACTAAAGAGCGGGTGGATCACCCAACGAGAGTGCATAATACACAACTCATGACACATTGGTGAATCTGTTTCCTAGGTTTACAGGTGTTTTTCTTCATTCTCATAGATAAAAACCAAAATTACCAAGATAAAAATGTATTCTCTATTACCATTTGAACTAAACTTAGCAATACATAAAGCACTTATAATACGAAACCCCCAATCACACATGAAATTTAACGGAAATATCAATTCAACACTACCAATTCGGATTCTTAAACCAACCATCTCAAAAATGGAAAATGTTTTTTTAACGTTTTTTCACAACTTTTTTACAATTGTATATGTGGTAGTTTTTAATTGGTCTGTTTCAAATATACAGACCAATAAAATAAAGACACATAGTCTATAGTTAAAATGTTATTTAAAAAGGTTGTTAACATATCATAGTCCTTTAGGCCTTGTTCATTTAAGTGGATTCGGGAGAGAATAATTAAGAAGATTTGATGATAATTTTTGTTGTTGTTTATTTAAATAGATTTGGAACTAAGTGAGAGTGAATTTGGAAGTAAATTTTTTTAATCTGTCACATAAATTAAATCCTACACTAATTCTCACAAATTTTACTTCCATACTCTCACTTACCTCCAAATCTATTCAAATAAACAAAAAAGAAAATTACCTTCAAATCCTTTCAATCACTCTCCCTCAAATCCACTCAAGTGAACAAGACCTTAGAAATATCACATATCAAGGTTACAAGGTAGTTCAAATGAGTGACAAATCTACTCTTTTATGTTTCAAATGGTGTTTTCTTTTCTCTTCACAAATCACAAACGGGGTGCTTTTTTTAGACGCCTTCTAGACGTTTTTTTCTTTTGAAAACAATGTTTCGTAGATGTTGTGGGAGAAATTGGACTTTCAGTTTTTAATAACCAGTTACTCATTACAGAATTCAATATTATACTAAATATTTTAACTTTTTGTAAACAAATATTGCTTTTCTAATTTTATACAATACACATTTTTACTAATTATTTTTTATTTTAAATTAATATTCTAAAAGAACCTTTTAAAATTCTAAAATTCATCCTTCATGTGTTTTATAATAAATGTATTTTTTACTATCAATTTTTCTATGGCTTTGTTAATCTAATTTTTAGTACGCATTTACAAATGATGTCATGATTTTTTAAGAGTTAAATATGTTTTTAACTCCTATATTATCAAGTGGTTTTGGTTTTAGTTTCTCTTTCAAAGTAAGATACATTTTACTCTTCTTCCTTAAGGAAACTTTAATTTTAGTCCTCCAAAACTAACACCGTTAAAAACCAACTGATGTGGCTAACGGTGTTATGCCATGCCATCTTTTTTTTCTGACATTGACTCAATCTTCTCAGCTTTTCTGCCATGTCAATCTTTTCCGTTGTCAATGCCACCGGCAAACCACCATGTCGCCGCCGCAGAAACCCTAGCCGCCACCATCCTCCATCACGCACCTCCACCATCAACACTCAGACACAAGCAACCTCATCACACCACCACCCAACGCGAGCAATGCCATTACGAGTTCAATCTCTCTGCCACCACTCTCCCTTCATCATTGTGAGGCCGCCATCATCCTCCAAGAAAACGCAGCAGTCCAAACCCCAAAAAACCAAGATCCTCATATCAGAAAACACAACAACCCAAAAATGATGGGAGGAGTAGGGACAGGTTTGGGATGATCGTCGATCTCGACAAAGACGGTGTCAGTGGGGGAGACAGAAGCTGCGTGGTGGCGAAGGAAGGAGGGGAACTCACCGGAGGCACCGTTCGGCCTGACGATTGCTACATTGACGGTGACAACGAAGATGGGTTGGTGCCGAAAGGAGGAGGAGGGTTTGGATTTGTAACCGGAATGGTTGGTGGGGTATGGGGTATTGAAAGGAGGGAGTGGGGTTGGTGAATTGAAATTGGGGGCGGAGATTACAGGTGGAGGTAGACGCGAGCAAGACCCATCAAAACATTCATTTGTAGTTGTGTGGTGGCGGCGTCATAGGATCCCGAATTCCCACACAAACAAAGCCTCATCAATCAGTTTTGCTCTACTCTTGAATTGATAATTCATTTTCGCTAAGATTTCCAGAATTACAGTAATATATATCCAGTGCTTTATTGACATCTCCTTTTGTCTTCTTAATTATAGTCATGGCATGGTTCTTTAATGACTCATTCCCATTTATTATCTGCAAAAATTNTTCAATTTCATCCTTGTAAATTTGTCCAACATCAGTTGGCAACAAGTCTTCAACTTCANAGCTTTGTTCAAGNTTTGGTTNAGAATTATCAGATTGAGTACCACCAGGAATCTNAGGTATTACTTTCTTGAANAATCTTGTAAGTGTGGANTGCTTTGAATCACNTGGTTCGGATTTTGCTTTGACTTTGCCTTTTTTGTTNGGCTTACTGTCACTACTTCTCTTCCTTTTGGCAGGAGANACGGGACTAGGTACTTTATGCCTCAGGATAGTTGATTNANAATCTTGACTAGGAAAAATGTTAATATTTTTGCTAGTGTNGTTTGCATNATTAAGGCTAGGTTTTGCANATGAATCAGTGTCATTTAATGTGCANCACTTGGATGTTGAAACAGGAGTTTGATAGGAAACCACTTGTTCATGAAATTCAGTTTCACGTTCATAGAAATTAGAAACAACTTCAACGACATTGCTCCTAGAGATGCTGATCATATCCAGCATCTAGTCTCGGGTGACCCACGTGGGCAAACTACAACTAAGTTCTCGAATTATTTTCTCTTTTTCTTCATCAGTCAGCAAAGTAGGATCTTCTGTACAAGTATCTCCCACAAAAGAATGCAAACCCACAGCCATACCTGGATCAANACTCTTATCACCTTCTACCTCCTCCAATGGAATGACTTCCTTGCCCATNCCTTGANCTNGTTCCANAACATCACTAACACCCTTCTCAGCCTTGAAACCCACTTCNCCAAGGCCACGNCAAAAANCCCTTANAAACTCATGCTTGTTAGCAGTCTCANCGACCAACCCGGCAAAGTGCTTCCTAATTCTGTTAACATGTTTACTGTCACTCTTCTCAACATCCAAACCCACAGTCGGAACAACCCGCTTTGGCTTTAAAAACTTCACATACTCCCTGAGCTCATCATAGTTCGAGTGCTCACTATAGGACACAAGATGAATCTAAAATGAATCCCCAATCCCAAAACCGTTTTGCTCATCTGCATAGACGATGATGGAAGGAAGGAAGGAGATGGAGGGAGAGGGCAGAGAGAAGCAAGAACAATTGACTTTGTGTCAGCGTAATTTTAAGTATGTTAATTTCGGAGGACTAAAATCAAAGTTTTCTCAAAAAGGAGGACTAAAATGTTATTTTAAAAAAGGGACTAAAATCAAAATCAATTGATAATTGAGAGACTAAAAACATATTTAACACATTTTTTACTCAGCCATGTATGATTTTGATGTAAAAATTTCATTATTAAAAACAAATTCATCATTAATATTTATAATATTTACGTAATTATTTCATTAAATATATAAATGATTAATTAATGTATCAAATTACAATAAAGCTTAAAATCATTATTTAAAAAACTTTTAAGATAAAAATCAATTTAGTTTTTTTATTTATAATTATTCCTAAATGAAATTTATGATTCAAAATTATTTATTATAAATCTAAACATTTGTTTATTTAAAGCGCAAACTAAAATAAGATTTATTTAATATAACAAAATTATTGATTTCTGCCTATACAGTACACATGCGTCGCCATGGTTGAACGTAATGTGTCTGCCATTTAACCTTTTTATTAATTTCTTTTTGGAAGAAACTTCTTCTTTGAATTTGAATGATTCAACACCACAGCACTTGACAAACAAATAAATACAATCTTATTTAAAATTAAATAAAGAAAAATAGATTAAAAAATATTACACAGATTATAAAAGAGGAAAAAAAAGTTAAAAGAATACAAAATTACTGAAATAGGGGAAAGACAGACAGCATCAAAAATGAAAAAAAACAATCATAATTTTTTATATTTCTGAAGTATTTAAAAACATAAAGATTTAGGTTGTTTAAAAGAAATATCATTTCATGACTTATGACTTAAGATTAAACTACTTACAAAAGTTGCTATAAAGAATTAAAAGAAACCATTAAACTAATGAGTTGGTTCAAGCAGTGACTGCTATTGCTTTCTTATAAATACATGCCATTTATCTCCCTAAGAGCCACACACACAACAGAACAGAAAACAGTACAACAACAAACATCTTCTTCAATCTCATTTAGAATATTGATCATGGCTGTTTTCACATTCGAGGACCAAACCACTTCTCCCGTGGCTCCTGCTACCCTTTACAAGGCTCTTGTCAAAGACGCCGACAACATCGTCCCAAAGGCTGTTGATTCCTTCAAGAGTGTTGAAATCGTTGAGGGCAACGGTGGCCCCGGAACCATCAAGAAGATCTCTTTCCTTGAGGGTACTTTCTTTCTTCATTTTCTTTACATTTTCTATGTTTACATATAAAATGAAATGATTTAATATGTGAATGTGGTGAACGAATGAGCAGATGGCGAGACAAAGTTTGTGTTGCACAAAATAGAAGGAATAGACGAGGCTAACTTGGGATACAGCTACAGCATAGTTGGAGGTGCTGCTTTGCCAAACACTGCAGAAAAGATTACCATCGACACCATACTGAGTGATGGCCCCAACGGAGGCTCAGTCGTAAAGCTGAGCATAAAGTATCATAGCAAAGGAGATGCTTCACCCAATGAAGATGAGCTCAAAGCTGGTAAAGCCAAGAGTGATGCTCTTTTCAAAGTCATTGAGGCTTACCTTTTGGCCAATGCTTGAATTCATCTAAGTTATCAGCAAGGACCTTGTGATATTACATACATACTGAGATTTATTGTGAGGAGTAAATGCTTTAAGTTAAGTTGGTTTATAATGTACGTGTGTTTTTCTTTTTTGTTTTAGCCTCAGACGGTGAGAGCTGATATCTTTGTATCTCACTTCATCCATAAATTATAATAAAGGAATGCATACATATAAGTTTGAACTTCTTGTTTATCTTAAAGAACGAATTGGATGAGAAGAAAGTTGATGCATTTGACTGCTTTGTAAACGAAAAAACAAATTTAACTAAATTATGCCTTACTCGTTTATTATTCTTGTTTACTCGTTTATTTGCAATACTCCTTTATTAGCTTTTTACACATGTTTTTTTTACACGTTTTTTTTTACTGTGTCCACTGAGAACATGCAAAAAATAAAAACAGAAAAATATAAAACACACAATACTAAAACTAAAAGCTAAACTAAAAAATAATATATCGCTTAAATGTGTATTTATTAAAGATCAAAACAAGGAAGAGATTGTTAAAGACAAAATTGTCTATATGAACAAATGATTTCATATTTTGAAGTTTAATTAAATAACATTAAAATGAGTTAATAACCGTAAAACAACCTAAGATAAAAACACAAGACTTAGAATCCAAACCCCAAACAGACAAAAACTAGAACCTGAACCTCAAACGTAGAAATCATAGGAAAACACTTAGGTCCTAAGAAATAGAAAACACTTACGCTAAAACACTCAAACGCATGACTAGATGATGTCTTGTCTAAGAACGTCCAATAGAGATTGAGTTAAACGCTCAATGATTAAAATACCTAGATTAGGTATTTGGCTCCTTTCGAAAACAAAGACAGGTCGAGACAATGTCTTCGACTAAAACAAAAAGATTTAATTATTAAACACATAAGAAAGCTTAAGTAAGATAAATGTTATCTATCTAAAAAGAGACAAAAGGCAAAGAAGCGTTTATTTGATCAAAATATACCAAGAGCTAAACAAACACCTCATCTCGTGATGAAGTATTTATATACACTTGGTATCTTCAGATTAAGGAACTAAATTGTAAAATGTTACCTAACGATAGGAAATCAAAAAACAATTTGTTGTTTTGAGCAAACGTTAAATGACATTAAATGCTCAATGTTCAAAAACAACAAAACTGATAAGAAAAGTCATATTTGTTACATACACAATTTACTCTAATTTTTCATATGAGCTATTCTACATGCATCCGTAGTGCTACAAATCAAATATCAAAAAGTGAATGTTAGAGACAAAAGAGATAATAACGAAATCTTCCTATCATGAAGCAAAATCTAAAAAGATCGTACAACCTACTTCAAGCAAAGGAGTGAAAAAGAATATATACTCTAATAAAGTTGCCTTACCCAACGATTGCTGTGAAAAAAAGAAAGAGAAAATACAAGTATCAAGGATACAAACTACAAACATAGTCTAACGGACAAATATTCATGAAGCCTATAAATAGAAGATCTCTCAAGAAGATCAAAATGATAGAAAAAAGGATAGAAAAAGAGCACAAGAAAAGCTTACACGACATATCCATCAGAAAGAGAAAAAGAGAAGAAAAGAGCTCAAAGAAAAGAATACATCTGAGCTGAAGAAAAGAGAAGAGAAGAGAAGAGAAAGAGAGAGATACTCTCGAGCTTAAGCGTCAAATTTCTTATTATTGTAAAAGAGAAGAGAGAAACACATGTGAGTGTTTAGACTACATTGTATTGTAATCAAATCCTCTCGTAGAGAGGCTTAGTCTAAACTACTTATAAGCAATTGCAATTATGAAGAGAATTAAAATACTTACAACTGAACTCTTTTGAGTTGAGGAATCTGGGCGGAGAGCTGAGTACCACGAGTGGTGTGAATACTCAAAGGAAATATCGACAGGGTGTTGAGTATCAGGAGTGATGCTAATACTTAAAGGAAATATCAGTGAGGTAGTTAAGTACTAGGAGTGATGCTAATACTCAGAGGAAATCTCGGCGAGGTAGTTGAGTACCAAGAGTGATGCTAATAGTCATTTGTAATTATGTGTAGATTATAGTAAAACCCTCTACAGAGGAGACTAGACCTAGCTCAGTTGAAGCGAAGCGATATAAAATCTCTTGTCTTATTCTCTTTTTTCTTTACTAAATGATTCTCTTGAAAAACCTGCAGTTAAGTTTTATAATTCAAAATACAAAAACTTTCAAGCTAAATGATCCTTTCTTTTTAGGAAAATTCATACAAAGCATTACAGTAAAAACACTTGAAAAAACACGACGATCTTATCAACTTTATATATATATATATATATATATATATATATATATATATATATATATATATATATATATATATATATGGAAAATGCTAATTTACATAAAAGACTTTTTTAGTTGATACATTTTAGCAAAGTGTACCAAGTTTTAATGGACAAAAAAGTCTCTATTAAAGTAAAAACGAACTTTAAATCCAAGGGTATTTTAATTTTAAAATTTAATTTAAAATAAAAAATAAAAGGTAGTTATTTATTATCGAGATTCATCCACGTATCTTTTATTTTATTTTTATTTTAAAAATTACCTTTTATTTTTTTTATTTAAAATAAAAAACTAATAACTAATAATACATGTGGCGGCAATCATGGATGATGTAGCAGTAATCATGGATGATGTAGCCGCAATCATGATGGTAAATAACTACTTTTTATTTTTTTATTTTAAATTAAATTTTAAAATTATTAAAATATCCTTGGATTTAAAGTATTTTTTTTCTTTGAGTAGGGATCTTTTTATCTATTAAAACTTGGTACACTTTACTAAAATGTACAAAACACACACACACGCGCGCACACACACACACATATATATATATATATATATATATATATATATATATATATATATATTTTTTTTTTTTTTCCTTTCAAGTCAAGTGTGATAGCGTGCTATATCTCAATGGTTACAAAAAATGCTTTTAAAAAATTTTATTCAATTTCTTTTTTAGTGTTTTTCAAGTACTTCAATAGATCCTTAACCGTTTCTAAAATTAGATAAAAAACTGAATAGTCTTTTTACAATTGCCATTGATAATAGATTAGCATAAATGACTACTACTTATTCTAGAAACTATTTCAAAAATTAATCTCTTTTTAATAATAAATTATCATATAATCGATTATTTTAATGGTTTTTCTGAAAATCTGAAATTAATTGTGATAATCAATTATCATGAAAAATTTTCTAAAAATTTGAAACTAATTATTATAATCAATTATCACTTGTGATAATCGATTATCTCATGGGTTTTTCTAAGAATATTAAATTAATTGTGATAATTGATTATCACTTATTATATCAATTATCGTAGAGGTTTGTGAAAAATAAAACTTTTCTGAGTGCTTTGTTGATTGGGTTCTACGGGTTCTACCCATTGATTCTTGATATACTAATTTTAAATAAAATACATATATTACAAGACTTTAACAACTAAATTTTTAAGTCATCAATATATGACTTGAATTCAAGTATTTTTTTTAATTCTTGAACACTTTTCCATGAATCATTATCATCAAAAAATTTTATTAAAGTAAAATTTTCATCTTTTTTTTTTTTAACAAAGTTGACGGTAAACACCAATATTCAAGAAACACCACGGACACATGCAAACAGAAAACCCCTTCATGCAATCAAATAGTAACTTTCCTAAACAAAAGAAATTAATCAGTTGAATGGATAATAAGAAATCTAAACTAAAGAAATTAATCTGTTGAATGTATAGTAAGAAATCTTACAGAAAGAAAAGAAAGCTCTTAAAAAGATTTTTAGAAAAATAATGTTTTTTTTAAGTAATAAGAATCTTTTTAAATTTTCTATTTATATAAAAGTGTTTTATCATTAAAAAGAATATAGTCTCATTATTTTAAAAATATTTTCACTTCTCACATACTGAAAATAAGCTTTAAGTTTTAAACTTTTTGGTGAATAAATATTTTAATATATAAATTATATATTAATTTTTATTGTGATTTTTGCTGGAGATAATATTAATTTCTTTCTTATACAACTGAAATAACAGTTTTCAGTTTTTAACATTGTTTATGTAAATAACAAAATGTTTTCAAATGTTACTCGTAGGTGTTGATAATGATATGTAATTTTCTAAAGAAAAAGTATTTTATCTACTAAATATATGTTATGTGTTTTTGAATTGATAATTAAAGGAAAAAAATATTAAAGATTCTTTTACAAAATTCATATTAACAAGTACTTATTAAAAAAGATAAAAATTTATAATCTTATATATTAAAAAATCTATAGAAGATATTATTTTGAAGAAAAATATTCTCTCATTAAAAAAAATTAACATATAAGTGTTAATAAATATGTTAAGATATTGATTAAAAATTAAAAAAATATATCAAAATAATATGTCCTTTTATTATTCTTATTATGTATTTATATGATTAGTGTTTTCGGATGTAGGATGGAGATTAATACTCAACTTTTAGGGTGGTTTAAAGAGTTCAAAATCTATCTTTTATTTTAAGTCTTCTTTTAAACCATTTGAGTAATAATTGCAAAAAAAAATACTTTTTGATGCTAAAATTAATTCAATGTTTTGAATATTCACATATTAATAATATATTAAATATACGATCATCTATTTTCTTGTCAACTTTATATTTATATAATTTAGAGGTAGATTTTTCGATTAACAAGGTCGAATTATTGATAATCATAGTTATTCATCATTATTATTAATCACACAATTGATCAATCATTAGACTGTAATTGTTTGATGATGATGGTGGTTTATTCGAGTATTTTACTATCGGTTGATCGTTGGGTGTATGATAACGTTCATATGATATAATTGGTACAATTAGTAGTAGTTTTGTTTTTAATTTCTTGACCAGCATCATTAAGCATTTGGCTAATAAGATCTGAAATGAAAACATATTTGTATAAACTTGTTTACTTTTAATTTCTACTTTTTTGTAGATGTTGTTGGAGAAATTGGACTTTCAGTTTTTAATAATAACCTGTTTAGTGAAATTACTCATTACAGAAAATGTTAAATATTGATACTAAATATTTTAATTGTTTGTAAACAAATATTGCTTTTGTAATTTTATACAAAATGTATTTTTATTAATTATTTTTATTTAAAAATAATATTCTAAAAGAACTTTTTAATATTTCTAAAATCCAATCCTCATACTTTATTTTAGTACATATAGTTTTTACTATCAATTTTTCTATGACTTTGTTAATCTAATTTTTAGTACGCATTTACAAATGACGTCATGATTTTTTAATCAGTCATATATGATTTTGATGGTTTAATAGAAATTTTATTATTTAAAAAAACTGCACCGTTGATATTTATTTTACTAATGACCACTTGATATTTCATTATAATATATAAATAATTAATAAACGTATCAAATTATAATAAAGATTAAAATCATAATTTAAAAATTTTAAAGATAAACATCAATTTAATCTTTTTATAAAGACAGAAAGTTATAATTATTCCTAAATGAAATTTATGATTCAAAATTAATTATTATAAATCTAATCATTTGTTTATTTAAAGCGCAAACTAAATAAGATTTATTTAATATAAAAAATTATTCGTTCTTGAATATACAGTACACATGCAGGCGCCATGGTTGAACGTGGTGTATCTGCCATTTAACCTTTTTATTGATTTTTTTTTTTTTGGAAGAAACTTCTTCTTTGAATTTGAATGATTCAACATCACAGCACTTGACAAACAAATAAAATCAATCGTATTTAATATTAAAGAAAGAAAAATAGATTGAAAAAATATTACACAGATTATACAAGAGGAAAGAATGTTAAAAAAATACAAAATTACTGAAATAGGGGAAAGACAGACAGCATGAAAAATGAAAAAAACAATCATAATTTTTGTTATTTTTGCAGTATTTGCAAACATAAAGATTTAGGTTGTTTGAAAGAAATATTATCTCATGACTTATGACGTAAGATTAAACTACTTCATACAAAAGTTGCTCTAAAGAATGAAATGAGACCATAATCTGTATTAAAGGTTCAAGAAGTGAGTGCTATTGCTTTCTTATGAATACATGATATTCCTCTCCCTAAGAGCCACACACAACACAACAGAACACAGTACACAAAGGAGATGCTTCATCCAATGAAGATGAGCTCAAAGCTGGTAAAGCCAAGAGTGATGCTCTTTTCAGTCATTGAGGCTTACCTTTTGGCCAATGCTTGAATTCTTCCAAGTTATGAGCAAGGACCTTATGATATTACATACTGAGTTCTTGTCTTTCTTCATATAGGAACAAGAAGGTGCTACACTGCTTGTATCCACTAAGTTTAATGTAGTATCTGTCCGTATATACCTTCAGTTTCAAGAGGTAATAATTTTCCGTTTCAGTTTATAGTTACTATGTTGCTTCTTGATTTTGCAGTTTTAATTCTAAATATTAGTAGCTTATTTCAATTGTTTTAGTTTATTGTTTTGCTTCTTTAAATGAATAGCTGTAGCTGAAATAGTATATACACGTTATGTCAAATTACTCTTATGTTATTTATTATTTTATTTTAATATTTTTCTTTTATCATTTTAGGAAGTTGTTGATGCAAAGTTCGGGTTTTCTTTGAGTACAATAAGATTATCTCATGTTAGCAACATTTTGGGAGTTTATTATATTTTTTAGGATATAATTATATTTAGTCTATTATGTATTTTTTGTGATTATGGATGAAATTGTAATTACATTTAAGTTGAATTTAGTTTTATGTTATTATGATGACATTGAGAATATAATGTTTACATTATAATTGTAAATGAATGTATGTTATTTTAAATTATCAATAAAATTAATTTTGAATTATTTTTTTATATTTTACAATTTTATATATTTTATTAATTTTTTTATTATTTTAATAAGCTGGTGAATTAAATAGTATATAAAAAATACAGATATTTTTTTGTAATTAAATAGTTAAAAATAAAGGAGGTTAAACACTCCCACAATATAATAGTCAGTAATAGAGGAGGTTTTTACCCTCCGCAGAAAAACCTCCGCAAATTGAATGTGATACTAGAGGGTGCGAAAAACCTCCGCAAATAGATTGTGACGACTCAAACTGTGACAGTTTGAAAAACCTCTGGAAATTACTTTGTGGAGGGTGAAAATTCCCACAAATCGAAAAAAAAAAACTTCCACTAAATGACATTTTTTTTAGTGTTTATGATATCTTCTATTTTAAAATCTTCTTGATTTTTATACGTGAACATTTAGATTTTGACACATTTTTAAATTTAACAATAAAAGATCACTTTTTTTTTTCTTTTTTTGGGAAAAATGATTTTTTTTTTACATAAATCTAATAAAAGAGTTCACAAGTAATAAGAAAATTTATGTACCAAAATATTGAATACCCCATCTACAGTAAAGAAGGGTTTTATTGATGGTCTGTATCTTTTGGAAACAGTCAGAAATTGTCGGTAATATGACATTACCGACGGCTTATCAACGGTCAAAAAACCGTCGGTAATATGCTTGCCGCTAACACTTACCGACAGCTTTTGCCCCTTGATAATTATCGAAGGACATAAGCTTTCAGTAAATACCGAAAGGCAGAAGCCTTTTTTTTGTAGTGAATTTCAAATAGGTTGCTTACTGGTAGTGAATGTTTCGGTTGGTCCATTTTTTCGTCTAGAATTTCAAATAGATCCCTTACTTATTTGGTGTTTCAATTGGGTTCTTATTTTTGAAAAATTAAAACAAATAGAACCTTGCCGACAAATTGAAAAAACGTCGTTAAGAAGGGTATTACGTGGCAGACTGACAATGTATTTTTAATTGACGTGGCATTAAAAACGTGTTTTATGTATTTTTTATTTATGAATTAAAAGTTGCAGGTCAAATTTGGGAAAAGTAATTTTCATTAAGGGCAAAGTCGGCAGAAAAACTAAAAATAAGTGGCAACAACCCCTTTCTCTTTTGAAATGGAAAACATATTCGAAGGTGAGTTAGGGTTTTCATGAGAGAAGAGAAAAAAAGTGCGATCTTCTTTGATTGGAAGTGCGAGGGTTCGTGGGTCCGAAACATCGTTTTCAAATAAGGGTGTGTGCACGACGTTTGGAAGAGTTGAAGCACAAAGTGAGGTGTGGGACCTTGTGTCATTGGAATCGCAAGGCTGAAGCAAGTGGTGAGTGGAGGTGAATCTGAACGAAGGTTAGTGTTTGTGCTTTATTGACTTTGTTTCTATAGTCGGGAAACTAGAATATTAGGTGGTGGTCCTCATGGTTTCAATGTTTTGGTCTGTGTTCTTGATTGTCATATGGTGGTCCCCCATGTATGCTTAAAGTTATTTGACAGTGTGTGTGAGTGCATTTTGTTATTGTTTTAATATTTTTTGTTGTCGTCATATGTTTGCATAATAGGTGTGTGTAGATATGTTTTTATTCTGTTGTGGGTAATGGACAACGCTATTGACTGTGTTTTCCACCATGGAGGTAAGTTCATTAATGATGGAACCCTAAAGTATGAAGGGGAAACAACAACTTTGTCCTGTGATCCTGATATGTGGAGTTATATTGTGGTTGTTATATTGTGGTTGTTAGTGTAGTGAAAGGTTTTGGATATGATAATTTTAAAGATTTATGGTACTATGTCGGAGAGGGTTTAATGTTGGAAAATAGGTTGGAATAATAGATTGATGACACTAGTGCAATGCATATGGCTAACTTAACTAAGCTTAATGGTGAGATCCATTTATACGTTGTACATGTTGTTTCTGAGTCCGAAGGGATATAAATGCTTCAATATATTAATCATGATGATAGACAAGTTGAAGGTCATGGTGAAGTACAAAAAGATCTGCATGAGGGTAAAGAAGATGGTGATGGTGACACAAAAAGAGGTGCATGAAGGTGAAGAAGATGGTGATGGTGACACACAAGAGGTGCATGAAGGTGAAGAAGATGTTGATGGTGTTGAAGTTGAAGTTGAAGTTAAAGGTAATGGTGATGGTGACGAAGAGCAAGAATTGCATGTGTGTGAAGGAGTTGTGGATGAGGAAGTTGATCTTTGTAGTTTGAGTTCATCTACTGAGGAAGGTGGTATACATGGAAATAGTGAGTGCTTAGAGGGGTTGGTTGATGTTAGTGTTGAATGTGATATAGATGGTGATATAGATGGTAATATGGAAGTAGAAGTAAAAAGTCTTTCAGACAGTTCAAACAACAAGCTTAATGATATGATAGAGGTTTTTCAGATGAGGAGTGAAAATATGAGGAATTACTTAGTGCAATAGATAATAGTGAAGAGATTAATCACAATGAAGGTTATGGAAGGTTTGGAATGTTTTATATGCCAAAAAGTATGGTAGACTTTATATGGGAAGTGGAGACTTATTTTACTGAAAAAAGATATTTTAGATGTTGTAAAAGGTTATGCTTTGGAAAATGGGAGGAATACAAAGTTTGTAAAAAATGACAAAACAAGATTGAGGCTCAAGTGCATGGGTGCAAAAAAGGAGAATGCCCATGGACCATATATTGTGCTTATATGGAGGTAGTGAAATCATGACAACTGAGAACTTTAAATGATAATCATAAAAGTTACTTGATGCCAAGTAGTTGAGCAAAAAGTTGGAGAAAACAGTAAGGGAAAATCCTAAAGTCAAGGGTGTAGGTATTCGTGAAAAAATTCAAAAGAAGTGGAACATAGGTATATCTAGGTGTATGGCTTATAGAGCCAAAACTATTGCTTATGATCACATTGATAGTTCCTTTAAGGAACAATATAAGAAGATATATGATTATGCACATGAATTGTTGGGAAGAAATCCATAATCTACAATTAAAGTTCATGTTGAGGACAATGAAGGTGAAGTAATTTTCAAAAGATTTTACTCTTGTCTAAAGGCATGCAAAGTCAGTTTTGTCTCTTGTAGGCCAATAATTATATTAGATGGAGCCTTTTTGAAAAAAAAAAGTATGGTGATGAGCTATTAACAATTATTGGTGGTGAAGAAGTTTATTCTTCAATAACTTTTGTGTCAAACTAACAAAAGGTAATTTTTGATCCTTTCCTACAGTCATTGATTAGTTATATATGCTCTTAATTACGGTTTATTATTTTAAAACCACAGGGATTTTTACCAACCATATAAGAGCTACTTCCTAGTGTTGACCAAAGATTTTGTGTTGACTAGAGTTACATCACACTTTTTTTTCCTCCCACGAACCCTAACTCACCTTTGAATCTGAGGCTGTTGTCCTTATTTTTATTTTTAATTAGCCACTTTGCCTTCAATAAAAATTACTTAGACCTGCAACTTTTAATTCATACATAAAAAATTATAAAACACGTTTTAAATGCCACATCAATTAAAAATGCACTGTCAGCATGCCACATCAATTAAAAATACACTGTCAGCTTCCACGTAATACCCTTCTCTTTGTCCAATTTAACGACAATATTTTATTTGTTTTAATTTTTTAAAAATAAAGACCCGCAATGTTTTATTTGTTTTAATCTTTTAAAAATAAAGACGCGACCGGATAAGTAGAAGACCAATTTAAAATTCTGGATAAAAAAACCTACCGAAACATTAATCTTAAATTCTTAAAGAATATTTATAAATATCATTTTTTTGGGAAGAAACTCTTCCAAGAATTTAAATTTAGATTTTAAAGATTAAATTGAAGTCTTGCAAACATCTAAAATGTAGATAGTAAATGCATCTTATGAAAAATCTTATAAAAAGAAAATATGAAAAAGAAATGTGTCTTTGTACATATATATAGATCTAATTTCTTATACAAAGACTAAATTTTAATCCTTAAATTACCCAAAAATAACATTAAAAATAAAAAATATTTAAATATAAAAGATAATTAAATATCACATCAAATCGTGATGTTACAATTAAATAAAATTCTAAATGTAATTATGCTGTAAATTTAAATTATAGATATTTCAATTTACATATTTAAATTATAATATAATCTATAACAATATATAAATTATGTGCTTATATAATGGTTAAAGAAAAGAGTTATGTAAAGGAAAATTCTATATTTGGTATGTATATTATATTTCTATTTATTTTTTAATTAAAGGGGTTTCTATATATATATATATATATATATATATATATATATATATATAGATAGATAGATAGATAAAAAGAAAGATAAAAAGTTATATTGAAGAAAGATAAAAAAATTATAATAATGATAAAAAGCGTTCTTATTTGGGGTACATATTTTATACTTTTATTTTACTTTTAATTGTATTTTAACATCAATTTAAATTTTATCTCAATATTAGATTAATTTCATCATAAGAAAATTAGAATTCTGCGTGTAATTTTTAGGAGAGAGTAAGTATACCGGTATATTATATCTCCATCCAAGAACGTAAGAGTTATGATTATTGAGACAAATATTATAACACTAACCTTACCCCTTTTATTATTAATATGAACCTTAATTTCACTTTTACTGAAAAATTTTACAGTTTCCAAGTATCATAATTAATAGTAAAGAGATGTAGTTTTCACTTTAGAAAAAGAAATAGAAAAGAGATGTAGTTTAGAGAATAAACGACATTAATTGAATAAAATGAAATTATGAATATACAGAACAGGTATGGACCATCTCAGACTGAAGATATGTAGAAAAGAAAAAAAAAAGGTTATGGACCATCTCAGACTGAAGTTATGTAGAAAAGAAAAAGAGAGTAAAGGAACATATATTGTGTTAAATGCACAACTCATCTAATGGGGTGGTACTGATCAGAAACTCGTCTTGGGGGCAGCTTTCGCAGTATGAAGAGCACCAACGCTGAGGGAACAATCTCTACCATCTGCAGTACAGAACAATCCAGGGAGAAAGAACCATTCAGGTTCAGAATCAGAATACAAGGGAATTTTAAGCAAATGTTTTTATTTGTATTGATCATATGAAATCCTTCTAGTCTGTTTAGGCTGTCAAAAATATTATGTTCTTGGAGGATGTCACGTGACACTTTGATTTGATGTCACGTGTCACGTGACACTTTCTAATGAAAGGATCCTTGCCCACTGGCTCGGACTTTTGTTCTTTTTTGTTGGGTTATGCTAACAGTTAGTGAACTATTTAAAGTTCACTTCAACAGTTTCCATTGTTTACAACTCAACAAGTGCTCACTAGTTAAGATTTTTAGTCCTTTTAACAAGTTGCCCACTGGTTAGCATTTGCATTTTACGATGTGTGAAAAGTTTCTATTGGTGTAGTAGAGAAATTTAATGCAACAATTAAACATGATTCATGATTCCCTGGCTAAGAAATACAAGAAGTTGACTTACCAAATAGTAAACCAGATTAAGAATGGGATGGTTCAAGACATCAAGATCTGTATTCTTGCCAAATACAGAACATGCAAGCTACATCAAAGGTGAAAACAAACATCATGTCAGAAAACAATAGCATCAAATAAAAACAGTAGCTTTAAATGGGAAGGAACTCACCAAAGCACATCTTATCAGAAAACAAGTGCAACAAATACTAGTAACAGACCCAACCTGCCATGGTGAAACGTTAGTCACAAACAGCAAGAGCTTTTAAGGATATATTTCTGTCTAAGGTTGAAAAGCCTGAAGCAACAAATACTTTAGAAACAAACCTCGTAAAGTTTCTTTTGACGGCCTCTAGATTCAATGGGGAAACGCCTCAACAAGAAAAACAACCTACGCCATTATGAAAAGGTTAGTGTACAATGGCCAACCAAGGATTGTGCCATCTGAAAGACAACATCTTAGTTAGCTTACCTTCCACCGTACAACAAAAAACCAAGAGCAGCAAAGAATGATATAACTGCAAAAGAACATTAAAGTAAAGGTCACAATACCAAACAACTATACATGAAGTTTCTTTTGTAGCAATAATCGATTTATATATTCTCGATTTCTATTTTGAGTGTTAGTACAGAACAAATTCCCCTGTTTGTGAATGCAAAATAAGCACCATGCAGAAGCAAAAATAAAAAATTAAGAGTAAGTGTAAGAATACAAATATTTTCTCTTTCTCAAAGAATCTCTTGAAGAATCTCCCATCTTGTATGAGCATCTCTCAATTCTCACCAAATATGTGAAAAAGGAACCACCACCTTTCTTCGCACCCATAGCTTCTTATATCCAATATCCAATCCTTCTAGATTGGCATTGTCTCGGTCATTATCTCAAACGAATTAACGTTGGTATTGATCCTTTCTATCTTCAAAGCTTCTCATATCCAATGATATGTGATATGTTGTGTTTAGAGTGTGAATGGAATATGTTCTTGGCTAGATAGACGCTACTTCAATTATCACAATTCACCTCATAATCATATTGATTGTGTCCATTTAACTTAGGAAATTCTTCATCCATGGCATTTCTTAACACACTTCTATTGTAGAAATGCATTTTGCTTCAAAAGTAATAAAATAACCTAATATAGATTTTCTGGAATAAATCTTTGGCCATACTAATATTAATATCCAATGAGCATGGAATTTCCATTACCAAAATACAAACTCCTTTTGGTAGTTCCTCTTAGATACCTTTGTATCCAATGCCATATCTAAATCTTAAGCGTGGAATTTCCACTGCCAAAACACAAACTCCTTTTAGTAGATCCCTTATCTTAGATACCCTTGTGTCTCCCCATTCATAGCTTCTAGGATTTGATAAGAATCTATTCTCTAAGAACATAAGCAATATATGGTATATTTCATAAGCAATATATGGTATATTTCCACCAAGTTTAGTTTAGCACTAATAGATGGTTAACTTGCTCCATGTGTATTTCTTCTTCCAAGTTTCCCTGTGGGGAATTAATTTTAACATCAAATTCTTCATTCTCCAAGTTTAGTTTAGCACTAACAGATTTCATCCTCACTATTGGTAAAAAAAATCTCTTCAAAATCTGTCTTCGTAACCCTTCACAACAATTTGTACTCTATATTCACAACAATTTGTAATATCAATGTTTTCTTTCTTTTGGCAAGTTCATGTCGTTCTCTTTTGAAAATACCGAAAATCATAGGACTAGTTCTCCTTCAAATATTGAATTTCTTCATTGATGTGCATGCGACCATTTGTCATTGATCTTAATGGCTTCTTCAGAGCTGTGAAGTTTCCCTTCATCTGACATATTCTTTTGAGAAATATCTTCTCTATGATTGTTTATCTAAATCAAAAGCTTTGATCTTGTTCTGTTAGAACGTTATCTACCTCTTGATCTTCATTTACCTAATAAAGAGTGTAATTTGTTTCTTCAAGTTTCTAGCATCTGCTTAAGTTTCTCTGTTTGATTATGTTTTTATGTCTACTATTCCGTATGAAAATTTTCTCTCAGAATTAGTAGGATTTTGTCTCGAACTACCTTAAAATTTGGCTTCCCAAGATATGTTGAACTGTTTGATCCTCAAACATACCATAAATTTGCTTTGAACAATTCACTTCTCTGAAGAGACCCATAACTTGAAACCAAAGTTCATCTCTACGAGAATATGAAGATAACTTTTACACTCAAAGATACTCACAAGAGGTTTTCTTTCTATATCATACTTTATTAGTATATCTTCTCCATCACTCCATTATTTGAAGGTGAGATGTTGATCAGACTAGTAGCCCTTCTCATCGTATCCCCATATTCCGAGAACTCCGGAATTAAAACTCCAGGAAATTCCCTCCTGGATGAGGGCAAAATAGGGGCACTATGTAAAAGTATTTGAGTAAAAGATTTGTCTTTCTTCTTTTAAGAATATTGAAAGGATTGAATAGAATGAAATACTCTCCCTATCGGAGATGAAAAAACCCTATTCAAGAAAAAACCCTTCATCATTCATATAAAGTTGTGATTCTTATGAGAAATGTTTTATCGAAGAGGAATTCCAACAACATTGTTTGAGGGCAAGATGAAAATTAAATATTGACACAAAAAAGTCATCAACTAAAGTCATGTTGATAGAAATAACCTGAAAGAAAGAGTTCTGCAGCTTCCAAGCCTGTAGCAGTTTTGCTTGCACTCATGTAAATCCAGAGGCAGATCTATTATTATAAAGCGACATGATTAAACTAAAATCCTTATATTAACTAGTAAGAATACTTATTTTAAGGACTAGAATGGTGGACAAGGAAATCAAGATTGTGCACTTGCCTGTACCAAGTAAATAAAACCATTGATAATAAAATAAGCAGGCCTAAGTTTCTGTGCGGGTTCACTTCTTGCCTGAATACATTCGAGACAGATAAAGGTAATATAATTTACCATAAAATAATGACTGTTAATGTAGTTCTGCCAAAAGAAAGTAAACATACCTGGTGATATATCTCAGCCCAGAACAAGACAAGCAATGTATACGTAGAAAAAAACAGAAGACCAGGAAGCTCCATTAACACATGCTCTAGTGCCTATAAACGTATTGTGATAATAGGTCAGAACATGAACAAAAACAACTAAGGAGGATAAGCTGAATGGACAAAGGACAAATAAAGGTTGAAATAAAAGACAGATAGATGAAAGCCTAGCAGAAGAAACTGATTTGTTATTTATTCTTAGGGGGAGGGGGAAATTATTGCATGGTCCTACGTCATGGATCATCATGTATTTAAGACCAACCTCCATGTAACTAGTAACTAAGATTTTCAATTTACAATGAAGAGTAAATAAAAGCAGGCTACAATTCGACATTACCATAGCTTATAATGATCTCGGACTACACTAATTCGGGTTGCTCGGAACTTGTTTTATAAGTTATAGTAGAAACTTCTTAAAACGGGGCAAGAAATTACAATTTACTGAAAACTATTTGGTCATGATATTTATCAACAGACAAAATAAAAAAATCTTGATGAAACTAACTATTTTCATAATCCATCTTCCATTATAAACTCAATCATTCAAAATCCAAGCTTAGAAAGACACGATGTGCTCTACTTTGATCCTACTTCCCTAACCTACCAACCAAAAAAGCAATAAATGAAGAAGTGGGATTAATGCTTAAATTAAAGTAGTTGAGATTTAAGAACAGAAAAATACCTTTGGTCTTATTGCAAAAACACTTTTGTATAAGCCGAAAAGGACAGCCCTCACTGCAAGCGTAACATGGATTCATCAAGCATAAAAATCAAAACAAATAAGCTAACAGAGCTGTTTATAGACTATTCACAACTCACATACATCCATTGACGACAAAGTTCATCAAGTGGAAAACCTTCTGCGTTGTCCACCCATATTCAGGTACCCTCATCTGAATTCGCACCAGTTGTACCTGAGAAATAAACAGATTACGATTATGGCTTCCTTTGCAAAAATCTGGCTTGGGCACAAACAGCTACAAGCCCATACTTTACCAAATTCCCACACAATTCACATCTCAAGCAGCAAAAGACAACCATTCACATTCTGCATGAAGAAAACCTACTCAGAGTTCACAGGGGTTGCAAAACAATGACCCCCATATAAAGAAACATCAATGTTGGATCATATAAATCTGATCAGGTGTTAAAGTTTAAACCTTTTTGAAATTTGACGAGAGACGGGGTGTCAGTTGTGTAGTAAATAATAAGTTCAGACCCAAGCCAAAAAAAAAAAAAAACGAAAAAGTGATTCACAATTAAAAAACAATAATTGAAAAAGCTTGACCCTTTTTCTGCTGGGTTCACGATTTTTCCATGAAATAAAAGAAAGAATATGACTAACCAGGGCAATAAAGGAGACCAACGTATAAGCGACACAAAGGGCATAGTAAGTGCCTCTCTGCCATTGATCCGAGTCATCAATCTGATTCCACCATCGAAATGCATTAAAAAACTCAGGCTCTCCTTCTACCAACCCAAAGCTCTTCGTTCTGAGTCCAAATGCCATAATAGGATTGGGAATGACGAACGAGTTAATAACACGGAAGAAGAAGAAAGGGGAAGCAAAAGGGGAAGTTGTTTTCGGTGCACTCGACGGAAAGTTAATAGAATGTCACGTGGCTAGGTCCTAATTACACACGTAAGAAGGTGGTTTTACACGTGTAGCGTCGTGGCATATTCCTTTATTATGCAGGAGACATCCTTTGCTTTGGTTTCTAAGAAGGGATTAAGATAATTATGATTGATTTGATGCGAGATTGGTAACAACAACTTTTGGTTTGTGACCTAAAAGGATTTATCATTTTCCTCGGATCAATCAGTGCAAATATATATATGTCTCGGTTGACCTATTCGTTCAGTAAATAAACAACTTACAAAAGAAATAAAAACAAATATTTTTATAGGTATAATTTTATTATTTTTAGTTTTTATTATTTATATTTATCTATTTATTCTATATTTACGGATAAAAACAGATCCGTTATTTGTGTTTCCCTTTTATGTGTGATTATTTTTTTTATGCTGTTATTATTACAGTTATAAAATTAAATATATATAAATTTTATGTACTTATAGGCAATTTTTTAATTAAAAATATTAAACTTTAAAAATGAAATTAAAAAATAATTAAATTTAGATAAACGATTACTAAAAAGTAATATATTGATGACATAATTATTTTAATTTTACATAATTATTTTAATTTTAAAAAATTATTTAAAGGATAAAACTGAAAAACATAAGTGAACACCCTATTTTTTTACTTTTTCTTCCTTTTCCTTTACCTTGAGTTTTTTTTAATTCTTCCAGAAGAAGCTACAACAAAGTATGTAATGTAATAGTCCAATAAATTATTTTTCTTTTTAAAATAATGATATTAATAGTCTTATTAGACAATGTTTGTATCTTGTTGGATTTTAAGATTCTTATTTGGCTCAAGTTTATATCAAGGTTCTCGAATTCGTTACACTGTATTAAAAAATATTTTCTACATTAATTAATTTTTTTATTTTTTAGATCCATTTCTAGTTCATATAAATCCAATCACGATAAAAAAAAAATGAGTGTTTTCAAATATGATTATTGAATCAATATAAGATATGTTAAAGGTTAAATACTGATTTTCTGGGTTCTGATCATCATAATTCATTTTGTACTTGTTTTTTCTGCTAGAAATTTTAGCTTTCAAACTCCAGTTAGTAATTTTAGGCGGCTCCATTTTTTACTTAAAAGTACTTATCATATTCAAACTGCACATGAATATTACCCAAGCAAATATTAAAAAATAAATCTTTGCAGAAAGCACTAAACTGAACTTGTTATCATTTTAATTCATGAACTCGATTATATCTCAAATGTTTAAATCATTTAATTGTTCCTATTTTTATTAGGTTTTTCTAATTTGATCTTTTTTTTTAAGTTTTCCAATTGAGTTGTTATAAGTACCAATTTGAAACAACTGAATCTCTGCCGTTAAATTTTGTTAACGGTGTCAATTTTTTGTACAAGTGGGAGGGTGATGTGTCAATTTTACGTGACTCTCTGATTTCTCTGCCTCCTCCCTCACACCCTCCCCATCCCTACATCGGCGTCACCTACTTCGCTTCCAGTGGCTCCTCCAACCACCACTCCCAGGAGGTAGAGCACATCTCCGGTGGCCTTCAGCAGTTGAAGACAATGTCAACAACTCTTCACTGCATCTTAAACAATAAACTATTTAACTGTTAAACAAAATGAATAAGACAGTGGCATCTGAACATTTGTATGAAATAAATGAAACCATTTTTCAAGGACTTTCATGATATCATCCATACTTGGCCTATGCAGGGGATCATCCGCCACACAATCCTTTGCCAGAAAAGATAAACATAAAGCCTCTGGAAGAGAATAATCCTTCAAATTAGGATCCATGAAACTCTATAACCCTTCAAAACATCCACCCTTCCCTAATAAGAATCTCAGGGAATCTTTCATTACTTTTCCATCAAAATTCTTCGTTCCCGAGATCAGCTCAAGCAATACAACCCCAAATGAAAAAATGTCAACTTTTTCAGAAACTGAGCCATGTGTCCATTTGTACCAGTTTAGACAAAGTCACCTTCGCTACGATGTTGTTTTCTTGACTGAAATTCTTGGTTCTCTTCTGGAGCTCCTCTATGGTGTAATTGAGTAAGTAGTACTTTATTCCAGCAAGAAACTCTGGGGACTAGCGTCTGCTACCGCTACAGCAAGGAAACATCACAAAGTTGAATTCACAACTCTGATACTCACTTTGTAGACTAGAGAATCATAAACTCAGGAACACATGAAAGAAAACAAGCAAAACCTAAAGAATTGAGTAACCTAGCTCACTTTGTAGACAAGGAGACCTTCTTCAGAGCTTCTTATTCCTACATGTCGAACAAGAAACGAAATTTGAAAGAAAACTACAAAAAATGACTTGATATTCTGTGTTCAATATGCAGACCACCTTTTTTTGTTCTGCTATTATGTAAAAAGCTTGAACCAGTAAATCCAGTGACAACGTCATACTTTAGATTTTAAAACCTAACATCGATATCAACCAAGATACAAGTTTGATTTTAACCCTACTAACTTCATTTGATTCATTAACGTTAAACCAATTAACTGAACATGTCAATCTAAACAACAGAGAAAATCAATAGTAAGAAAAGACCATTTACTCAACAAGAATGAGAATGGGTATGATTGTAAATAGTCAAAATCCCTATGTAGATACTCCAAAGGCAAAAACATTCCTTAAAGACTAATAAAATAACACCAAACTGAAACCCACAAATCTAGGCATTTAACTTAGTTAGCTTTCACGTGTTGCAGAACAACATTATAGGCACAAAGATATTCAAAATCAAAAGTCTCCAGGCAGACAAAAAAGAACTCACCAGTTTCTTTGTCCACCTTCTTTGAATTCAGGATCGAGTGTTCGCTTCTTGTCCTCTCCAAACTTTGTGATAGTGGACGAAGAAAAGAAGAAGGCAACCAACACAGCCCCAAACCTTGACCACCCAAAAACCAAGGAAACACAAAGATTATATTTTTGGAGCACCCCATAACAAAAAAAGGAGAAGGGTGAAGAAAATTAACCTGTATCCCACTAAAAAGAAACACTTATACAAGAAGAATAAAATGCATTTCAAAAATGTTTGAACACATTCGTACCTTAGGATTCCATATTTGCTTCTCTTTTCTATCTAAAGGAGAAGTGTTCTCAGAATATTCAGCGGTGGTAGAACCTTTGACAGTTCGGTAGCAGAGTACGACAAAGCCTTCGATAGTTCGGTGACAAGTGTGGCAAAGCCTTCGACAACAGTGAGCCTTAGACGGCGGTGAGCCTTCGACAGCGGTGAGCCTTCGACGACGGTGAGCCTTCGACGGCAATGAGCCTTCGACGGCGGTGAGCCTACGATGGCGAGAGCCTTCCAAGGCAACAAGGGTGTTTATATCTTCAAAAGTAACGAGCCTTCGACACAGAGAAAAGAATGTAACGCGAGAATAAGAAACCTAAACCTAAACCACACTGAACTAGTTAACTATAGTACAAATAAAATAAGTTTCAGCTTAAATAAACTGAACTATTAAACAGTATAAATAGGTTTTAATAAATATAGTTTAAGTTTTGTTAAGTATAAAAGAGTACAAATAACTACAGTTTATAGTTTTTAAGTAAATTACGCCCAACCCTACTTACAAGTTTCGATGGTTCAGAACCCTTGCAAGTTTTGACGGTTTATAAAACAACCTCTATAAGTTCTGATGATTCTCAAACCTCGGTTAGTTTTGATAATTTTGTGTACACTAGTGCAAAAACGTTGTTTAATTTCATCCAATAGACGACGGTTTGCTGATAATCTAATGTATATGAGTGGACGATGGCATTATCGTAAATAGCTTGGTAACGTGGACGTCGGTTTCCAGACAACGCGACGTCTATGATATTGTAGACGTCCAAACTGCTTCAAACAGACGTCTAATGACCCGAGGTAGGTCAGAAGACAGTTCCTTGACGTCGATGTTCACAGGGGGCTGACGTTTATAGGCCTGCAATTAATGCTTTCACCTAATTCCCAGACGCTTAGACGTCGCTTAGTCAACAGGCGACGTCTAAGGCCTGAATATGGAAGGCGGGAAAGATAAAAAATCTTCAATTTAGATGTCGGGGATCTGTGAATGCGACATCTAAGTGCCTGTAATTAATTAGATTCACCAAATTCGAGGGCCATAGACATTGGCTAGAAGGGGCACCGACGTCTATGTGCCTGTATGTAATGATGTGCATTATTATAGACGTCGGCGCCCCATCACAACTGTGTCAACATCCCTGACAAGAAATCAAATGTCAATCGTTTTAGCTTCCTAGACGTCGATTCCCATTGTCACCAACGTCTAGTGGGATTCAAAAGGTCAGTTGAAAAGTTAACTTGGACGTCGAATTAGTAACAGAACTGACGTCTATAGTCATATAGACGTCAGCTATCTGGAGAAACCGACGCCCAGTTTCATTTTAAATAGACCGCAAACTCTTCGCGACATTCAATTTCTGATATCTTCCTCTTCCTCTTCTCCTTTTTCTCTCGCGACACTCTTCTTTTTCTCCCTTTCGACACGTCTTCTTTTTGTTGCGGCATTCTATTGTTGTATGTGATATCTTTATCGTCTTCCTCCTCTCTTTTTCTCTCTTGCGACATTGCATCCTAGGTGCGTGGTTTTTTGTTTATGCTTACCGTTTGTTTAGTCTTTCATCGATTAACATTTGTTTTCTTTGTATTGTGTTTTAGTGCAGTTTTGTTCCTTTCTTTGGATAACGTAGTAACACATTCTCCCTTTGCTAGCTGCCTCCTTGAAATAGCGGCGTCTTTTGAATTTCTTGTGATCATTTCAACCCAAAAACAACCCTGGGTCGTTGTCTAGTTTTCGTTTCACCGTGATTTTTTCCTCTTGCGGATGAAAAATGGAACTAAGCAACCACCCAGGTTCGATTTTGGGTTGAAGGGACCATAAGAAATTCAAAAGATGAAAGTTTTTTTTTTGGGGGAAACTAGCAAAAGGAGATTGTGCTACTAGGCTATCCAAAGACGAGAACAAAACTGCACTAAAACACAACCATTGTATTAGACGTCGGTTAATGCATAAACCGACGTCTATATGTGCTCTTAGACGTCGATCTTTGTCATGTTCGACGTCTATATGTGCTCTTTGACGTCAGTCTTTGTCATGTTCGACGTCTATATTTGCTCTTAGACGTCGATTAATACTTTGTCCGACGTCTAATTAGTGCCTTTAGACGTCTATTCAAACCAATGCCAACGTCTATTTACGTCGTTCGTGGGCACTAATTGACGTCATTATAGACGTCTGTGGTTAGGATGTCGGACGTCCCATTGACGTCACCAGTTTAGACGTCAGTTTATGAATAGACGTTAAAAGCCCAAAATAACCGATGTTAAACAAAATTTTTGCACTAGTAGTAAGTACATGCAATTTTTTGTAATCTCTGTAAATTGACAAAAACTCTTAAAAATTGCTACAGTTTTGATCAAAACCTTTAAAAATCACTTTTCAATTATCTTTTTCTCAACGTTTTTTTCGTAATTATGGAAAATGTATTTTACAGAAATTAAAACTGCCAAAAATAACAAAAATAAACACTGATAAACTCGGTTTTTTTTGTAATGATTTCAATTTGTATCTTCAAATACATTTTACAATTTAATATATAATTTTTATTTTATATCATTTCAAATTATATAGTTTAAATTATTTTATATTCTAATATGTATTGTTACGGTGTAAATTTACTGGGACCGAAGTATTAACCTTGAGGACGTCTTCTTCTGTGCTTCTGCCCGCTTTTCGTGATTTCTGACCGTACGTC